>NC_047532.1:300000-600000 GCF_012275295.1 Melopsittacus undulatus
ATTCATTGGTTTCCTGCTGGTCCCTGATGTGAAAAAAATGGAAGAGAAAATGCTAATTGGAGAGCAATTTAATATCCAAAGCTGCCCAATAGCACTCCCTTTAATAACACATAGGTATTATGGGCTGAGTATTTCATATCATAGGTCTGAATAATAGAGATTAATTTTCCCTATCTTTCACTGTATCTGAGTGTCATGGTCTGAGGTAACATATTGTAGTAAGTAATATGGTTGTATTTGGGTTGTACATATGTACCTGTTGTCATCCTGGTATTGGCACTTGGAAATAAGGGGAAGATCCACATGCAGGAACTAATCCCCAGATGAAGATGAGAACTAGTGCTTTCCAACCCTGAGGAAGGCAGGTTTGATGCAGAGATGTGCTGGGAGGGTGTTTGCAGTGGTGGCAGGGAATGTCTCAGAGCCATTGTTAAAAGTACAGATCACTGACAGAGCAATGCCTCTTAAGTAGTAAGTGTCTTATTTGAGAAGATGAACTGAAGTGGGACATATAAAACAGAGAAAGGAAAGTATTCAGATCCCTGACAGACTGAATAGTTGTCTTACAAGGAGGATGAAAAGGCTTGGTTGGCTTAGCCTAGCAACTAAAGGATTTGGTTGCTCTTTATAATCTTGAAGGAATGTGCAAGCCATGAAACCAGAAAGACAGTGTAGATAAAAGATTAAGTGGTATAATTTAGCTGTGAACTATCGTTTATACTTAGAATCAGGTTTCCATTCAGTGTTAGAAATAGTGTACTGGAAGTCCAGGATTGAAGATCTCAGCAAGTGTCACAAATGGGATTATATGACCTTGTGGTTGCAGTGGAGGGAAGGCTGGCCTCAGGAATAGTCTGTGGGTTCTCTAGGCCTAGTTTATCAAACACTTATAACTGTAATTGCCATGAAAAAAAATATTACATTCACTTGAGCTTTGGCTCAATTTCATATCATTGTAAAGAGCAGAAACAAGAGGCATGTTGTGCACAGTTCTCGAAAACCCCAATAATAACACCATAAGAACCCTGCACAGGTCTCTAAATCAGTGTGTTTATATGCACTTCCATCTGTCCTGTTTGTGTGCATGCTTATATGTGGACATATTTGAGTTATTAAGCAGTGAGGCTGGTCCGCATTAAGCTGCAGTGGCTTTTATCATGCTTGATGAGTTTTGTTTTCTATGAAAATACCCATATTTCCTCCTCCAATTGCTTTGTTTCCCAGGTTTGCTTGTGGCTATAGTGAGAATAAAATAATATTTCCATTTTCTCTGTTAAATAATTCTTTCTCTGCTTCCTGAATTATGGCTACAAAAGCCAAGAGGCAAATCCCTGACTCACTTTTAGAATTAATACAAGGCTGTAGAGGTTTTCAGTGATGAAAAGCCCCAGCACTGCAAAAACAAAATAGCTAGGTAGTCTATTGTCTTGGGTGCCTGAAAAGTCAAAATAAACTAAAGTTGGGGAGTTTTTTAGGGCTTTGTTGGCCTTGTTTCTTTCATGCATAAAGAGCTTAGCACATTCATTCATGTTTTTGTCACCTTCAGACTTGCTAATGCAACCTTGCGGTTACATAAGACAGCTACTGTGGAATTTCATCTAATGTTGAATGCATATAAATACTTCACATGTGGAGCATATTAAACTGATGTTTCAGGAGTTTGCCAGATTAGGATTTTTTTGCTTGTGTTAATAATTTGTTCCTTTCCGTGGATTTTTTTGGGTAGCAGTTTTCAGCCTTAAAAGTGACTGAAGACACTTACTTGATTCACATCTAATTTTATGGGGGGGAAAGACCAAGAAATCTCCAAACCTGTACTCTGAAATCTTCAGTCAAAGACATTTCTTGAGGTCTTGTCCTTCCCCTCCCTTCTGTTCCTCTCTGCTGCCTCTTGCATCACCCATCCACCGACATAAAAGGCCTTAGAAGACTTTCGGCAAGCTCAAAGCTAAAGACACACTCCCAGAGCATTCTGCAGCTATTAGTAAGTTGCGTTGGACTTTCTAGATCACAGTCAATAGGCGTTGCTGAAGGAATTTAATTAGGAAGATTGGGTCAGTTAGAATAACCTGTTAAGCGAGTGACAGACCTACCGACAGAAGTCGCTGTTGCCTTTCTATAACCCAGTCATGCAAACCCTTGTATTTCGATGTGGACTGTCATGTAAGGCTCATATGAAGTCACTGGACCATGATTACTGTCAGAGCAAGTCACTTAAATTCTCTCAATCCTAATTTTCCCACATATAACATACAGCTAATAACACACCCTGGGGTTTTCTAGTGCTCATCAGGATAGCCGCAGGTGGTGGTGTGTTAGCCTAACACTGACTTCATTGTGCAGAACAGGAATCTGAGACATGGGAAGCGTAAATAAGTCACTGGAAGGGGGAGGAGGAGGTGGATCAGGAGGTGATTTGAGAAACATAAATTTTGGAGGGGTACAGAAGGAGAGAAAAGAAAGACCTTCCTCTCCATTGCCTTCCATGTACCCTTCTGAAAGGTCATGTCAGCAGCTATCTGATGGCTCCTGAGTAGTCTGCATTGAAGGCAATGATCTCTTGCCACACTTCTAGATGCCAGGCAGTAATGGCTGTTTCTAATGAATGAAATATATTCCCTGTAGAATAAACAACACAATAACCCAGCACCTGAACCCAGGTGTTTCTGAAGACCGCTGGTTATGGATGTTGAGAAATGATCAAATTTTCATGCAGAATCCCTGCCCCAGCCTCTTCAGGTCAGCTGCATGCTGCAAATTTGAGTCCCAGATCATAGCTCTTGCTGTGATGCTTGCCCAACCTTCACTTACTTTTCTTCTGAGCTCATGACTCCCAGTTTCCAGAGCAGGAAGATGGATTTGCACTGTAGACCCAGGCTGCCCTCCAAAAGCTGATTTTTTAATGAAAGTAAGGCTTCTGTTCTTGCATCATCTGTATTCACAGTAGGATAGTCTGACCTACTGTCCAATTCCAATCAGGTTTCATGTGAGTAGAGTATAGGAATGGCACTCCTTAAAAAAAGTGTATGAAAACAGTGCGTGAGCACAGGAAAAATCTTTCTTTGACAAATGAGGAAGAGGAAGCAGGAAGAGTTGAATCCTTACTAGACATCCAAGAATCCACTTACTCACTGAAGAAGAAGTCCATAGAGAATCTATAGCTGCAAGGAAAACTTCAGGTGGCTTTTTCATCTTCTCAACAGCCAAATCCAATTAGCCACAAGCCATAAATTACAGGAAATGAAGCTCATTAGTCTTCCTGTCTAGGGAACTTCTTGTTTTTCAGGGATTAGCACGACAAGGACAAACTGGTGACAGAAGTGGGTGTAGAATTCAGGCTCATGCCCCCTTGGCTGTGCTTAGAGCCTGGTTAAGGCAGATATGCCTGGAAACCACAGACTCAGGATAGCTGCACAATGAGATCAGAACCTCAGCCATCATAGAGAATACAGTTTTTACATGGAACTACAGAGTTTTCTGAAATAGCTATCAACTCCTTCACTGAAAGCTTCATCCCCTTCTAAAAGGAATCAAAGGCCATAGCCATAATGTCATAGTAATTTCAATTGGATAGCAGTTAAGGCATGTGCTTAATGCCTGAATAAGATTATTTTGGTGGTCTGTTTTCAGTACACCTTTAGTCTGACTGTTGCTTAAAACCCCACCTTTGCATGTCTTTGGCAGCTTAAGTATTGTCATATGCCACTTACATAATGCATAATGAGGCAGAGACCTCCTTTTTCCAACTGACTAAAAAATACGAACCTGAATTTTAAGGACCTGTCAGAATGCATTGCCTTAATGGAATATGTAGCTTATGCATACAAACTTGCTAGGAAAGGCTGGAAAATATCCCTGTGTCCCTACTAGTATCCTGTAACAGTGCAATCTAATTACTCTTTGATGCAGTCTCACTTTACAATGTCTTCTTAATTGTTTTAAAACTGGTCTGCTTGCTTTTGAAATGCTCACCAGTGAAGAGGGGTAGCTTCCACCCTAGGCCCTGCTCCACTAAATTGCTTAAGCATGTGATGGAGTGCTTTTCTTCATTGGGCCTTTAATGCTCAAATATATAAACATGAGTCTGTTTCCAGAGGCAAATAAAATGTAATGGTGTGGCAGGTGAGGAGGTTTGTATCTACAGCTTTAAGATGAATATGATACTGTTTAATTCGTACTTAAGTCTGAAAGCACTTGGAACGATCAGTACATTAATGAAATTATAATTTCATGCAGAATGTCTGACCATTATTTTTCCTGAAAGAGGCCACAGTATTGGCCACATATCTTTATAGGGCTCTTTAAGAATGAATTATTGCCAACTTTCTTTATGTTTGAACTACATTCCTCTGAGCCCAAGTGAAAAACAAGCCTAAAGAATTATTACAATAAGCCATCACCTTCCATAGCAGAAAGCAATGTAACTTGTACTGCGACAGCTAACTGCAGAGCCCCTTCCCACTGCACTTTACATACCCATTTCATTAGCAGGTGGAATAGGGCAACTATGCTAAATGAGGAAGGATTTATCCTTTCAATCTCTTCTCTAGCTGATATTTTGCAACCTCAGTGCAACACTTTAACCTCATGAGTCAACTGTAATGATGTTGTGCATTCCTCAGAGATATGTTTAATCTTTTTACTTAGATAAATTCTTGGCTTAACATTACAGTGTTGGACAAGTTGAACAGAAGGAGAATATATTTAACCTAAATGGCATATCAGAAGCAGTGTCTCTTTGCCCTGATATTAACCAGAACGGTTAGCACTATTAATTGCTTGTTTGAGAACACTGCTAGCTAACTGAGATTCAAAATCTGCCCATGCAGAGCAACACAAGCCTAATCCCACTGCCTAATGAAGCCTGCAGTATCATTTCAGATAGAGGGGGATTAGGCCTACCAAGTACAGGCATGTTTTTTTTGTATAAAAAAAGACTTTTGGACTTTAACTGCATCCCTGTAATGGCATTGCAAAAGATAATGGAGCAGTGCAGCACAGGCAGGGTCTTGCATGATCAGACTCTAACTTCTTTGGTCTTCATTGCTATCTGAACAAGTGCTCTGGTTTTCAGAAGTACCCAAAATGCTCCCAGTTCCCTGCACAAGGGGCACTATTTGAAGCTATGTGTAGTGATGCTTCTTGTGGTGGAATAGCTCTAAAGAATCCACAAATTAGATTAATCAGATTAAAAGTCCTGATAGCCTAGCTGGATCCTGTCCCTAAGAAATGGCCATGAATAGAAGAGTATGTTAATAAAACACAAAATGATGCTTCATGGAGAACATCCTTCTGTCTGTTACCTGTTGTGATCCAGCTAGCCTCTGCTTATACATCCAGGGAACAGGTGTCAGTGAAGGTGGAACAAGTGGTGTCTAGGCTTCATACTCCTTGATTTCTAATCTAGATTGCTTCCATACAAAGAAGCAGGTTTTTTTTCTTTTTTTTTCTTTTTCTTCATTCCTTTTTTTTCTTTTTTTCCTCTTTTCTCTTAATTTTATTTTTTTTTCCCAGAAACTTGGTATTTTGGAGTCTGCACCAAAGTGCAGTCAGTAGAGCACACATCTAAACCGAAGGACTGAACCCTTCAAATGCCTCTTATGGTAATCAGAATTGAGAGTGTGTTGGAAAATTATCCCTCCTCCCCTTGTGAGCTTCTTTGAAAGAAAAAAACCCAGAAAATGTATTTGTTATTGGCTCAGTGTTACTTTCCTTAAAAGCAGATTTTGGAAGGAGATGCTGCTGTGCTTTTTGTACAAGCTAAGGCTAAATGTAATGATAATGCAAAAAAAAAAAAGTCATTGACATAAAAATGCTCTGGCAGTGAAGAAAATCAGTCTCAGAAGTAGGAATATCACCAAGGGAAAGAATTTGTGTGTTTAAGACTGTGTTTAATTACAGATTAAACAGATTTGTCATTCAGGGCAAAAAAAAGAGGGGCAGAAGGTGCTTTGTGGGGTGGAAAAATTTAGTTTAGTTTAATAAAATAGTATATAATATACATATAAATTAAATATATTAATAATAAATATATAAGTATATAATAAAATATAGTAAGTATATAATAAAGTTTAGTTTAATAAAATAGCGAGTATCATCAGTATTCTGCTGTGATTTAAATTTTTTTCCATTGAAACCAATTATGGTTTTGCTATTGAGTTTAGAGGGATGAAGTAAAATTAAGGTAGAAAGAGTATAGGTGAAATGCAGGAGCAGCAAATAGGGCGAATGCCTGAATCTGTCAGCATATATTTCCTGTTCATGGTTTCCATCAAGGGAAAGTTCTCCCATAACCCTTATTTGAAAAATAATTGCAAAACAGGATCGAGCAGTGGGCAGAACTGTTAACAGGAATCAGCTACTGCCTGGAAACCTGGAGTGAGAAGGAACCCCCAGCTCAGTTGGTGACTGGAATTTGGTCTTCTAGTTCCAGCTGCTGTTCTTCTCTTGCTTCCTGCGTTCACCTGTGCAGTACTGACCTTGCAGGAAGGTGCATTTAGTATATTGACTGTAGGAATACTAGGTACTCATCAAGGAGTTAGGGGAGATTGAACAAAGGTTTTGGAGATGTAAAAGAAGAAAACCAAACCAAAAAACTCCGCATTGTCTGTGTAGTAATTTGCTGAGACCTCAGTTCTTTCAAGCCTGTGAACTTTTAAGGGGAGATAGAACTGAAAAACTGCCTTTCTGACATACATCCTTCTGATGTCCATCCTTTTCCCCTTGCATCCTTTACATTTTATCCATTTTCCCCCCCTCCTCCTTTCCTTCCTCTTCTTTTTCTTCTTTTACCTCTGCTGTGAACTCCGTTCTTCTCTAACTTTTCATTGTAGCACTAGAAAAAAGGAAGCTTTTATTTTGTTTTCTTGTAGGAGAAAGCCTTCAATAGAAATCAATATTATCCCTGCAGAGAGGAACCCATAGCAATGTGGTGTTGCAATGCTAACTGAATAGAGCGCAACCAGGGAATCCAGATAACTCTGTGAACAAACCTGCTCACCTGCTTTCATGACTGATTCGAATTGAGTCACCTGTAGAAGTAAAACAATAGGAATTACTTCTCAAATTCTGTATTAATTCTCTGGCCATCTTGGGCTTGCATCAGAACAACAGATGTATCAAGACTCATATTAATGTATTTGTGAGGAGCTAACAGTTCCTTAAAGCATTCTTGGTGCAAAGGTCAGCAGTGAGTGGTAGCACATATCTAGAGATGGTTTACTTGACCTATATAGTTACTTTATAAGTAAGACTATAAAATTTAAGAATTTCAGCTTTCATATTTGGCAGCTTTTATTCACATTGCTTTTATTCGCCTTACTTTTACTGACCATCTCAGTGGAGTACTGCCCCTGGCTACGTTTTGTGAATGTACCTCACTGTACTAAGTGCTCAGCCAAGTACAAATCAGGATGGCTCTATTGGTATCAGTAAAATACTGATGATTTATACCAGCCTGAGGGTCTGGCCTCTAATGTGTCAAGGAGGATGTGAGAGCTGGCTTGTATCTGAAAATGGAAAGCAAGTCATTTAAAAATTAAAATACCTTAAATCCGGGAACTATGCCTAAAATAATAATTTCCACCCTGCGTTTGAACTTACACATCCATGAGTTACTTCATGTTACTCAAAGCTTTACTTGCATTTATTGCTTTGGGAATCCCTCCTATAATATAGACTACAAGTGACAGAGATCACAATCACATCAAAGTAGGTTAGACTTCAGAGAGGATAGACAAGAGGATAATTTGTGCTTACATAGTTTCTTTCATCTAGGGAGTTCAAAAAGCCTGTATTCATTAGGTCTAAACAGCACTCCTTATGGACAGGTAAGTGTAAGTACCAAACCCACTTTACGCACAGATAAATTGAAAGGTAAAACAAAACAGAGATAGCAAAATGCAATATTAGAATGACAAGAGGCACCTGAGTTGCCCAAACCATTAACTTTCACTAGGCATTATTATCTGTCCTGTGTCCCAGCCCATATTATTTCCCTTGAGGTACAGAAGCTTATTCCTGACATGTGACAGACACTGTTTAGGTCCTCCCACAGGGAATGCTGCAGGCAAATGATTTCATCCAAAAGTGGATGGTTGGCTTTGGGGTAGGTAATTTGTCAACTTGTCCTGTTCTGCACATGGGGCAGTCAAATAGCAAACAGATAAAAGCAGGCACCAAACAGCTGTAAGGTAAATGGCTATCTTTGGCAGAAAGGTGAACTCTACAATATCACATCAGGTCATTACCAGAGTGCTAAAGGGCAACTTTGGGGCCAAAAGCTCTGTGTACCCCTGACCTCACCAGGGCACATGGCTTTGGGGATGGTTTGTTGTGCATGGCTGGGCTAGAACAGCCTGCATTCCAAGCATGCTTTTAGGGGAGAAAAATGGGAAGAACACCTCATGCCATTGTTTCTATAGGTATAGGATCATGTCTTTGTTGAGCAACATGCAAACTCACAAACTAAAAATGAGTGCCTGAACATAAGAGCAGAAGGGAGATTTTATTCTAATTTATAGCACTCAGAAACAGGCTCCCTAAGCCCGTAGGAGGAGAAGGCTTAGAGTGGTAGAAACAGTCAGAGAAAGCATTCGGAGCTTAATCTTTTGAGCAGTTTCTGTATAGAAGCACAGCAAGATGTTCCTTACCTAAACTCTGTAACTGGAAGGGCTCAGGGCACTGGGAAGAGGTTACAGAGCCTTTCACCTCAAGGTCAGTGATTGCATCTGGCTTCAAGGTAAACACTAAACACACCATTACCTCTGACAGCTGCTGGTAGTTCTTTGTTACAAAAACCTGGAGTAGGTGTCAACTTTCTGTTAAACAGACCTCAAGATAAACAGCTATTTAGTAGTGTTATCCCATCTGGGCACAACAGAATCACAGAATCCTTTAGGTTGGGTCATCCAGTCCAACTGTAAACCACATCCAGTCCACTTCCAAGACCACCACTAAATAGATGATCTTAAGGTCCTTTCCAACCCTAACTATTCTATGATTCTATGTCTTAGGTGACTCATGTAGGCTTAAATACCCCAAATGGGTGGCGACTCAGCCACTTCCCTGGGAAGGTTATTCCAGTGCTTGATAATCCTTTCAGTGAAGATTTTTTTCCTAATTTCCAGTCTAAATCTCTTCTGGTGCAACTTGAAGCCATTTCCTGTTTCTTCTCAGCTTGTTCAGTATTGAACAGGACGATTGAATGATCATCTAATATAGCATGGAGGGAGGTTATCCCATAAGTGCAAATATTCAGTATCTTTGGGCTTCCAGGGAAGATGTGGGTTTCCAGGGCTCCTCACCTTCATTTGGAATTCTTTTGCAGTGTTGCAGAGGAAAACAGATTTGACTCCTGAGTCGGTGACATTGTTTTTCAGGATCTTTTTAAATGAGGGTAGTAGTTAAACATCAGAAAACAGGGAGACCTGCTTTAAATTTGCAGGGAAGAAGGATCTTTTCTATCTCAGGCTTTCCCACATAACTTTCATAGTAAAAGGCTCAGGTTTGCTGGTAGCAATCTTCAGTAGCTACATTTTCCATATGGGAAGTTTGTTGCATAAGTTCTGTGTGTTGAACAAGGGTTATTTATTTTTTACTTAAACTGACAGCATCAAAGGATTGCAAAGTTTTGGGAAATGTGGTATCTGCTCTGGCAAGTTCTGAAAAATGGAAGGGAAGTAGCATAAAATGTGAAGTCATTTCTGTTTCTAGGCATACTTATATAAATAGGGAGTGATCACACTTCTATGTCAGTGCAGTTTCATCAACATAGAATCAAGCAGAGGTAAAATGAGGTCCAAAGGACAAATTGTTTTTTCTCCTGCTGGCTTATATTCAAGCTGACACGGAAGTCATTGCTTTATCTCTGAACTGACACTACCATGAATGAAAACAGAATCACAGCTTCAGTCTGTACCCACACTGGTATCCATGCAGTCAGGATAGTGGAATTTGTTTTCAGAGCTGAACCTGGCCAGATTTTAAGGTAGCATAAATCAGTGCACCTCTGTGCTGTCTCCAGCTGAGGGTCTGCTCCATACAGTTTCAATTAGGCAAGACAGGACACCTGTTTGCTAAGATGGGCAGAAATCTGCTCGGAACTGGGAAAAAATACCCATGTACAAATGTCTGAACCCCCATCCAGTTTAAAGAGAGTTGATTGCTACTTTATATGTAAATACAAACATTCATGAAATGTCAGGAAAACTTAATGCACTTCTCTTCATCTTGTAATTCAGTTTCAAAGTACTGTCATGACTTTCACTCAGTGTCAATGCCTTTCTCCACTAAAGACTCATGTTTTGTATTAAACAATATTCAAATTAGATGCAAGAGTTGAAATAATATTGTAAGGTGATGGTTATTTTACCCCCATTTTATCTCCTAGCTATAAATTTTATACGTTAGATTATACAGCTCCCAGTAGAACTTGGTATAAGAGATTTCAATAAAACTCAAACCATTCAATACAGAGGGAATTTATTTGTTATTTGTGTCATGTTTTATTAGTGCCCTGCAGTTCAATCCTGACACTGGAGAGATGGCTCCTTTGCCAACAAATAAGAAAACAAGTCTTTACAGCTTTAATTTATGGTAACAATATACTTATTATTTTTATACTATGCATCTTAATTCACAGATTCAGGTATTCCAGCATATTTGTCTGAACATACCTCTCCAGATTGTGTGACATAGTTATATTTTATGCCATTGATGTAGGCTTCATTAATTAACAGTGTTTAAGTCGAACATGCATGGAAAAAATAGCATGTAAAAGCAGATTTTACTTTCTCACATTGGAAGTAAAAGCCACACAGTTAGGGGATGGATGGATAAATAGAAATTCCCTTTACTTTTCAGTCTTTGGATAGTGCATCTGTGTGGTACATTGTGCCAAATACTACTGTTTCTGCTGCTATTGTGTCTCAAAATTGCTTTGTAATTCATGAGCTATGCAGTCATCTCTAGCTCTTGGAATAAAAATATCAGTCTCTTGATATATCTAATGGGTATAAGAGCATTCATTTTCTTATTCTCACTCTGTAATAGATGAATGGAAAAGAAATCTGGCTTCTAGCTTGTGAAAAAAAGAAAAAAATATATAAATTTCACCATTATCATATAAACAGAAGGCCACAGAATAGTGCTGGGAGGACATAGGTGTGAAATACATTTCCAGGTTTGAAAAGGGGATTGGAGGACAGAGCCAAACAGCACTTGAAGCCTTTTTAACCAATGGTGATATGTAAGTAAATTTGTGTCAACAAGGAGAAAACAACTAAAGCCAGGTCAGCAATTACTCCCACCAACCCTTCTGTCCCCGCAGCTCCATGGTCCTAAGGCAGATTCCTCCATTTAGTGTGCCTGAATTGCCACCTGCAAAAGTTTGGGATATCATCCCTATTATGTGAGGGTGTTTTGCTAGTTCCATGTGATGTTCCCCCAGGGAACTACTGTCATGATAATGACTTTCAAGTTCCTTTTAAACTGAATAGACCACTGGTCCTTTCTGTTCTCCACTGCTTCCCATGAAGGAAAATCATAGCATGATTAGCAGTCACCAACAACAGAGGTCTAGCCCACTTTCAGCTCCAGCTTCCTCCATGTCCTGGGGCATGCCCCCTCATCTCACAGTGAGACATGGAGCTTGGCTTTTAGCAGGAAATCCTGATGAATCCCGTGTGCTGTTAGCCTGGTGTAACAAGGTGGTGTAGCCAGGAGATCAGTGTGTTTCTTGTTATGGCAAATACACAGTGAGTGTTACAGCCAACTGCAAAACTTGCTTTGGGAACAGCTTTCCCTTCTGACTACTCTAAATTTAGTGCGCCGTCAATTATGCTGAAATGTCATTATTTCTAAGAAGATGTTTTGAAGATGTTTTTACAAATCAGAAACTTGAAGTTTTACTTTTCAGTGACTTTTCCTTTTCTGAAATGTGCTTTGAAAACGTATGTAAAAAATGACTCTGTTGAGTCAACACTGGATTGGAAAATTCTCAAAATTGACATTGAAGGGAAAAAAAAAGGAAGAAAAATGCTGACATTTTGTCCTCATTTTAAAGAGAAAAACTAGAATCTGAGAGCAGGCCAGAAAATCCCGTTTTCAAACACTCCTTACACATATTGATTTTCTTCTATATTGTTTCTCTCCGTTTCCCTTAGGTATTTGTATTTCAGGGATGCGGTGTTGGTCTCACTGTAAGGAAGTCTAAAACTCCAGGATAACAGAACACGTTAGGAATGTAATGTCACACAGTGTGTGGCAGTGTTCTCAGTGAAGCTCTGTCCTTGGGAGAGAACCATCCACCCCAGTGTTGTTTTCAGACCACCTGCATAAGGCCCAATGCTGAGGGGCGCTGAGGGCGCGGCCTGCGCTCGCAGTAGCGGCGCCACAGTCACTGGGCGCGGTGTTACCACAGCTCTGGGCCTGGGCCAGAGCTTGGATCTGGAGGTTAATTCTGTCCACAGGTGTTTAATGCAGTGTAGGTAAGAATGAATCTCTTCATCTCATTCCATCAGAGTATAACCAAAGATGTAATCTGAAATCTAAGAGAGGGAAACAGTGTTTCTGGTGAGGTGGGCCTGGTTGGGCCTTTCGGTACGCGGCCTACATCACGTAAAATGGTACGTGACGAGCAATGTATCTGCTCTGAACACTTCCCTCCTTGTAGTTCTAACAGCAGCTTTTTGGGTTTGGTGGGGTTTGTTTCTGTTCATATGTGATGATTTTCTCTGTTTCCTGCTTATGCTTGTGTTTTAAATAGAACTCTGAAAAACTTGTTTCAGGTCGTGTTTAGAACTCTGTTTTTCTTTTATCCTGCAAGCTTCATGTACTGTTTAAGGTCAAACACCAAAAACAGCACAGTGAGTCTGCTAAACTTGTCGCTCCATTTCCAAGGGTGGTGTTTGACCTCCAAGAGCCTCCTCTGTACCTGTATCAACAAGCTTTGTTATCAAAACAAAGTACCACCAACCTTCATCCCCCCAGAAACGCTGACAGCCTAGGGACAGGAGAGGGTTTTGTCCTGATACTTGTTGTGAATTCTGCAGGTCCCAAAGGCATTTTGCATGGAAGTTTTCTGCCCCTCTTTTCTGCAGTCTGTTGGGAATTGGGGCTGGTCCCTCAGTGCTGGGAACACAGGGAATATGCTGGTTTGCAGTGTGAGGGCTCCTGTTTTCTGCCAGGCTGCTTCTCTGTGGTTTGAAGCAGCTCCCCCCATTTAGCTCGATGTTCTCCTTGCATCTCTCCCCATGCTACCATGACCTGGCTTTTTTCTTTTGTAACATCTTGAGCACAGTTCATTTGTTCTCTTTATGGCATTTTTCTTCTTTGCCACTGATTCCTTTTCAGATAGTTTAAAAGACTCCCATGTTCTATTTGTTCTCTCTCCACTTTCCTCTTTCCCAAGACCCATTTCAAAGAGGCAGTCCTATTCGTGACAACACTTGTGCATCTGTGTAAGTCCCATGAGCCCTGTGCCTGTGTAATATACCTGAGTCTTAATCTCTCGCTCACCTTGGCTTTTCCTCTTTCCATGCCTCTCGCTGTTCATCATGTGAACAATCTTTCTAAGGGAAAAACTTTTCCTTTCCGGTGGCTACAATTGGGCTGGCAGATTTTTACATTGCCTTTTTGTTGTGATACAGTAGAAAGCTTAAACATCAGGTAGTGGGGGCTTGAGTTCATCCTGTTTCTGACTGTCATTTCTGTGGGAAGTATCTGATCAGAAATCAAAACTATCTGCTGTGCTCTTAGCAAGACTCAGACAAATTCTGAATGCACAGATAACTACATATGAAGCATTTTAATTCTTGGGTCAGGAGTTCAAATCCATCCAGCTTGCCAATTGCAAAAGCTCATTACTGCCTGATGGCTACTTAGGATTTACTTGAAATTAGTGAGAGTGAGGGAGGGAGGAAGGAGAGGATTTAGAGGGGGAGCTGAAGGAGTAGGGGATCATCTTGTGCTTCACATACAACACCTTCCCCTCCAACTGAGAGAGCTTGCATCCATGTCAACCTCAGCTAAGGAAGCCAAATGCAGAGGCTGAACACACTCCTGCAAAGGTGAGCTGTGGAAGAAGTGCTCGAAAGCCCTGAGGAGCCCCCAAGGACCAGCTTTCCCTGGCACGGGCTGATTGAATTCTGGTGGGCTTCAGACTGCAGTGCTGTCAACGTGCCATGTTTTTAAACACATTTTAAAACATCCTTTGATGTTTTATCTGTCTCATCAGAACAATTAGCTCCTGGATGCTCTCTGTACAACAAAGGAAATTAATTAGGAAGAGTCAGATGCTGTGATACAGAGCAGTGTTTGGGAGACTGCAGTGTCTTGTGTGAGTTTTGATGTTGCAGCAGTTGAGCTAGAGGCTGCTGTCATGTGTGGCAGGGTATAGGTGGACAGAAAGGTCCTACTGAAATGGAAAGTCACCGTACAACAGCTCTGCATTTCCACCCTGCTAAATGTTGTTTCTCTGTGAGCTGAGACATAAAAGGGGTGTGTATGGGGAAAGCAGCCACACTGAGACTCTCTCATGAATACTACAGTGAATGAAGAATAAGGAAAAGATCATACCCATGTATTTTTAGTTCCAGATACACCCTGGCTAGAAATCAAAGTGGTGCAGCTCTGCTTTTGCTTCCCCCATCATATTTCTAAATGGATTTTCCCTGTAAGGCACTGAGATGCCAAACTTTGATCATAATCATCTGACTTTCAAACTGAAGGATATCAAGAGCCATTTCTTTTCTGTGATGTATGCAATCTACTGACATGAAAAGAATGTGGTTAATGTGATTGAGAGAAACAGAATTTTGATCCCAAGGATTTGAAGTCAGGGCTCTTGTTTGTGAAACTTGAAGTACAACAGTATTTTCCACATGCCTAGCAGATGGTTGGAAAACATCCTTATGTTTTCCAGTTTTGTTTGGGTTTAAGTTTGGGTTTAGGTTTGGGGTTTGTTTTTAGTGAATCCCCCAGACTGATGCAGGCTTCCTTGACCTTAGAACTGCGCTGTTGCGAAGGATGTGGAGGCTTGGCTGCTCATCAGCCTTCTCAGTAATACAAACCAGAGAGAGTATTGCAAGGTTTTTGCAAATCCCTTTCTGTACAATTGTGAAAGGATGTGTAAATGTAGACACTTGACAGAGACCCTCATGGAATGTGAACACTGTCCCACGATGTGAGAAATAGGTTATCAGGCCTGAAAGAAAGCCTTGGGTAATGGATGTTCTTGGCTGTCTCTAATGCTGCCAGTTCCAGGCAGACTGAAAAGATGGATGGCATCCTGGCCCTCCAGGAAGCTTTGCGATTGCTTCACTTAGTTGAAGATCACACCTTGTTCAGTGGCAGGACTGCAGCACTCTGCCATCTCTGACTGCCGGCTGCTGACCTCTAGATCATAAGCCCACAGCCTAAAGTGTTTGCCAGTCCCTTCTGGGGAGCTGATCAGACCTAAAATCTTAAGCCCAGAGCATGGGGGTCCAAACCTTGCTCTGGCAGGAACTGAGGGAGCAAGACTGTTGGGGAGGTGTGGATGATGGTGGCATTGCTTAGTGAACCTGTTCTCTTGCCTTGCGCCCTGTCAGGCAGAGATGGGAGCCTGACTGACAGCATGCACAGCTACAGCTTCCGAGGAAACAGTGTTTCCTGGGGAATGGAATGCTAGTGAAAAAGTATGGTATCATTCCAAAAGTGTCATGAGAGGAGGAAGCTCTTGTAACAGAGGTTGCTTCTCTAAGTAGTATCAATAACTTCAAAGGAAAGGCCTAAAAAGATTTACCAAATACAGTAAAGACAGGCAGTGAATGTTAATAATATGATTTTTAAAAAGTTTTCTCAATTATTTAAGGAGCCTTTCTAATGGGTATGGGCTGCAAATTCATTTTGTTCTATGCAAGTCAGGATATTTTGAGAATAATGTACTCCAGTGGTATCTGCATCTGGAGCATTCCTCTGTCCTCTTACTGAACAGCAGGGAAAAAAACACCCAACAGTGGAACTTTGGAAGTGAAGATAAAAGAGGGAAACACACGAAGGGCTGAAAGATTTATCAACTTGTGTTGCATCATTCTCCCGAAGAAACATTAGCAAAAGTGAAATGAAGGGAAAAAAGAGCTGTGAACCACAATGAAGATAACTAAAGAGGGTACAGAGCAGCTGTCAAAGCAATTATCAAGCAACATTAATAACTTCATAGCACATCAGAAGACTGTCTCAAACCTTCACAAGAAAACAAGAGCTTTTGTTGCTGCAGAGGGTAAACAAAACTAAACCTCCAGTGCAGGCACTAGTCTTTGTTCAACAGAGGTATGTCAGTGTCAATCTGGAGCAGAACAAGAGATTTTAATGGAGTTAATATGACTATGAGCTACCAACAGAGAGAAAGATTTAGTTCTGAGCTTTCAAAAGCTTTCAGCTATGTGGGAAGAACTGTCTTCAGTGGGGAACTCACACCTCTGGAGAAAATAAGAATGCACTTCCTTAATGCCTTTTGTTCTATATAGAGGAGGTGATCTTTTCTGTGTACAGAAAAGGCAAACAATGAGTGTTTGTTGCAAAGAGCTCATTTTTAGTTAAATGTTCAGCATTTTTGTTTCCCTAAAATCACTTTCATCTCATGCAAATTCAAGAAAAATTATGCTTTGGGCCATAGAGTAGAATTTTGCTTATCCTTGTCTTCAGTCTAAGAAACAGCTCCTCTCAGAGCCAGAGAGGGGAGCTTGTCAGACATCTGTTGTTGTGGCTGGAACTCCCTAGCCAGGATTTTAGGAACATTTTCTTTCCATCAGATTTGCTGTGTCCAAATGATTCCTGTGCACAGGTTACAACATTCAACATCAGGTGAGTAAAATCAATGCATTACAGGAATCAAGGAAATTGTTGTAAGCATTTTGGTGCCAGCATGGTATCATCAGTTTATAGTCATAAAAGACACTCCTACAAGCTCTTATGTTCTACACTCACAACCAGAAAGTGACAGAACCAAATACTACTCTGAGGTGTGTCAGATTCTTTATTGCACACAGCTTCATTTTCTTACAGGTTGCAAAGTATCCTAGGAGGCTCTGGTTTGATATTGCATGTGGTATGAAATCATAATCCTTTATGTTTCCAGAGCACCCACTAAAAAAGGGGTCTGAATAGCTCCCCTGAATATTAAAAGATGAGCTACAAGGAATCTGTTACTGACTGTAGTAATGACTGGTTTTAATCTCATTTTCATAGAAAAGAAATTTCCTCTGACTCAGGTGTAGCTGGGATTATTCTGGGTTTGTCCACACTTGAGATGAACAAGTGCATCTGCTCACTTGTTTAAATGTCCCCTTACTTTGACCTGGTCCTATTTCCTTTGCCTCTTTGTCTCTTCTTAAAACAAAGTGAACAATGTGGGAATGCCTGAAGCCAACCTTAGCAAGCATTTCTATGTGGACAATTTATGAAGTTCCACAAAGCTAGGAAAAGTAGAATTCTGCCATTTTCTCCTGGAAAACATAATCTACCTTCTTATCTTCAGTCCCAATTATGTCTTTCAGATCCTAGCTCTACCATTCTATTCTTGCATCTGCCTCTTGTGTAATATGTGTTCAAGGGCTAAGCATTCATTTCACACTGAAAGCTGTTTCTTTTGGTTTTAATGTAGATATAAATACAGGAGGGAAATTCATGTGTGAGGAGAGCCATGTGATATTATTACTCCACTATGGGATATACTCTGTGTTTCCAGAAGCGAGGTTCCTATTTTGTCCAATATGGTTTTCCTTCACTTGAATTGACCAGAGTCTATCAAAGTAATGATCAAAGGTCTCTTTCTTTCTTTCTGTACTTTTTTTCATGAAATATATTGTTCTAAAAGAAAGAAAAACTTTTTTTTTGGTACAGTACTTCACTCTCTCCTGTATGTGAATTACGTTAAAATTGTGGAAGTGCCCACTAAACACAGGCAGATTTGAATTATCTCTACTGGTACCAAATGAGCCTTTATACCTCATTCTGGCCTTGCAGAAAGGAAGTTTTACTCTTTCTTGGCATGCATCTACTTTGAGGAATTCACCCACTTCTGTATCAATGTGTAATGATTACTTAGCCATAATAAGGATCATGAGAGAGGAGGATGTTCTTCATTAGAACAAAAAGCTGGTAATAGCAGAGAAAAATGACTATCTGAGATAAAAGCCTGGCAACATGAAAGATCAGATGAGTTACTCATAAGTAATTACTCTCTTGAGTCCATACGGTCATGGTGTATTATGTTATTCCCACTCAGCATGCTAGTGGCATTTTGTTGGTGTCTTTCTTGTTATTAACCATATCTGCTTCATTAATCGAAAGACTCGATACTTTACTTGTAGAATTAACAGCTGTGGTGGGAACAGGGAGTAAAGGAGCCCAAAGGACTTATTTGTAAGTGATACAGAATTGTCACTGGATGGAAGAGCATGGGTCCCCCTGCAAATGAGACCTGGGAGCCTCTTGTAACATCTCCAAAAGGCACTTGCACTGCTTTGTCCCCAAAGGACTCTCAGAAATGTCATGCTAATGGTACTTATTTAGAAGTGTTTTAGCAGTTCAGTCCTCTTAACTCTTGTGGCCTTTATGCTCCCAAGAACCTAATCACATTTGAAAATGGGACTTGGAATTCTGAAGCTTTTAGGCAAAAGCAATTTCTGTCCATAAGCCAGCTGGAATTCCTGTTCCTAACTGGAATCAGGGGAGTGAAAATTGCTTCCTTGTTTCAGGTGTGTGAGCACGTGTGTGTGGGAGGGGATGTCAGAGCTTTCACACAAAATTAACCTCTTTCTCAAAATTAAACGTATGTTTTTTTTTTACCTTCTTTTTAATAGTATAATAAAGTAGTTAATTATGCTGGGTTTGAAGACTGTTGGCATCCTTTCCTGCCAGTTTGGCTTTGCCAGATGGAAGTCTTCCCATAGTTTATATGTGAGGTATTGCAGTATAATCAACTCATGAGCCTTCCAGTGTGATTTGAAAAGGTTTTGAAGAAAACTGTAAAAGCTTCAGGACCACTTCAATAAATTGCAGGATCATACAAGAAGCCATCAGCCACTTAGCTTACAAAATAGAACTTCACTGCCAGTGTGTCTTCTTCTCAGAATAGCTGAGTATTGGCAGTGTCAATAAACTGCAGGCTGTCTAGTCAAATTGCTTCCTTTTATTTATCCATCAAGAAAACGTGTTATATAGACACGAGAGCTCTGAGGGGACAATACATGTATGCATGTGCCTAGTGCACTTCTCTCTGAGAATATGTGCACGCATCTGCTGATTCCCTCACAGAAAGATGCCAGATAGTGGTTAAAAGCTTCTTGTTGGCATTTGTTTGCTGCTTGCCTGCATGAGTGTGGTCTTCATTTCATAATGAAAGTAGTCTGGATATTTTCAGTGGTTTTAAGAATTCTCAAGGTGGTGATAGAGCTTTCTAAATGTTTATCCTCACAGTCAGAAAATACTTCTCATTCTTTTTCCTAAGACCATCCCTCTGCATGGAATCCCTGGTCCCCACCAGGAAAGTACAATAGCCAAACATCTTCTTGAGATCATGCAAGAAAAACCCTGCCTGAGGAACTTAAGAGGAAAAACCCAACTGTGCTTGGCATTCTTTCCCCATCCTAAGCCTGCTGTACTTCTGTGTGTGTTTTGTGCTTTATGCAAGTGCTCTAAAGTAAGACACAGCTAAAAACATTAATTTGGAAGCTTGGCCACAGGCTCCAGCAGGAGTCAGAGCAGGCACTTGCTCAAAACAGAAGATACAGAGAAGGTATTTTGTAAGGAGAAGCAGCAGCAAATGCAAATTCCTTAATTGCTCTTCAGACTGGGGGGGGGGGGGGGCAGAGTATTATTCACACTGAGAGCTTTAAAATAATTAACACAAACAAAAATGTGGGGATCAGGAAAAATACATATAGTTCTCTTGTTTTGGAAGGGATTACTCTTGAATGTGCTGCTAATCTGACTAATACATTTATGTTACACTTTGGGGGTAAAGGGGATTAGGTGGGAGGAATTAAAGAGATTTGAAATGGATACCATATTTGGTAGAACATCTAATGAGATTACTTAAAAAAAAAAAGGCTGCCTTATGCGTAGGCTTCACTAAGTCCAGAGACTCTAATGAGATCATGTATTCTGTCTCCAGTAGGGTAGACGGTGCCAATTCCTGACTGTGGGGATGAAATTCATTGGACTCCAAGTAACTCAAGGATCGTAGCAGTACCCAAAATTAGAGTTTCACATCTTTCAGGGGTCATAAGGAAATGCTGTAGAAACAGATCAGGGAGTCAGTTCTGTACCAATGATAACACATATTTATTTTGCACCAAACTAAATTTCATGGGTTAAGTTTTATTTTCCAGTTTCTTAAAAAAGGAGATTTTATGGAGGCTTTTTTCCACATGAACTTGGAGTTGAATCAATGGTCTATCCCTTCTGTTCATATGATTTCAGATGCCTGAAGCCACAGGATATGAGGTGGGTTATTAGATATGCCTTTCCAAAGAGGAAATGGTAAGACAAAAATGACCTGCCTGAAGTTACAGTTTATAGATTAGAAAAAGGCACAAACAATTAAAAGACGGAGACAGGGCAAATTACTTGCAATCAAGCGGCAGCTAAATGAGCTTCTTGATGAGGAAACTAAATTTATGTTGTTTAGAGCCACAAAGAAATGTTCCTAAAACAAACAAAAAAAGTTGAAGGTGAGCGAATGGTTAGCACAGTTGGATACAGATGTGTTGATAAGTGAAGTTATGGATGCAATTAAAGTTCTGGTCTTGGGTAAGGAAAAAACTAATAGTAACTACAGGGAGCTTTCCTGTCACATCCAGTGAGACAAAGCCTTAACAGGTGTAGGATAATGTTTCCCCCTCTTCCATGTTTTCAGGGGTGGCTAGCAACCTCAACAATGAGTTTTGACTCCAACCAAGCAAAATGTGGCAGTTCAAATCAAAACATAGATTCTGCAAAAGATGATGTATTTAAAGAAAAGGATGAGTGCTAGGGGCAGGGGTGAATACATTTAACACTAGAATTACACATTTTATTCCTTTTTTTTTCCAAATTACCTCTTTGGCAGCTGTTTGAAAAGATCTTTGAAAAGTTACGTATATTCAGTGATGAAGACTGAAAGTCACACAAAAGCCCTGAAGAAATGTGATGGCTTCAGTGTGAGACACCAGTTTTTTCTCTTTGTTGCTCTCAATGTAATAGTTTGCATTCAATTCATCAATTTCACTGAATGCTAGTCATTGTCTACCTGTATTTATCTGAAAGGATAAGAGTCTTTAAAGATTTTGTAATTATGAAAAGGCATCAAGCAAAGCTACCCTTCTCCATTCTTACTGCATTGGAATAGTAGTCATAACACAGTAGACAAAAGCAAGGTATAATAGGGCTTCTTATTGACAGCCAGAAAGTACAAGTATATGTAGAAGGAGATAATATTTTGCTGGCATTTTCCCTTACCTTGGTTCCTCCAGTCCTTCCATGCAGAATTGTTGTGTGAACAGGACCTTGCAGAAGTAGGTGGGTGGAGAGCAAGAGGGAAAACTTATCAGTGTTGAGCTAGAGGAGCTGGAATTCACAAGTATGAGCTTCTGACAACAGTTTGGAAGTGACTGCTCCTGTCGTGTTTCGAGCAGCAAATGAGAAGTCCAAACCGCTAAGTTCTGTAATTTTTGGAGCATTAAAACACTAATGATAGCGTATATATAATTTTCTGCTCAGTTGCAAACAGCATTTATCCTCTGGCAAACTTCGTAATATTGAAATAAAGAGGTTGTAGTGTGCTGGTCCAGTTATCAGAAAATACAGCCACTTGAGAATGAGAAGGGTCTCAGTCAGGAAAATTAAATCTCCACTGATACTGCATAAACTGTAATTTTTCTGTTTAGTTAAGCTTTGAAGTTGATAAATTCAATGTAGATTTTGTAGCTAAACAGCTGTAATTTTGTTGCTCAAATAGGAATGGATTTGGTAGGGCTTTCTCTGTTACTAATAGGCATTGCCTCTCTTCAGTCTGGATACTCAGAGCTGTTATGCAGCAACTCATACAAAGATGGTTGAGGTTTGGTTTGTAATCATGGGCTTTATACTTTGTCACTGATCTTACTATTGTTTTACAAATGTGGTTAGGATTCAGGTCTATACATGCAATATGCACTATTTATTTGTACATTACACAGTAACTCATACACTGAAAGCAAGGAGAACATTTACAAGCTTCATTTGTATGGAGTTTTATCCCTCACAGTCATGTGAGTCACAGCAGCTGTAGGGAAGAGGGTAAGAATGGTATAGAGGGCTGGTGGTACTTCAGAGAATTGTTCTACCTTCTCCATATAGACCCTGCACATGTTGGAGGATATTGTTAATGAACTTGCTCCATTGTATTTGAATTTGCAAAATTAAGAGGGTACCGTGTGAAGACATGATAGATGGGGGTATCTGTTTCAGAAGCTGTTCAGTGCCGCTTGATCTTTGTCTTTGCTGTAGCTAATACTGAAATAGCCCCACTGAGTCATGATAAATGTGGTCTTTAATAATAATAGTGAGCTTATTTCATACTGAAAACGTCATTGCAGCAGAATGAACAGGTTGGCCAGCAAATTTATGACAGTTTTCCAGTTTCTGTGTTGCAAAGAGTAAGACTGGGTTTTAGTCAACCAGAAACTGTTGTAATATTGGCATGAAATGGAAAAATAGAGCCATTAGAAGTGTTTTTATTGCAAAGAATAAAAAAACATGATATGTCAAACTGGATTTAGATCCCTTGCCTCTTCCCCCCCCCCCGATGTACTACACAAGTTTCTATTCTTTCCAGTGAGAGCCACATTCCTGTGAAGACTTTGGCTCTGGTTCTCAACCTCTTCCAGTGTTGCCTTGAACCTGGATAAAGAGTTTTATTTTTCCAGTCTACATGCAAGCCCCATTCTGTTAGTAAAGCGTGACTGTCCAAATGACTGTTCAGCTGTACATAGTAGTTTGGAACTGTGCAGCAGGCTTGTCTCTTCCTGCAGCCATCCTTACCTTCCACCTCACTCTATAGCTAGAGCTAAGTATGATGGTAACTCTTCTAGGAGCAGACAATCTCTCTCTCTCCAAGGGGACTGTTTGACCCAGAGAGAAATAAGCAAGCCAAGGGAAACAGACAAGTCTCCTGCTTAAGCTATGCTCTTAAAATGCCATGATATACAATGCCTACAAAATGAGCTTAGAGCACCAGGTCAAATACTTATCTCCTCTGTCAATAAGTAGCATTGAAAATACCCCTTTTTTCTGCCATAAATCACTATTGTGCCTAGAAACTCACAAGTTAAAAGTCTCATTGCTTATGTAGTGTTTGCACTCTGATCACCTCTAACAGGTATCTCCAGATGTAAAACAAAAGAAAGCCTTGTTGGGTAGAGCTCTTTATATTGATTTAATCTATCTCACAACATCAGTTATGTAGGTGTCTGTAGATACAGGCCTAGAAACACATTCCTAGCTTCATCTTCCAGTAGTTTCTCTCTGAAGGCACCAGAATAACAGCACATATAAAGAGCTTGCTTATCTGAAGTCCCCATAGTACAGATATGGGCTGTGTGGTCAGACCTAAAGTCGTGCTGGACAAATTGCCTTAGGGAACTTTTATTCACACCCCTTAGGCCACTTCACTCAGCAGCTGTTCCTTAATCTTGGCTAAAGCTTCATCCTTCTTGTAAGGGCAGGGTCAAGGCAGGAAAAGAGAAGTCACAGCCTGCAGCCTGTAAGAGTATCCCCATTTGGAACCCTTTCTTCTTCCTCCTCCTTCTGCAGATGCTCACCCTCTTCCTTTCCACACCTTTTCCCCACAAGCTACAGCAGTGGTGACAATGTGCAGCCTGTGTTGGGCTCTGAGTAAATGTCAGTGAAAAGCTACACACCTTTTGCTGAAGTGTTTCCTGGGTGAACAGCTGTTTTACCTCCAATGGGAAGTGTGGAAGGAGAAGGCACCAGCAGGGCAGATTCAGTCCCTAGACCCCGGCTGGATGTGGCAGGAAATGCAACAAATACTGTTCCCCAGCATCTGCATTGAGGAATAATATAGAATTATTCCTACTGCACCAAGTATCAATGAAGTGACTAAGTGAAGGCATGTAATCCCTTATTTACTGCTAAATAATTCTTTGTTTTCTCAGACATGAATATATTATTTATATTCTGAAGAAAAAAGGCTATTTCTGTAGTTTTGTCCCAGCCTGGAGAAACATTACTCAAGTACTCCAATTTGTGTTGTAACTTTTCTCAAGTTTGTATTATCAAATGGAATTTAGAGGTAAAGGACTAAAAGAATTCTCAATAGAGATTTGGTGCTTGTGTGGTTTATCAGCTTTATGGCTCCTCTCTTTGCTTTGTCCTGATGCTTTTTCCTTTGTTTGATAATGTTTCTCACCCCTCATGGTTGTTACCTCCCTTCCACGTCTCCCCTGCTCAATAAGATTTGTAGCCTGGTCTTCTAAGGGAAAGAGCATCCCCAGTTTTTTGCACTTTTGTCCCCTTCTTTTTCCCTACAAGCAACCTGCAGACCCAGGGGCAAAACTCAGTTGAGTTTCACAGAGCTGACCTCAGAGTTCTATATAAATAGGTGACCAGAAAGAGCAGAGAGATCCTATTAGGTTCTCCCATTGAGGAGCTAAGGAAACAAATCATCCTTTCTTAGGCATCTGGGAGTCTGCAGAGGGGGCAGACCAGGCTTCATCAGTTCTGCTGGGTACAGCAGAGCCACCTGTTCCTTCAGCTTGCTGTAGGCTACCCACTTACTTGCTTTTGGACTGTAGCATATTTCATCTGATGAAACAGTGATAGGAGGAAGGTGTTCATATCTCAGAAAGGTCTCCTTTGGAGGTATGTGTTTGCTATGTGCTAGATGCTTAGGTTAACATTTGATGTACCCTCTATTGTGACTATAGAGAAGAAACATCAAAACCAGGAAAAAAGGAAAACACACAACAAGAAGGATATGCATTATTTAAGGCAGTGCTCTGCAGTCCAGAGGCAGTCTTCAGGGAGCAGATGGATTTTGTGTGCACCAATCAACAGATTTATCAAGAAACCTTAAAAGAAAAAAATAATAATAAAAAATGAGATCTGCAATATAATCCCATCTTAATTTAGTAAGAACATCTATGAATTCTGATCGTACCCAGGGCTGTCACAAAACATGTTATGCTAGCATATCTTTACTCCTTTCACTTTCCCTAAACATGTGTGCGTGGAGAGGAAGAGAAGTGACCTTATCTGGGAATCTGCCTTTCTGGTCTTTCCTTCACTGGTGCTGTGCAGAGTGCAAAACTTGGTGCACACGCTAGTTACTGCTAGGATGCCAAAGAAGTGTGTCACCTTAAGTACCTGTCCCTCCTTCCTTTGGGTTACTGGTGAGAAGTCCAAACTGTCAAATGCTGGGTATTATCCAAAGGCAACCTCAAGTGTAGTTTGCTCACTTGCCTGGCCAAGGGGTGCCCTACTGCTCTGGTCCAACTTACAGCTTGGACCAGTTATGTATGAATTAAGACTGAATTCTATCATTACCAGAGATTTTCATTGAACCATAGAATCATAGAATGGTTTGGATTGGAAGGGACCTTAACGATCATCTAGTTCCAACCCCCCTGCAATGAGCAGGGACACCTTCCACTAGACCACATCACTTCCACACACATAATTTTGGTGTTGTTTATGTTTATTGTGGGTTTTGGTGGGGTTTTTTTTCCTCCCTCCTCTTCAAACATTTCCCAGAAACTGGGAGAGAAAAGTATTCTGTACTGTTAATGTTGCTGTTGCTCTTTTAGCTGTATCACAGAGGTGTAGGATCAGCTTTGCAAGCCTTAAATTCTGTGTTCTTATCGTACTTTACTTTATCATAAGATCTGACCTTTTCAGAAAGTCTGACATAGAAGAGGTTGGCTATTTTGAGCCAATAGAGTATTTTGGTGGGTACAAAGAGATACAGATGTGAGACAAATGGTATCTCATGGGTGTCCAGGCCATTAAGTATGACTTTGTGATTGAAGAATGAATCGATGAGACAATGCAAAATATTCATGTTATGCTATATTTGAGTGATGAGGTTTTTATCTGTTATAAGATGCTCATGGAGAAAGAAAAAGAAATGGTTGAAGAATATCAAGGAAGGCTTAGGCAAGAATAAGAACTGGAGGATGAACATGATTTAGTAATGTTTTCAAATTAAAATGCAGGTTCATATCCATTACAGACCACTGCTCAAAAGAGAGTTAGGAAATGCTACTGTTTCAAACATCAGAATTAATGCTCAATTATATAGGAGAGTTTTAGGATCTAGAAAGAGCTACGGGGAAGCAAGCAGATCCTTCATACAGGACTAGGGAAGTGGGGTTTTCTCTGGTTTTAGGTAAGCTGTTGAGATGAGACTGCCAGAAGCCCCACCTGAAATCTTCTGTAAGGATAAATGAAGCTTAAGAAAGTCTGTGTCAAAAGAAGTGCTTAACACCATGTGCTTAAACATGCATCAGGAGTTAACTGTGACTGTTTCAGCCTTAATTCTACCAGCTCCATTCCGCTACTCCAGGGAGTCTTTATGTGCTTGTATAATCCTCCATCTCATTCAGACTGGAGCGCAAGCTGTTGAACTGTAGTGGTGAATTTGCACTTTCCTGTGTATTATGTTAGATTCATTATGCAGCTGCTCTGAACCTTAAAACAGGTTTATCACCATTTTATTATAGGAAGACCAAAAGAGAGGAGGAGGTTAATTTTTAAAGTATCTCGCCTCCACCTTCATTTCTAAGATTCATTACCTGTCCTCTGACTTCTCTGTGAGTATTCTTTCCTCAGTTATCCATTACTTCAACTGCTGCCTTTCATCTGAAGAAAGTTTACAACAGTTCCATTAGCACTTCCTTCTTAATAGGAGGTCTGGGTGGTCCCTGCTGTTAAAGCAAGGAAGTATCAAACTGGAGGGGTTGTATTTACTGAACAAAGACTAGTACCCTAGACAGTTCCAGGCACTTCAGTAATCCTGCTGCTGGTGAACACTGTGAGAAGGATCAGGGTAGGTCCTGGTGTCTTTGGAAAGCTGGGCTTCAAATGTAGCTGCTATGTGCATAGGAAACCTGCCTGGAGTCTGTAGCTATGTTACCACATCCCTGCAAATTTCCATTACCACCAAGGGCTGAGTCTGTCCTCAGTTCCACTGTGGGTATTGCAGATCTGCAGTCACATTGGCATGATGTGCAGCCATGGGGCCTGTGCCTGAGCTGGAAAGGCAGAGTACCTCTGTCTTTACCAGTCTGGATGGCTGCCTCTGTCTACAGCCACTCTAATTGTTTTGCATCCCTTAGGGTGTAGCCATTGCCACATTTGACAAGTCCTGATCCTGGGGTGTGAAGGTGCCTTCTTGCTCCATATTCACTTTGGATGACATCCAAAGTCATCACCAAGAAGAATCCACTTTTGACACTTGTTTGGGTGGAGAAGGGAGATTTTTGCATGGGTCCAGATTACAGTGAGCTGGTATCACTATGACAGTAGGAAGGATTGAGTCAGGAGTCTGATGCTTTTTTTACGTAATGACTATTAGTGTGACCTGGAAATGACAGGGCTGCAGTGCTGAGAGATCCATTCCTTTGGAGACAGTTTGGAGAAAGTGAGAAAGAAAGTGCTTTTTCACCTCCAATTTGGAGCAAGACAGCTCTGTAATATTATTTGTGAGCCTTTAGACTGCTTTGAGCAGGGAAAGAGGACTTGGTTTCTGAGTGGAAACCATAGAGACATTTAATTACACTACAAAAAATATACACAATAAACAAGTCTATTTTATTTTATTTTATTTTTTTTCAGCCAAATATACTAGAGAGCCCTAGAGGGAAAATATATTTTAGTACTTTACGGTTACAATTGCAATTTATGTTAGTCTAGTGTCTTTCATATGAGAAGTACCGTATCATAAAACACTTTACAGTCTGTTTATCAATACAATAAACTGAGAATATGGCTCAATTTACTTTATTAGAACTTGCTGAGAGATACAAAAATAAAACCAGTTTGGATTGCTAGTGCTTGTTCTTTTTTTTAGGCAAGCAGAACATTACGAAGAGTAAGCCTAGCGAGATACAGTGTTAGTTATGAAAGAAAGAGTATAAAAAGCTTTAGGTAATGATAAAAGGTTGATCTGAGGACAGATTTCTCTTTAAAGAAGCCCAAGAAATGGCTGGATTGCAAAGTACACTGAGAGATTTTAGTGAAGCTTAGAGCCAAATAAAGCCATTACAATACCACGGGTTTTGCTTGCTTGAATTGTGGGATACTTTTGAAGTTGTTTTTATGGCCAGCACTTGCTGGAGTTTGGTTCCTTAAGTATTTTTGTGATACTGCAGAATCTTGCAGTAAAGGTTCAACAGAGGTGTTCACGTGAAAATTTATGATGCAGGCAGAAAAAGAAAACAAACCAGCTTTGTTAGGCAAGGGGTTATGTATTTCTGTGTATATTTGCCCAGTACTAATGACTGGTATTGGAGTCAGTCACAAATGTATCATGGGCAGTAACCAGTTTGGCCCCAGAACTTAAGATATAGGCACTGATTTCTTCTCTTTTATTAGGCATTTTAACTGCTCTGAGAACACATGCTTAACCTGCCTCAGAAACTGTTATTTTACATCATACTCATCCAGTGCAATTGTGCAATGAGCGACTACTGTGCCCACACAGATTTTGCTGTAGAGTGATGTTATGCATGTGCATACACTTCTAATGGGTGTCTGAAAGAGGCATATTCCTAGTTTGAAGTGATAAATACAAACATGCATTAATTGTGTCAGAAGGGTATTGAGTACTGTTCTACAACAGTATCACTCACAGTCAGTTAAAGCTGTTTGAGAGGTTTAAGTGGGCACTTCCGTATGTTAACAGCTTTTGATTTTTTTAAATCTTAACCTCATTTTATAAGGCTCTGTTCTGAGATGATTGAAGTATTTCCTTGTTGTTTGCTATTAATATTGCAAGAAATACATTTTCCTCCATCCTGGTGCAGGTTGTAAGTTTTCAGTCTATTGTATTATAAAATTAGTTACAGGTATTCTTGTTTTGGAGTTTTTTTACCACAAACTGAAAACTAGCCCTAATTTCATGCTATGTCAGTTTGTTATAAATTATAATACTTGAATTTTCTACATGATTATTTGTATGTCTCTACAATGCTGTTTTGCCTTGCTTTGCAAACAATTGTTACCATTGAGAACACTGGCATTTCAAAACTGTGCTTTATATTTTATATATATCTATGTAATACTGTACTCTATCATTTAGTCAGGAAAGACGAGTGGTAACTGAATGATATTCACTGACAAAATTAAATCCAGAAAGACAAATAACTGAGCAATAACAGGAGATTAGAACAAATAAACTAGTTATACACTGAAAAAAAAAATCCATTCCAGGTGATTCATTGCTGCTAATTTCAGCACAACAACAAGTGAATTCTATTTCAGTTACCATCAGAGACTCTTCAGGAATGCAAGCATAAGCCCAAAAGGGAGAAATGCAAAACCTGTCAGAAGTTTGGAATGCAAAGATATACTTTATCCAGTATGAGACTGCCAGGTACAACAGGGTCAGTCCTGTAGATGGGGAAACTCAAGTTTTGAACCATAGGTTTATTGTTTTTCTAATTGCTTTGGACACCTCTGTTACTTAGTAGTTATGTATGCAGTAACAGCCTTTCACAGTAACTTCCATACAAGATGACATCAGCGCAATGCTGCAAGAACTAGAGGACTGTGTGAGCTCTATTTGTGTTTCTGTCAGCATTTAATTTAATTGTCTGTGAGGAATTGCTAGGCCTGGAGCAATTACTATCAAGAGCAGAACTATTAGCTTAAATCTTCCATACCCTCTTTCTCCTATAGAAACCACTTTTTGTAGGTCCTGTAACTTCATTTGCTTGCTCAAGTTTATCATGTACTTCAGCACATTTCAGATCAGGTCCCAGGTTGTGGTCAAATAAGCAAAACTGTAGTTTTACCATTCTCAATATTTATCATCATGTTGTTTAAATTCCAGAGCTTCTGGTTTCCAGTTTTCAGAGTTAAGTTGATAAAACCTCCCTGTTTAATGGTACTTCATGGAAAATTAAGTTTGGTGGCTGTTCATGTCAGAATGAAAGGTCACAAACATAATTTTTCAATGAATTGACTACAGACTCCTTTAGAAAGAGTATCTGTAGTGTTCTTCTTAGCTTCAATTATGGCCTGGCTGAGGGAAAAGGAAAGCAGAGCTTCTGACTTCACACTAAGTGGTTCTAAGGTGCAATGTTTAACTCCTGCTTTTCTCTTTGTTTGCATATTCAAGGTGCAAAATGGTGGCAGCCCAGATCCTAGAAGTACCTTGAGTCCAAAGCAAGAGAAAAAGCTTATGTAATCTTGTCTTGCAGGTGTGCCTTGTTACGGATCTCATCGTTTGCACCTGTGAAGGACATCAGTGGTTGGCCCTCTGAGAACAAGTGACTTTCTTCAGCATTACCTTGAGGAGTATTTAAAGATGGCAGTGGAATAAAATAAGAGCCCAAGAGGGGGAAAGAACAAATAAAGGTACTCAAATAAAATGGTGACAAAAGAAGTCAAACATCAATCAAGCTTTAAATATCGATAAAGAAGTTTAATGTACCATCAAAGAAAAACAATTGTGCTGTTAAGTGGAAGAGCATCAAAGAAAGAAAGGAGAGATTAATCCAGAGGAAGAAAGAAACCATCACAGCAGCATTGGAAAACCTGCAACAAAAGGTAAGGGATGAGAAATTTTTCTGTCTTGCTCAAATGTGAGTGTGCATGAGGCATCTGGGAATAACAATATTTTGCTGTGAAATTTGCATTAAAATGAAATCTTAATCACAATGGAAGGAAAATTAAAGCATATGTGAGGAGGGGAAAAAAGGAGCCTAAGTCACACAAGGAAAAAGGAAAACATCAGGAAGAGAGACAGGGTGGGATATTAATGAAGAAGAAGTGCAGTGGGTGTGAGTGGGCATAGAGAAGCTACAGAAATGTGTCATATGCTAGAAATATATATCCCATGGAAAACAAGGTGGCAGAGAGCAGGGGATTGGAGGGTAGTGGCTGAACTACAAGGGGGACAGAGGAAAATTTATGTCACCAGAACTCTAGCAGGGTAGGAAACTGACCCATGATGACTATGGGAAGGGGTTTGCTGTAGAAAATATGAAGCAACTTCCATTGCACACCTGAGTGAGATAACCCCATGTTAAAATAGAGATTTAAAATCCAAACAAGAAAGTTAAATAGGCTAGTGTCGGTAAAGCAATGTGTTTATTCTTATTGATAAAGATACTTTTCTGGTACTTTCAAACTTGCTTATATTGAAGTCCTTTTTGTCTCTCAACCGTTTAATGTTTTCTGCAAAGAAAACAAGTCTGAAAGCCTTCCTAAGCACCAGAACATTCTCATTCATCTGATACTAAACAGCTACTCACTCAACTGGCCTACTGCAGGCAGGGCTTTGGCTGTTTGTTCCTAGATTTGTTAGGATGCAAGTAGTTATTAAAAAAGGAAGTAATCAGCAAAGCTTGGGGTTTTGTTTTTAATGTAACATGTCTACAACATGTAGTGTGTGCTGCCAGACAGTATCAACAGGATTACTTAAGCAGCTTGGGTACAGATAAACATATTCCCTTGCTTTTGTTAGGAGAAAAATGTACAAATGCACCTTCATTTTCTAAGCCATAAACTAGCCTTTAATTCCCTTCTTAAGAAATAGAGTCATTAAATCTGTAACTTGTTAACATACCATTTACTTGTACATTGTGCTGAAGTGTCAGAGATGGGCTAGTGGATTAAATAGTTGGAATGCCTGATTTTACCCGTGCCCTCATAAAAAGGGTTTAAGAAAGCAGTTTTAGCCACTCCTGTTTGCCTTTGTTTTCAATGCTTGCAACATGTTTAAGCCTCTTTAACAAAAGACCTACCTTTTCTTTGCTTTTGAATGCACCCATCTAACTCTCTACATACAGTCTTGTCCCTATTTGCAGTAGGCACACTTTTATGTCATTTGTATCCTTCCTCTGTTGATTTAGTAAGCAAAAATCAGTGTTCTTACTGAAAAAAGAGCCCACTCAGAGAGAAAACAGAACTTATGTAGGCCTGTAGAAAAGTGGTCACCTCCATCACAGCTGTAATGCATTCTGCAGACTTGGCTTGCTGTGTAAAATAAAGGGGCTGACCTGCCTTTGTCTCCTACCTCCCTGGGACCTTCATCCCTCAGAGCTGAGAAGTCCTCTGCTGTGAAGGGTGGAGCAGCGCACAGGGAAGCTGTATTTGTACAACACCTACCACTTCATATGTTCATTCGCGTGAAACTTCATTTGCTTCCTTCTTCCTCTTGTCAGTTTTCTGGTTTAGTTTACATATTTGCATGGCTTCCCAGAATATCCTTGAATTTCTCAGCAAAAAAGAAGCCTAATAAAGCTCTGAAAGTAAATGCTGGTTCTGCAAAATGCAATAGCCTTTGTAAGCTGGGGTCAGAAAGTTTGGGTCAAGCAAAAGAACACTTCTCTCATTATTTGTGTTGGCCACTGACTGAAGGGGTTTGGGCTGTTCAGACCTTCACTGTTTGCTCTGGCTCTGACTCCCTCCTCTTCATCAGAGTTACCTCCAGTGGGGGTGGTTTAACTTACCTGACAAGTTTATGTGTTGCCTTTGGCTTCCCTTCCATGTATGCATCTCTTAGTGAAGGATAGTTTGGTGGGACGTACCACAAATTGCATTAATTGTAAAGCAGAACAAAGGTCTGGGGAATCCTGAGACCTGATGGAGGTGAGGATCGCCAGTGGAGGTAATGGGTGGAAGTGGTAGTGGAAGAAGCAAGCTTGGGAGTACTAGTCTGAGGCAGAGATTGAACTTCAGCTGAATTACAAGCCCTAGTGCATGTTTGCCTGCTTCCAAGTCCAGCCTGGCTTCATGCTGCAGATGACAGTGGGCTTCATTGGGCCACTGACATGCTTCCATTTTCTGTGCCCTCTCACCACCAGCATCACTGCGGCTCCAGTCTTGGCTCCGACAGAGCTGGTTTACTCATGCTCCTGTTTTAGCTGCATAAAAGAGAGACTTTGTATCTGAATTTCTTCTGAATTTCTTCTTGCATGTCCCAGTTCAGTCTTACTCTATTTTTTTCTCTTCTTTCAGTACCAGATTTAAGAAGGGCCAAACTTTCCTTGCAAGCTGAAAATGAGTGTGGTCATAGAGGGAAACTTTGTAAATGTCAGAGCTTTCTTTGCTTTAGACTGTTCTAGAAGGAGGCTACTTTGTCCAGCAGAATGATTGGAGCAGAGAAACTGCCCTGGGTGAGCTTTTGATTTTCTGACTGTAAAGGGATGTGGTACAATTCAGGTCTGACACTGTCATTATCTACTTTCACCTCCATCTCTAAACCAAAGGGACCCTAGGTGAAGGAAAGATAAGTTCAGCTTTCCTGCCCTCCAACTGTTGAGACATCTTACCAGGCTGAGGGCATCCATGTGAACAGATTTTTCCCCTCATGGCTAGACTGAGACCAGCAGCTCTCATAAACTACCAAAAAGCAGTGTTTTGTTTTGTTCTGTTCTGTTTTGTTTTCCTCTTTTCTTTCTTTAATCACTGATGTTGTGGCTCACCATTGGAACTAGCAGGAGTCCCTCTTCCCCTCCTGGATCATGCAAAACCTGTATTTGTTTTTAAATCTGTGTGACTGCTCCCAGCAGGAGAGTTTTAGGTAAGCAGTAGGTGAGGTGGTGTCAGATGAGCAAGAAAGCTGAATCAGAGAGCATGGAGCTCATCCATAGCCTGGCCAGAGTGACAAGGTAATAAGAGGTCATTGAGGACGGTCTGTGTTTGCCACAGGTCTGCAGACCCACCCTTCTGTTCCCCTGACTCATGCAAAGAATAGCCTGGCACTGTGCTTGCTTTCTGGGAGATGGATATTCCCACTTAGGAGACCAGGAAAAAATATTTAGTGTTTTTATATAATACAGCTCTTGGAACTAGGATATGAATAATCTGCCCACCCTGGCAAGGAAGTGATATTTGTGTTTTCATCTCAGATGTATGAGAGGTCACTGGCAAAAGGTATGCAGGAAGTGGATGCTGTGCAAAGACCAGGCTGTTCCCAGATGCTTTAAGAATCAGTGTTATAGCTCCACACTCCTGCAGAGAGAAGGCAGGGTGCAAAGCATAGGACAATAAAATCCCTGAAGGTTGTGAGGGGTTTCCAGTGACCGTCTCAGGCTAGTTTCAAGGATGATGCTTGAATTGGGCTCTTGTGACCTGAGGAGTCATCTGGTGTAAAGCAGGGAAAAGGATTTAATTACAGAGAACAGATAATCTTTGTTGTAATGCCTTTAATGCTATCACTTTCTCTGCAGCTGCTTTACACATAATAACAGCTTAGTTTTCATTACTGATATATATGGGGTTTTTTTTGAAGGCATCATCCTCTTGTCCCCACATAAGCAGCACTAGTTTCATTCATTTAAAATCATCATTTCTCTATGGCTACAGGGTATTATATCATATGTTGTTCCATATAATAGTCTTCTAGGAATATATATTTTTCACCTTTATTATTGAGATTACTTCGGTCAGCAAGTGCCCATGGAACAGAATTGCAAATGATGCATGCAGAAAGTTAGCAACAAGCTGTATTTCTTCTGTTGGTATGCTATACTGACCCTTAGGAACAAGACTTGATGCATACTATAATTTTTGGTGTCTCTGGGGGAATGTGTATCTTCTAAAGGAAAAAGCAGACAATAGAGTTTCCTTCAAAGAGTAAAAATCATGCAGTGTTAATTGTGTATTCCATCAGGGACCAGGTGCTTCAGCAGAGCACTTTTCCATCATGGATACTGGGTTTGTTTAATTTCCACTGAGGTCAGATGGTGATCGCATGAGTTTCAGCTTTGCTTGAAGAGGGTTTCTGACTGAAGGCCAGAACTGTTCTTGAAAATGAGTCATGTGGTAGTGTCAGGTGGGAGTTATGATTTGTGACAGCATTTCTATACCTGAAAAAGTACAAGGAAGGGTCACAGTAAAAATATGATTTTGGTGGTAAACCTAATATTGGTTGGCACAGTTTAGAGGTTAAGCTGTATCAATGCTAACAATGCTACCAGACTCTTTCTTTCATGCTATAGTACATGCTGGCTTCAGTGAAGTTTTACTTATGGGTGGACAAAGGGCTGACTGTTGAAGGCAGTTATCTTTGCTGCCTAGTAAGTATGCCCTTGAGGCTGGGATGATGTACATAAGTCTGTGTGCTATCCACAGTGCACCTCTGCATGGCTAAACAGAGGAATTTCATCTCCCCACCTGTCACTAGACTGTCATGAAAGCCAAATTTGCTTTGAGAAAACTCAGATGCAACCTCTGCATGCCAGAAGTAAGGAATCAGCAGGTAGTGTCTGATACTGTCTTAACGCTCTCTGGTAGTGTAGTGAGTGAAGTGCAGAGTGTCTAGTCTTGGCCCTGGTTTGTCTCATCATGTTCTTTTTTGGCATGAATTCATCAGGATTTCTTGTAAATAGTGCCTGCTGCTACCAGGTGCAGAGGTAATCAACAGCTGGAGCCTAAACAAGGAATATTTTATTAAATAATCAACTTTGAATTCTTAATGCAATGGCATAAACAGTTGTCCTTTTGTAATTTGGAATGTCTCTTTACATACTGCAAATCTGCTGCTGGGACAAGTTCCTGTGTGATGTACTCTAGGCTTCCCTGCTCTTGCAGGGGGGTTGGACTGGATGATCTTTTGAGGTCCCTTCCAACCCTTGGGATTCTGGGATTCTGTGAAGGGTTTGTGTAGAAGTCTCCCTGGCACTTGAGTGTTACTTCACAGGCAGCATAGAGCAAGCTCTTGAAGGATAACTCACATCATGAGTTCTCCCAGGCTGTAGAGCAGAAAGGTGAGCCCCACTTGGTATACTGGAGAAGCAGGAGCTTATTTTGATATGAAATTCCCTCCAGAAGTACTTGTTCTCAATAGATAAGTGAGTTGAACCACCAGAGCATATGGGATGATGCTCTAAATCCCATGACACAAAGTTTATATTTTCCAAAAAGAAAAAAAGATGGAACAGCTCTTTCCTCTGGTTTCAAGTAGCTTTTTGCCTCAGTAGGTTGTAATGCAAAGCTTTCGAAGATGCTTACAGACCTTTGGCACCTCGGGTATTACAACTCATGGGCATCTGCGATGAATAAAAGATGAATTCAGGACAGACTAGCAGAGCACAAATGTGCAAAGGCCCACATGTATCTCCTGAATTCCTAGCCTAAGTAGACCAATAACAAAAGGATTTAGCGTCTTTGCCTCTGGATATGGGGGATCACTCTGCTTTGTAAGATTTCTTTTATTCTTTTCTTTCCCTTGAGATCATATCTTAAAAAAGAAATTAAAACCTTCTGCCTTTTGACAGGGTTTTCTGCATTCTTCCTGTAACAGCTCCAGGCAAATGTACCTGTCACACAGGACGAAAAACATTATTGGGGGGGTTATGTGAAATATAGTGCCAAGATGGTGACAAAGTGTTAAGCCCTCCGATACTCATTCTATAAAACTCTGTTAGGTTGGAACAGGTGTCTTGAGTTTCAGCAGGTTAATTGACAAATGGGTGGGTTGGCCAGCCTTTACTGCTGTGGGAATCCTATTGCTCAACCAGGTAATGAAATCCTTCACACACAAACCATGTCACAGTACAAGTACATTCGTGACAGGACATTCTTGTTCATCTCGATGAACCAGACCCCCAGCTCTTGAAGTCTGTGTGAGAATATATGTTCAGTGTGAGTAATCCTGTTGTTTGGAAATTATGCTACTATAGTGTCTGTGTGTGCAGGAATTATACAGGAACACAGAAAAATACTTGATATCCAATTTTATATTACAGAGCAGTGAGGAAGTGAGTTTAGAGAGGAATCAATACACCTTCATGGAAGTGCCTGGGGCTTAGGGATTCTAATGTTCAGAAGTTGCAATCCAGGTAACAGTGGTTACAACTAAATTGTAGGTTTTAATAGGAACGGTGGGATTCAAAGATGTGGCTTTTTAAGCTACTGATATTTGTGCATTTTTCTAAATGTTGACACAAAAGATATCCTCAAGCAGTTACTTGAACATTTAGCTTTTTATGAAAGCACAATTGGACAGGATCTCAACATAAGAATGGCATTCCCTTTAGGTATTTCCAGTCATACCCCTCTCCAAATCACATTTTCCTCTGTGAGGAGTCAAGATGACCACCCCCCATCATCCTGGAATTTCAGCAATCTTCAGTTAACTGAAGTCTGCCAACTGTCCAGAGCAGTTGAATTCATCATTGACTCATTCTAGCTCTGCCCTCTGATAAAAATCTCAGGCTGTTCTCTGGTTTATTTGTCTCTGGTGTATCTGCCCACCTCTGTAGATACAAACAACAGAGTTACAACAATATTGCACAATGCTGAAAGTTCCCCTGGAGGGACAAGTCACCTCGGGCAAAGTGTAACCATGGAAAATTCCAGATAGCAGAGGATGTTTTCTTTTCCTTTGGAAAATACCAGTGTTTTAAAAGGGGTGTGATAAAGGATATGCAGACTCAAGCCACAGCAAGCAGTTATTGCAAGCATTGTTTAGGACACTTGCCGAATGCAGCTGCCGCAGCAGCAGGTACCAGAATGAGGCAGATCATTCCCAGTGTTCCAGAGAATAAAACCAGCACCCTTAATGTAACATGATGATGCACCTGCGAGTCAACAGGGAGTTTTGTCCTGTGGAAGCTGGGGAAGGGTTCCCCCAGGCTGTTCCCAGGGCTGAGGCTAGCAGGCAGGTGGTGGGACTTGGGTCCCTGTCACTCAGCATCCTGCCAGTGCTCCAGACAGTGATCCAGTGACTCCTTTGGCACCTGCTGCCTTGGGCCTGGGCTTGCTCGATCTGTCCTCAAAAACAAGGCACAAGAGGGGAGTGTGCCATTAAAGTTATTTTCTCCTCATTCCAGTCTCTTCCAGGCATCTTTCATCTAGTATGTGATACATCCCACAGAGGGAGGGGCAAGCAGGGGACACCTAACTTTTGTTTAACAGCTTGTAAATGCTGGCTGAATACTTCTGTTCCTGAAGTATATATATTTTTTTCTCTGCAGAAATACAGCAAATCCTATTTTCCTATCCATTTAGCCTGTGTGGCCTCAAAGTCTCACCTTGTGCCAGGAGGGAATGACATGCTCCTGTTGAAATCCCTCCTTTTCCCTTTTGGGAAAGAGCTGGGGAACAGCCCTCCACCCTATGGTGACAGACAGGAGGAGTCTACATGGGAAGTGAGAAAGGGTGATGCTTCCCAAGCTCCTGGGCTGTTCTGGCCACCCAGTAATAAAAGAGCAGTGTACCCTAACTTCCTTTGCACACCAGTCTTTTCATGGGTTACTCACAGCACTTAAGAAATATCATCCCCATCTTTGTTCTCAGACAGGCAGAGGGTCTCAGTCTGTTTCCTGTGGGGCAGTGGTGGTGCAGATTCTTCTAAGGAGCTCAGATTTATCCTTAGGCATGTGAATGCATGGCCGGTTTTCTTTATGTTTCCTGGGAGCTCAGCACACTCAACAGTTTGTGTGTCAAGGGTTAGACTGGATGTTTAATGCATCGGGTTATCTTATTGAGATGTCAAGAAGGGACCTGATCTTCAGAAGGATTTAAAAATAGGGAGGAATAGAAAGGAAAATGTAGTGGATCAATATCGTATTGTACACTGTTGTGCCCACTGAATTCATTTGGGGTACTCTGTCTCCAAAGAGAGGAACAAATTCCAGAGAGTTTAGCAGAAAGCAGCAAATACTGGGAGTGGAATGAAAGAACTCAGGCAAAATATCTGAATGATTTAGTAGTCCAGTGTATCACTGTTAATGGCTAATGAGAAATACTATTACAGCCTGTAAATGTTTGAAGTGTGCAAACATCCAGGAGTGAAAGAAGTGTAGTTAGTTTGATGCACCTAAGCATGATCAAAAGGCATGGGGATGTAAAACTTCATACTGGAGACACAGTTAAGCCAAATATCAGGTTAGAGTTTTCAGGTGCCAAGACACTGAAATATCATGCAAAAGAGCTACTAAATACCCCTGTTGCTTGTGACTTCTAAAGTAGTTTGAGCACAGTACTGGCAGTGTCCTGTGGAAACCCATGGGCTTCTGCAGAGATTGAATGACTTAACAAGTCTTCCTACATAGAGTGTGGTGTGCTTGACCTTAATTAGCCTTTAACATAACAGATGAGCTCTTTAAAAGAAAGGTTGCTGCACACCTTAATCCTTTAACTTTCTGGGTTGGGCTGGACTCAGAAACAAGGGTTCTTGTGTAGAAAATGGTTCTGTTATTCATGTTTGACACTGACCTGCTGTGTGACTGTGGGTGTGTAGCCTTTATCTCTCTAAGATGCCTCTCTCCAAAGACCCAGCCAGAGAGAGTTAGAGAAGGAGCCCTGATGAGGTCAAGTTTGGTTGGTGAGAGAACCGAGCCATGTGGCATGCACCGGAGCTGCTGGGCAATCAAGCGTCAAAGCAGAGGGTTTATTTTGCAGGCTACACATAGGCAGTGTAACTTCACCATGGCTAAAGTAGGCAGTGAGAGAAGTGGCTATGCTTGTGCTGAGTGAGAGATAGGCCACACTGCCAGAAACTGGGGAGTCCCCCAGGCTCCTCTATAATTGAGGGAGTTGTGAGTCAGCTTGGAAGATTTCTGGGGCTTGTGAAGATTATTGCTCTTTGCTGCTTACTGTAAAGACAGCCTTAAGACTGTTTTTGTTTGTCTCTCTCCTTATGTTTTCTCTGTTAGCCTTGAGACCAATAGAAGTTGAAGAGTGAGGAGACATGTTATGGGAGGGAGAGGCTGCAGCTCTTGTTCTGACAGTGGAGCTGCTATGTTACCCCTTAATATTTCCATGAACTGAAGAACCCAGTAGTGGCACTGAATTGTCTTATCAATAAACCACAGTTTATTCTCATTATTATCATTGGTGTTCAAGAAGTAAGGTGCTTGAAATCTACCAGAGCTTTATTAAACACCTCATTTTGATGCGTGGATAGACTCCACAACCAGTTAAAGTTGTAAAGTAGGTATGCTTTTATTCAGCGCTGAGGTGCATGGGGATCACTCCTCCAAAGCATGAACACCTCAGGGTTATTCTTCCTTTACATTTATTCTCTTAAGGTATAAACAGACATGAGGTTGCTCAATCCACCTATACATATTTATTATCTATCCCCACTTGGTATTATAATGAGCCAGAAGGTCCTTTGCACCTGCGCGGTGCCCCTTCTGATCATGGGCAGGGGTCTCAGGATGAAGTAAATGAGTCTTCCTCTTGTGGGCAGGGGTCTTCAAGATGAAGTAAATGAGTCTTCCTCTTCTTAAACTTTACACCTTTTAACCTCCAGACATGGCCTTAGGGTTTGGTCAGTGCCCAGTCTGCTTCTCCCCCACTTCTCAGTAGGACCAAACACTTGTGCTTTTGTCATGGCCTTAAGATTTGGTCGGTGCCCAGTCTGCCTCTCCCTGGCTTATCAGTAGAACCAATCATCTGCTTTTGTCCCTTGTCAGTAGAACTGCATCTGCTTCTCCCCCTCCAGCAGTGATCAATGGCAATGGCAGGTACTGAGGGCAGACAATACTTCTGTTTAAGCAAAGGAATTTATTTAACCCCCTTGTACAATTTCTCTGTATTACCCCCCTGTACATTGGTTACCTCTGTATCAATTTGGTCTAGCCTCTCAAATTTTTGTCTAGTCTCAATTTTCCCATACTTTTTGGGACATCAGAAAAGACAGAATATGCCAAAGATCAGTGGATCTTTCCTGCTGCTTCTGATTCCCAGGTTCTGTAAGAGTTTGTTTTGCAAGCCTCAGGCTTTGGAACAGCAGAAATGAAATGAGATCTTAGCACAGCTTCCTAAGGTTAAGTGTTGGCAGGTAGAGTTTTGCCTCCTCCTGATGTGTGTTGTGTGCTCTAGAGACAAGGAGCAGTCAGATGCTCTTTCTGTTAAATTCACAATTTGCACATTTAACACATATTGTTGTGATTAATTTGTCGCATCCCTAAATCCTCCAGATTATGGCAGTGATTTAAGAACACGCCACAGATTTCAGAACAAGAAAATCGACATGCCTTCAGTTGCCTTTATTGATTCCTTTTCCTTTTCTCTTTCCTCGCTTACTTTTACTGTATATTAGGTGTTATGAAATAAATTCTTTGTATTCTTTGTAACCCCATAAGAGGGTAAACTATCCTTGTCCTTTTTCTAAAGGTCTTGTTAAAGGATTCACAACTTCTTTGATTAAAGGGTAACTTGAGTCACGCAGCTGGTACTTCACCTGTAGGCATAATTATCATTAGTAATAAAGAAAGTCTGCTGGAAAGTTCCTAGTGCCTGGATTTGTCCTGCAAACTGTGTTTATTAATTTCCTAATAAGAATTTAAGAAAGTGGAGAATAAGAGAAGAAAATAATCATTAATGCCCTCTGTCTGCGCTACATTTCTCCTTCTATTACAGCTCAGCCGAGACCACAGCTGCAGTCCTGTTACTTATGGTTGAGTAATACATGCTTCTTAGGTTTGAGGATGGCTCACACAATTTAGATACACAATGGAAATTTCAAGGCCCTTTTGTCATCTCATTTCTACTTATTCCTCTCCTTTGCTTTCCATGTATGCAAACTGACAAATTCCCCTTCCCTTAGGATGCTCTGATTAGTTAATCAGTTAATTTAGACTTTCCCAAATAGGGCTCAAATGTAAATTTGCAAAGCTTACTTTAATTTGAAGCAAGTCATACACTGATTCCCTTTGCAAGGGGAAAGGGGGGGGGGGTGCAGAATTTATTGTATTATCTCTTCTTTTTCTTTGGAGAACTTGCTTTGTGAATTTCCTCCCCAGTGTTTCCATTAAGATGTCCCTATTGGGATACCTAATTCTTCAGGACAAAGTATGATGTGAAGCAAATGTAGGTGTGCAGTAGGAAGAGAATTTGTAAGGTATTATAAAACCTACCAAGTCTATACTCAGTGTAAGCACACTGAATATGTGGAGTGTACCCCAGGTATTTTCATACCTTCTACATTGCAAAGAAATAGCTCATTAGACTTTTTAACTGTCTCCTTGGTGAATAAGCACTAAGTCACTCTCCTGTCCTGGCTCTTCGCACTAAGCCTCCAAGCCTTGTTTAAGGTGCAATACAGCATTCTAAAAAAGGATCCAGGCTGTGCCCAGTTTGAAGATAAAGTTTCATATTTCAGGGCTATCAGACTAACAATTTACACACGCACTAAGCAAACACCCACACAGCTAATGTCGTCTATCAAAGATGCAGATAAAGGCTGCCATATGAGATCATGTATCTTCAGCCTGTCAAGGGTCCTGGCTAATCATTCTTTGAGTCGTAGCATAAGATTGGGTGCTAATAAATCTGCCAGCTCAGATTTACCTGGGTTTGCATTAGTCAAAAGTGTTTTAAATAGTGTGCTTCTATTTGTTGCAATTAATAACCTCAGCAGCTCAGGCACAGTGCTGGTCTAATATGGCCATTTGAAGAAATCAGATGGACTGCATGTTAGACACAGCTTGTAAGCATCAGGCTTTATCCGTGTGTGGTGTACCAGTATGAATTACAGTTCCTTGAGAACACTTACAAATATCAATATGTCTTCTGGTTTTGTGAAAATGATTTGTAGAGGTTTTATTTGTTTTGGTAATTTCAGTGTTATTGCAGCAATGCCATTAAAGATCAGTTACTTCCATTGCTACCAATCAAAGATAAGTTATTTCCATTGCAGCACCTTCTTTACTGAGTAACCCAGAAAAAAAGTTAAAATACAAGATTTTCAGTAATGTTACAAAAAAGTTTCCCCAAACTTATGCAACCCCCACCTGTCAGGTTGTGCAGTGCATGCGAATGATCTGTAGGGCCAGGAACAGCACCCAAGCTCTTTTGATAATCACTTAGTGCTTTACCCAGCAGGTTACGCTCACTGCTGTGACACATGCAGCCTGCCTAGGAGTGCAAAGCTTGCCTGTTTCTCAGAGGCTGCCTCTCAGATACTTGCAAACCACAGCAAATTGGACAAATATGGGGGAAGGGGACAGGTACAGACGTCACCAGCCATCTGTCAGGGTCTTTCATGTTATCTGATTATGGACGGGTTTGTCTGCAATTATGAGTAAGGAGTAAGTGTTATTAAATAGATGTCTGGCTTAAAAGAATTCTTTGCTATTGCAGATTTAACACTTGATTGACATCCCTGGCGACTGAAGTCTTCTCCCTCCCCGTGGGAGAAGGGAACTGCAGGCAGTCGCACGCAGCACACACATCCTCTCCCATTGGGTGTCTCAGCTTGGGAAACCATGCTGGGAGCTAAAAACAGGTTCAGTCATTGAGCCAACTAAGGAGCTCCAGTAGCAGCTGATGGTTAAATAGTATATGGTCAGATGTTCCCCAGGGAAACATTTCTTTGTGTGTCTATGTGGGCATTTCTGGCAAACAGAAAGGATCAGAATAGTCTGCAGAGGAAGAAACGCATTCAGTGCTCCTATATAACTTCACATTATGAAGAGAGATGTTTTTCGGAAGCAAGCTTGTGAGACACACAGAGTGGGCTAGAGCAGTGTGTAGGAAAGACTGTTTCTGTAATACCAAGTGAAGAAAGGCATTGACGTTCAACAGAGAGGAACTAGCCAGCAGAGGAGTGGAAGGGTAGATTTGTGAATGACTATAAAATGTAGTTTATGGAGGACAAATGTCTGCTCTAAGACTTAACATTTACTGGGAAGCCTACTCCTAAATCTATTTTCCTGGTCAGCCTGTATTTCTTTCATCTTTATTTCTAATTAGTTAGTTAAAAACCTTTTGTAGGGGCACAATGCACTGTGGCATCATTACTATTTTCTTTGTGGAAAAAAGTACTGGCATAGCCTTGGGTGCAGCTTAAGAGAGAGCAGCAGTCCAGAGACAGCTGCTGAGGAGTTGGGTTTTCTACTTCAGGGGTACAGAGGGAAGCCATGTATTTGTAGGGGGGAAAATCTGGGGGAAATGGAGTTAACGACATTTTCTGGACAAGGAACAGGTATTTTCAAGCAATTCAGGCTTGTGTAGTCAAAACCTGCTGACCAGAAAGCAGGAGGTAGCGCTGAAATAGTTTCACCTTTGCTTGAGCTTTAATCCTGAGCTGCCATATTTCCCATTAAACTGTCTTCACTCTGTTAATGGCATTTCTGCAGTGCCACTTGCAGCTCATGAAACCCTCCTGTTCTTCTGAAAGTCCCTGCTGTTACAGGAGGCAGCCCCAGTGCTTAAAGGTTGTGATTTGTTTGTTCCTTTAGTGGTAAATGTTGCATTGTACCTACAATGAAATTTCTGTCAAAGACAATGTAAAGTGTTCACTCACACCATACAGACTGCATTTGAGCTAATGCTATTGCAGGAGGTCGGTTTGAATTAAAAGTGACAGGATACTTAGTGTTCCAAGGAAAGAAAAAACTGTACCTGAGTGTGCTGCTAATCAGCAGCTAGGGAAAGCTTAGTGAAAATCTTCCAAAAAGCCTTCATCATTTAAGACCAATGTCAGGTACATAGTATGGATGAAATGAATGGAATAACAAGAAAAAGACCATAGAGACTTTGAATGTCAGTCCCTCTCCAGCTGAGATTTCACTATGCTGCTTTTCACTGCTTCTATTACAGTATTATCCAGCAGCTATCAGGACTCCATCATGCTATGGGCTGTCCTACTACATAGTCTTTGAGCTGGAGAACTGTTTGCATTGCTTGCAAAGAAATGCAGGTTTTTAACAGGACAGTGACTAAGTTTGGTGAAAACAGATTCTCTGTGATAAAATACCCTCAGCAAAAAAAAACCCTCTTGCCACTGCCTTAAAAAAGGCAAATTAAAACTGGAAAAAGTCTGACCAACTCTCAGTGTAACTCTGTATTAGCTGTTTAAATGTGTTGTCTGGGACTGATTCTTAGCTCACCTGCAGAGGTATAAAATGGAGTAATTTGCTTTGTATGACAATTGTGAATCAATGGTTTAAAACTAAAACCAGTGTTAAACACTGAATTTCTTGTGACAATGAAAGAGTTTTCTCTTTTAAAGCAAAAGTTTCTGGGCTTCTTTCTCTCTGGCAAGTAGAAAACCAGTTCAACAGATGATTGCTCTGAATCATCTGAATATTGTTTAATTTTTAACATAATCTTTAGCGTTTACTCATCTGTGTGGCTGGGACAACACACCTGCAATTAAAAGCCACATTTTACTCCCATGCATTGTTTCAGAAAAGCATGTTTCACTGTTGTATGCATAGCACTGAAGCCTGTTCTGTTTTCTTTGCCTTTATTTACCTGTCTGTAAAATGGGACAGAAGCCCTTGTTTACTGCAGTCATGCTATATCAGTTCAATCACATAACATTTGAAACAGGTTGGACTATTGCACTTACATCCTTAGGATCACTGGGTGCTTCTCTAATAATGTTGAAGTACTATAATTGAAGCACTCATCCCCTGAAAACCCTTTTTCTTGTTGCTTTCAAATGGGAATATTGTATTCTTCCTAAAGAACTGTATGTAAATAAAGAAACATATAGAGCTGAAATTATTCTCCTGTGCTGCTGTATTAATTCCTGACAGTGAAAGCCTGCATTATGAGTGCAAAGAAAGTAGGTAGTATCTAAAAGCCCATAATAGATTTAACTTTAAGGCAAAAAGGCAAGCCGCATGGTATGCACAGTAAGGTTTCTTACAGGGCTGCGGATGTTGCTTAAGTGGCATCGTTCCAGGGGCAGCCCTTGAAGGCATATGTGCTTCAGAAAGTTGCAGGGACAAAAGGATAAATGAACCTTTGCCATAGGCTGTGGCAGGGTAGGAGATGCATGAAGGGAGATCCCACAGACTTGCTGACATGCTGTGTGTACCTTACCTGGAGTAATTTATGTCTAAGTCTTCAAGCATGAATTGCTTTCCAATTTTCTTTTCTCCCAGGTTGACAGTCATTAGTTGCTGACTTAATTCCTCTGCTTGTTTAGCTACAGAGTACAGCCTACAGAGGAAAGAATTGGTACCAAATATACGAGCCAACTTTTCTGCTTCACATCCGTTGCACAGGAGAAAAAAGGGTGAATACATCTGGGCAGCATAACCAGGCATGTTGGAGGTGTGTGGTTATTACCATTGCCCTGTGGGAATGTAGTCCAGCGGCGTTCCTGCAGAGTGGGGGAGTAGGTACCTTACACTCTGTATCCAAACAAAGCCTGGGCTCCTATTTCAAAAACACATTTAAAAAGTCAGTCCACATTCTTCTGCTGTTTGTACCTCTTTCCAGGACTGTTGTTTCAAAATGCACTACAGCACTGGACACAACTGTTCTTACATCAGTAAGATGTAAACTGACAGGTTTTAGCTAGCTGTTGAACATTAATGCAAACTGTCCAGTCTACTGACCTGCAGCCTGCATTGTGCTGTTCACAGTGCTCAAGTACCTAGTGTTGCTGCGATCAGTTCATGCATCAGTGGGTGTGCGTTCACCAAAATTAAAGGGAGGTCATCCATCAGGAGTGCAAGCAGTTAGAGAAGAAATAGCTGCATGAACGGGGGGGGGGGGGGGGGGGGGCTTGTTTTTCTTCACACTTGTGCCACAAGAATGATGTCCTGTGTAGATTACATGGTATTTAATGCTCACTGAGCTCACAATATAACCTTTCCCTGAGCACAGACTCTAGTAAGGTCTTTTTAATTGCCTAACTTGTTTTTTCACCGTATTGTAAGGGATGAGTATCTCAAAGAGATTTATTCTTTTGTGAGATGTGTAAAGAGTTAAGTCTCAAAGATTACAGGGAGGGTGGAGAGATAACAAGCAAAAGGATAGGTGCACATAGCCATGCTGGGTGCACATGCATGCACACATACACATACTCACCCCTTCTTTTAACCCCATGGGTCCTGCTTCCCTGGGACACCTGGCCGAAAAAGTTGGATTCAGCTTCAGACTCTTTGGTCTTTGTGCAGTAGTTTGTTTGTAAAGGTTCTTTACAGGATTCTGTGCCAAGTTATGTTCTGATTTTCCAAACTGGAAACAAGGGACGTCAACAGATCATCAGAAGGTTCCTGGATGTGTTTTGTCAGAGAGGAAAAGGCTTCCAAGAACTTAGGCTGTAGTGTCTCAGTTATGGGTATCGGGAAATGCCTCTAATTGCGTTCTGCGTAATTCTGAGCGAAGAACCAGTAAGCACAGTCTGTGCCAATGCCTCTGTAAAGGTGTCTGACCTGAGCTGCTCCCATGTGCACCATTCAACATCAGCCCTTGTTGAACATAAGATTACAGAACGATTTCTTCTCATTGCTGCAGCACCAGGGCTTCCTACATCAAACAGAGGAAGTAACTGAATGATTTCAGGATAGGAAGCAATGAAAAAGACTATTACTGTTGTTTTTGTGTTCAACCGCATTAAAATACCCATGACAAAAAAAAACCCAAAAAACCAGAAAAACCCCACACCAAATAAAAATCCCACAAAACCCAGCCAACCAAAAAAAAAACCCAAACAAAACCACCCACAAACCCTCTGGCAATGAAATGTACAGCATTTTGTCAAAAGTAAACATATGATTTTTTCAGCGTGTCATCCCCATCCACTCCCTCTCTGCCCCCACTCCCACTCTTTCCCATTTAGATCTCAGTACAAGAAAAAAATGGACATGTTGGAGTGGGTCCAGAGGAAGACCACAAAAATTGTCTTTGGATGGAAAAATGATCCCAGGGCTGGAGCACGTCTCCCATGAGGAAAGGCTGAGAGAGCTGGGGTTGTTCAGCCTGGAGAAGAGGCTTCCAGGAGACTTTGTAGCAGCCTTTCAGTACTTAAAGGGGGCTTATAAGAAAGATGGGGATGGACTTGTTTAGTAGGGCCTGTTGTGATAAGACAAGGCATAATGGTTCTCAACAAAAAGAAGGTAGTTTCAGACTCCGTGTGTTTGTGTGACAAGTGTGGTGAAACACTGGAGCAGGTTGCCCAGACAGGTGGTAGATGTTCCATCCCTGGAAATATTGAAGGTCAGCTTGCACCAGGCTCTGAGCAACCTAATCTAGCTGAAGATGCAGGGAGGGGTTGGACTAGAAGACCTTTAAAGGTCCTTTTCAATCCAAACTCTTCTATGATTGTATCTGGAACATTACTTGTAGCAGAAGCAGCAAAAAGGAGAAATGAGAAAAGAAAGAAAAAAGAAAAGGAAAAGACTTAATGTTTAGTGGCCTCAAGTAATTGGTTTAAAAACTCTGGGACTAGCTGGTGGGTGGGGGGTAGCAGGAGGAAATGAGTTGTCTTAAAAGACATTAGAAATTACAGAATCAACTTCCAGCTTGCCAAGATTTTTGTTATTGTGGAAAAGACTAAGGATCAAAGTCATTATCTTTGCTATTGCATTTTAGTTCCATGTAGGAAGCTTTCATGTTAGATGTATCCATTTTCTTTGTATGTAATTACGGTCCGCAATAGCTTTCTCTCCAACCAAACCACAGTTTATTTTGAATGATTTCAGTGTGTAATGAAAAGGAATAAGTTGTCTTTTTGTGCTTTGATGGAGACTATAGAGATAAGATGCGCCTTGTTAGTAGGGTCTGCTGGGCTGGAGTGAGTTTAGTCCTCTGTGTTCTTATTTGTTTGTTCATTTGCTGAATTTCATTTTTATGCATTGCCTCTCCCTAATTCTGATAGTCCTTTCTCACCATTGGAAAGGAGACTTGCAGTCCAAGCTGCTGAGCTGGCTGCAGCATGAGAACCAAATGCTTCTGATTTGAGAAAGAATGCAAAGCATGTCCAATCTTTATTGTTCTTTATGTTTTTTAAACCGGTGTTTGATTTCTCTGATTTCTTTGGTTTTGGATCCCCAATGCATTAATGTGATATAGATACCCCCGCCTAAGCATTTGTAACTAGGATTTTATGAGGAGTCATTCATATTAAGAGATAATTTGTGCTGAGCTGGAATGGGCTCTGTATTGCTAGAAAGTCCTGAGTTCACTTTTCCATGGACACCCCACAGGAGCTATGATTTCATATGGCTGCGGAGATAGCAGCATTAGCATCCTGCATTTGGTCAATCAAACTTTGTGTGTGGGATTTGGCCTGGCTTTGCTCTCATCAAAGTAAAACTGGAGTGCTGGTGATTTTGATGGCAGTAAAGCTTAGCCCAGCAGAAAATGCTTTGGAGAATCTCTGTTTAGTAAAAAGTAGTCTGGGAGGGAAATTCTTGATATGAGTTGTGTACATTTTTGTGAGATATAATCCCAAACATTAGAAGGGTTTCAGCCATATGGAGTAAATTGGTTGCCATGCTTCTGAGTTATCTCGTTCCTTTATCATTCTATTAATCATTGTGTATTTTGTCTGACTCTCATCATGTTTTCCCACTTGGAAATGATGGCTTTGCCCCCCAGCAGAGGACCAGTTCCTGTAGTGTGAGTGAGGCTATGTTTACACTGGAAGGCTTGCTGCTACGGATTTTATCAGCATGTGACAGCTGACTTTGACATGTGCTCAGAGAAAAAAAAACAAGTTTTGCTGCTTGAGCTTATCCTTGGTGCAGTCTCCTGGCTGGGTGGTACACAGTGGTTGTATAGCACAAACATTCCCCAAGCTGCCCTCTGGCACTGAATCCTGCAGGATGTGCTTTTTTGTGGTTTATAAGAAACCACAGAGGAAAGCTGAGGAAATTATGGATGGGTAGGGGACAGCTTTTCACCTTTTCTTCACTCCTTAAAATCCCCAGCATGCAGCAGCTACCTCTCCCATATGTGGTAATGGGTCCTGCTTGTATCTGAGGTCTGCACGTAGCTATGCTGCACAATTCATCAACATCTGGTGTAACTCAAGCAACTACTACTGCTGCAACAGAGCTGATGGAAGCTTTTGGAAAGAGAAAGCAGATGGTGCACATGAGCACCTCACAAGTGGGTAGGGGTGATGGAGCCTTGAAGAGGTAGCAGCTCCCAGGAGGGTGGGCAGTAGGGGCAGTTCTCCCCAGCCCTCTAGTGAAGGACAGCAGCTTGTGACACTGCTGCACTTTGAGGGGTAATTTCTCTCTTTCTCTTCCTTCTGTTTTCAACCATGAGGTGCCTGTTGTATTGAGTGGGCTGTGTGTCAGCCTGCTGGCTGTTCTAGAGGATGCTAGCAGTCACTGCTACGTGATCATATAGGGATGAGACAGTACTTAAGGCTTGCTGTGGCCGTTCTGGATATAGAAAGCCAGGCTTGGTGTGGTTCATGTCTGCACTTGTTGTCCAAGAAGCTACAGGAGGCAGATACTGTGATGTGAACCTAGGGCTCTTCTTAGAGAGACTGGGTGGTCTTTCTGCACTCTGAAGCCAGGGAACAGTTTGGTATGTTATTAGTAGTCTGACTTGCTTGCACCTCTCTGAGACAAGCAGTTTTCTGAAGCAAGAAGTGTTATTGCTGTGTGCTGTGGAGTATTTGGCATAACAAAGATGATGTGGTGACTGGAAGAAGGAAATAGAGTCATCTGTTAGTTTTCAACAGCAAAGCATCAGGCAGAATCACTGAGGAGTGCTGAAGCTGAGGAAAATATCACTTTACCACAGTGTCTTAACATGTACTTAATTGTTGCTTATTTTTAGTACTTGTGTAAATAGCTCCAACATTTATAATGTCATGTCAAAAGGAAGGGAAAAGGTGGTACAGAACATCTACCAGTTCTCATGCCTTTACACTGAACTTTATCACACGTTTTTAGCACGTGCAAGAAATCTAAAGAGAAATAAACTTGTTCAGATCAAAGAAGAGAACCTGAGGATGTGAGAGTTGCCTGTTTCTTGGTCACCACCAAGGAAGAGCAAGCTGCCTGTGGAGCCAATTTGTTTGCATGTAGTCGTTATGTCTTCTACCAGCATGCAATGGAACAGCTAAGAACTGATGAGTATCTCCTGGCAAACCCTGTTGAGATCAGCTTGAAAAAGCAATGATGTGCTCAAGGAACACTACGCAAGGAGAGCAGACTCTTGTTTCTTGCTAGCAACACATACAAGCAACTCTTTCTGAATCAGTTTAACATTATTCCCTTTATTACGTTCTGCAACAGCTTGGCCTGCTCAGTGTGGGGAAATTGGTCTTGAACTTACAGTTCTGTGCTTTCCAGTGCATGAGTACTGGGGACTTAAAAAACAAGACCTTGGGCTAAAGTCACTAGCATGTTTTTCAGGGAACAGTTTTCTGTCCTTTTGTCACTTATTTTGTAATGCTTGGGGATGTGGATCACAATTTTACTAACTTATGCAATGTCTGATTCCTGGTGTGTTTCTGTTTTGCAACAGTTGAAACCCTACCAGATGGCTCACTTTGTGTTTTGATGCATGGCTAGGACAGGTTTTTGAGATAAACTAGCTGTTCTCCATGTTCTTTGTCACCATCATGAATACAAATGCTGTATGTGACTCTTGAGGGGTGCTGGGACACAGTGCAGCATCTATGCAGGTCCTGATGATCAGGTGTTTTCTGAAACCTTGCACTGCTCAAGGAAGGGCATGTAATCAGGCTTAAAAGAGAAACAGATTTGCCAGTTTCCTGGATTGTTTCTGTCAGGACCTGTATAACAGTTGTTAAAACTTGGCAGTGTGAATCTGGGCTATGGAAGCAATTGTCACTGTGTTAAATGTGGCCAAGAAGCAGAAACAAGAGCAGGGTAATAGTACATCCTCAGAAAATGAGAGATGCGTTCCGCAGAGCCATTTCTTTGTTTATAACGAAGAGATGCCATGGGGTATAGCACCATGCACTTATTCTGTTGAAAGTATAGTTAGCTATGGTTGCTTTAGCACTTCTAGGGCTGCCTGATGTGTCTGTTTGTAGAAAAAAGCTAAAACCCTGGGTTCACCTGCCCCACAGGGCTAGGTGTAGCTGTGTGAAATAGGTGCTGTTTGCAATGCGACAGCTGATCTTTATTTTCCTTGACTTTTATGAACACTAAAAAGAAGGCTCCAATGGTTTGTTAAGTGCTAAATATCAATTCCTGATTTTGATCTATCTTGAAGTCTTTCTTGTGTCAGCCATTTTTCATGGGAAAAACAAATGTGCAAACCAGGGGTAGTTCACAAAATACCAGCATTTATAGCCTGATACATCTAATGCTACTTTGTACAGATGTGTGCTTCCAGCTGCAGTAAAAATCTGGGAGTAACACTTTAGTCAGCTCTTATTTCGAATTTTTGAAGTGAAAATAAGAATATAACCTAAAATGATGTGAGCTTTAACTGTTCAAAGCACCCATATTAGAATCTGCATTATGTCCTTGAAAAAAAGGGCCCTTACCATTTACTTTGATAGTATCTGGATGAGGACTAGCTAATATATGGCCCTTAGAGTATCTTTTCCTGTATTGCAAGAATAATAATAATAATAAATTCAGCTTAAATATGTATGCAGGTGTTAGAGGCAGTCACCATAAATGTGGCTATTGTTTTTAAACAGATTTAGACCTGGATGCATGCTGTGGAGTCAGTTTCAATAACAGGCGTGCACAAAGAAACCTTCTACTTGAGGTTTCTATTCAGTAAATGAATGTCAATAGAAGAATTTTATATTTAGAAAATTATATGTGCTTTACAAGTGTGAATGTTCCACCGAGAGCCCGCTGATGTTCTAATTAGTTACTGACTATAAAATGCCATGTTAAACAATCAAATACCACCTTAATAGCTCTGTAATTGTATAGCCAATCACAATCAATGTGCTAATCACTGTTAGAAAATCTAACATTTCCTCTTCAAAATATTATCCTGTTTATTAACTTAATCAATATCACACGTAGCTGTAACAACTGATAATGGAAGGACGTTTAACCCTTGTGGATCACTGTATGACTTCAGATTTGGTACAAGTGTTTGCCTCTTGAACTGAAGCACTAGTTCTTTTAAATTTGGGGTTCTTTTGTAGGTTACCTTACGTTCTAAAGTCTTAGCTATCCCCTTTTCTGCTTCCCCTCCTGTTAAGGGGAGGGTTAAAGTTAAACATGGTATGTTCTTCTTTTAGCCCTTCTTGATTCAGCACAGCTTCTGACCAATTCATTATTACTGCTGCTCCAAACTGAAACATCCAAGTTCTGGAGGGAATTTGTCAACCCTTGGACTTACCCACCCACAACAGCAGAGTAAGTGTGGCAGATATGTTTTAATTGAACTCTTGGAAAGAGGTCCTTACTGCCTGTATAGGAGTAGCTGGTAACACTCCATTCCAGCTCTAGTTCCAGCTGAGGAAGGTCCATGCAGACAAACAGATGATGTGCCGTGTCCCCAGAGAAGCTTGCAGACTTGTCTACAAAGCTCAGATTAAAGTCAATGGCAGCATTTTCCACTTGGATCTAGCCTAAAATGCGTTAATGCCTGAATTTTATTCCTCCACACACATTTAAGAATTATCAAGGCAAACAACATTTTGTTTGCATGCAGGTATGAAAATGGAAACATTATTTTCCAGACGCTGGACTTCCACACTGGAGTCACTGCTTCCTTCAGCGAGATGCTATCTGATATTGCCATGTGAACAGAAGCATAAAATCCCTTCATGAGATTAAATAGCACGTATCTGTAGGTAGCATTATGTTTATTAGATTTTGTTCAGTTAATACATTTTCCTCTCTCTTTCCTGTTGCTTACTGTGGAGTGGAAAATGCGCTGATTCAACACCCATTCCCGTAATGGTTGTTATAATCTCTGATATTATAATTGGCCAAATAATTAAGTTATGCTTGCTACTGAATTACAACAGGGCAAAAATTGCCTTAAAATTTAGTGTTAAGGATGCAGGAAAATAGCTGTGATGTGAGGTTCCTTTTTCAGTGATACATGCCTACTTTCTCCAACACCGAGTCCTCCAAAACTACACAGTACTTTTGAGTACTGACAGGCAAATTAGAGACTGCAGCATGTATTTGTTTCAGGACTGTTGAAAGCCTATGAGAGGTGACAGCCTCATGGTGCCAGGGAAGGGGGGTAGCACAGTGTCTTGTCACAGCGACAGCCTGGGCAGGGAATTTAACAACAGTGAGACTTTAGAGACACCTTGCTCAATAATAGATTCAGTACCTGGGTGAAGGGTGGTGGAGGAGCAGCAGGAGAGGCACTCTCCATCCTCCTCCTGCCTATGGTTTTCCAGCAGGCCTTAGCTCCTGACTTTTACTCAGAGACCCCTTTAATTAATGAATCACCAAGTACCAAGGACATGGTTAGAGCTGAGTAAATAATAAATGATTATTGTAATATTGAGATCATTTGGGAAAGTCTGTGCCCCTGAACATTTTGTTACACTAGGGATGGAAATTGGTAGCATGACAGTTTAGAGCACCTGGGATATTTTCTTTTTCTGCAGCCCATGTGAAGTAAATGCAGTGATCCCAAGAGATGTGTGAATTCCCCAAGTTTGATTTCCGTTTCAAAATACAAAAGGCTGCTAAAACTTGATCTGCAAAAAGAGAGCTAGAAAACTGATGCCTTTGATACAGGCATTCTCACAGTATATCCTGTAGTTCCTTTTAGGACTTTTAGTGCTAATGGCTGAAGAATATAAAATGTCTATTTAACCATATCATGCTTTTAATACAGTTTTGGTTTAATACAGTTCTGTCATGCTTTTAATACAGTTCTGGCCATCAATCTCTTTGATTCTGCATGAAAGGAATTGCATTGGAGGGTTCTCATGTTTCCTGAATTAGTTTCTTTGCCTTCATTAACTCAATATCCTGATTTTTCTCAGGAACACCAGAGCTAAAATTGGATACTGTTTGGAGGTATCAAGGAGAAAGGTGGTCTAGGGTATTTACCTGGTGTAAATTTGTGTAATGAACAGGATTTGTGGCTTCCTCTATGTCAGCTTTACTACCTGTTTTCCTACAGTTTCAACAGAGGAGTGTGAGTTAGAACACTTTGCTACTTAGGAAGGGAATGAAGAGAAGAGAAAGCTCCCAGCCAGCAGAGACTTTGGATCAGGCTGATCCAAACAATTCTAATGATCAAAGAAGGGGCAATTGAGCTACCTATCTCCCTTCATTTCCGCAGCACAATGGGTGAGGCACGCTTTTTTCAGTACATGCAGCAAATGTGTTGCTTATCAACACTGCTGACTGTGGAATAAAGACCTGAATGGTGTGACATCCAGCACTGTTACTGTATCTGCCAAATACTTTAGGTTAGACGTGCTACCTAATAATTCACAGTCTTGTAGTGCTGTGTTCCTTGAACATAATTCAAGCCTTGTTGTATCTGGTGTAACAGCTGTAATAATAGAGTCACTTCAAACAGCTCAATTGAAGATGATGACCGTGATTAAGTGCATGCAATAGGAGAGATGAAGTGACTTACCAAAGATAGTAACATCAGCTATAGACACCAGGTCTTCTGGCTCCCAGCTGCCAGCACTACTTACCAGACATGCAGTAGATGTCATTCATGCAGGCAGGGGTAATGGATGGTATAAATTAAATGGCTGTAAGAAAGAAAATTTCATGTTGAATTTGCATGGTCTGGAGCACAAACATTTGACAGCAAAATGAGGCATCATAACCCCGGTCTTGGAGATTGAGGTTAGAGGATTTAGATCACTGCACCTGACTTGGTGAACACAGGCTTTCACCTTCTTGTGCAGGTAACCCAATACTGAGTTTTAAGTTAGGCTGAAATGATGTTCAGTTTTAAACTCACCCAGTCACCTCAGTGTTGAGTTTTCCGTTAGGACTAAAGCAGAATCTGTGTGATTTCCTAGAAGGACATCCATATTTTACCATCTCCCTTGTGATATGTGCTTTTCTTTTAAGGAATGTGACTCGTCTGCAAGGTGAGAGCTTCTTTAGGGATGGTGAAACGTTAGCTAACTTTGCAGGCCCTGGAGAAGCTGCAAGTTAATACCTTGTTCTCTTTGTGCTGTGGAGCAAAATCCTGAGTGTACCTGTTATCAGCGTCCTTCTGCCCAGAGGCTTCAGATAAGGCTTGTCTGTTTTCTGGGACTGCTCACTGTCTGAGCAGGGAGGGTATTTGGAGCATTTTGCCTTTGCTGCTGATGGTCAGGCTGAGCTGCAGGAACCCAGTAAGGAAACAGAAGTCAGATCTGGGGGGAGATATCTCCACAGCCTTAAATCTTCAGGTAGCCTGATGAAATAGTTTAAAGGCCTTGCACCAACAGCAGTGTCTGATGATTTGAGAGGCAGCCATAGAGGGGCTTAGTTTATTCTAGTGTCTGGTTTGTTTGGAATCTTCATGCTCTATGGATGAAATCCTGACCTTGGTAAAGATGGAGATATTTTTCCCTAACAGTGAAAAATGTCCAACCCTGCATGCTAATCAGCGCAGTGATGAGCCCCAAATGTCTGCATCTTCCTGCAAGACCCCCGCTGAAAAACTATAATGTTATGGTAATGCTGTCCTTAGGTGCACAGAGCCTCAGTGGTCAGCTTACGCTTAGAAGTGATACAGGTTGTGCCAGGTTGATAAGAACGGGCAGGGGGCTGTGGAAAGCGCTCCCAGAGCACCTACTGCAGCTTTCCCTGATCCTCTGCTCAACAGAGACTCAGTCTCCAACACTGCGCCCCTACGATGTTCCAGTAAAATCCCTCTTGCTTTCTCCATTTACATGAACAGCCCTGAGAAGTTTCTCTTAGGGACTCAACTCATTAATTACCTTTCAAGATGTTTTTGGGGTTTCTTTTATTCAGTTAAATACAAGTAATAAGTAATCTCTCTACAGCAAGGAGAGTGAAAGAACAAAAGGCATTCCAGCTGCCTGAAAAGTACTGAGAAAGGAATAAAAAGAACTGAAAGTGTTTTTTTAAATTGCATTCGTAGCAATGGATCCTTCTGCATACTGTCATGGGTAACATAATGCAAATTGCCAAGGCTGACAAAGCTGCTGTAGAGCCAGAAGCTTTGTGCTTTCAATCCTCAAGTGAAATGGAGATTGATCTGAGCTCCCAGCTTAGTAGTTAAACAGATTTTGCCGATCTTTGTTTCTCATAAAATCAAAATAAAAATGACACATTCCTTTATAATAATGTAGAAATGTAAATACATATAAATTTGAAATACAACCAAATTAATTACTGTAAATGGATACATAATACCAAGTAAATACATAAAGGAACAAAATCATTAATTCATTTGGCTTCTCATTATAATGAAACTGTTTGCAAGGATTAACAACTCCTTTCTGAAACACTGAACTCTGACATGATGTTTACATTTCCATATATTTTTAATGATCACATAGTTTACTGTTTGAATAAAACAGCACCATATGCTTTAGCTGTATTAAACATTAAATATGGAATAAATTATCATGTGAAGATAGTTAATATTGGCAAGTCCCTCTAATACACCACATCACTTTAGTTTTAATAAGCCAGGACTTTGCTAAAATGAAATGCCTTTTTTTATTAACTAAAAAGTAAAAACGTTTAATAGAAGCTCTGGGGAAAAATGTGTTCATTTTGTTTAAAAAGGGGGGCGAACATTTACACTTTCTAATAGAAACAAAAACATTGTCATGGCTTGGTTTTGTTGCAGGGTATTTTTATCTTTTAAGTGCAAGTGGAAAATGATTTTGTTGAGATCTCCTTTCAGGGCAAGAAGGAACCATGCAACAAATGCAGCACAGACTGGCTGGGCTTTGGCTCTGTAGGTTCACTGAAGTGTCAGGAGGAAGCCACTGGAAAGGTACTGAAGAGTCGGTTTCTTTAACAGCAGCCTGTATATGGGAATATTCTTCAAGCATAATAGTGTAATCGTAGGAAGTCTCTTTAATTTCACCCAGTGTGGCCTAGGAACTATTTTCAGTATGTGACCAGCATGCTGGCATTTTTGCAGTACTCCAGGGACAGCCCTTAGTGAATCATAGAATCATAGAATAGTTAGGATTGGAAAGGACCTCAAGATCATCTAGTTCCAACCCCCCTGCCATGGGCAGGGACAAATCTGTCTGGCTAGTACTCCTCTGTTGACAAAAGATGTTCTTACTGCATCTTCTGGCTTTTGTTGTTCCACCCTGCACTTGCTAGTTAGAGGGAATGCTTTGAGGGGTAGGTAAGGATGTCTGGGATTCTGTTCAGTCTCTTCAGAAACTGCCAAGCAGACCTTGATACCAAATATGTCTTTCAAAGAAATGACATTTAACCAAAAGCTTGATCTGTAATGGGGTATTATCTAAATCCTATAATGAAAGTAATTTACCAGATTGGTTCGGAGACGTATTAAGGCGATACAGGAAACATGGTCTGCATCACTGATAATGTTATCCATGCACTTGCTAGTCCATTATCAGAGTGATTCATCTGAGAGCTGCAAAAGGGCCAGACCACTCTCCCAAACATACAAACATCTAGACAAAATAGATTGCAGAAGCAACTAAGCAGCTGTTCCCTTTCCTGCCATACCTGCTGCTGGTATATGATGGAGCAAATGGCTATTAGGGTTTCTGCTTTTAACAAGATTGTATGTACCTCTTTGAAAAATGTCTTTTGAGATGGATGTGTTTTTCTAGCAGATATTGTTAGTGTGGTCCCTGAGCTTGCTGTTCAGTTAAGGACAAATCTCAAACAAAATATGCAGCTGCAAACTACTGAACTTAACCTGGCATTAGGCAGCATTAGAAAGGCATACTCTGATAACTTCAGCAGGCAGAGGAGGTTATTTAAGGGAATGTGTTCTTCATCTCACATAATCACTGAGATTATTTCTCACTATCTCTTCCTTGTCCTTCCCACCCAGAACTAGACTGCAGCTGCAGAAACACCAGCTGCATTGGCAGGGGCAGGCACAGCTTCAGGGCTGGGGATGCAGCCTAAAAGGAGTATATGGGCATGGGGAGCAGGGTCAAGGACTGCATCACCACTTTCCCTGCCAGACCTATGAGAAGATTGTAAGGTCAGTGTTCATTTCAACTGTGGTTCAGGGGTGAGGAACCTAGCAGAGACTGATTTCTTTCTGTGCATGGTTTACAACCAGTTGTGTCAATGCAATATGAATTTGTGTGTAATACAATAATCAAGTTCACTTTGTTCAAAGGGAAGACTTTTTAATGGTATAGCCAGAAATAACAATTCATCAACCTGAGCATATCATGAAACTCCAAATACATATAAACAGCAATGCTCAAATAATCCCTGAAGTGCCTGTAATTTATTGAGTCCTCCTGAGTGTCACCATCACTATGGTCAGGTAGAGATAAGTGGATTAGTTCTGGATATGAGCATCCAAACTTATACTTCACTGCTCAAATTCATACCTACTGAATTTGAGTCTATCATGTTGTAGGGCTTAGCTATCTAAATTTGCCATGGTTTAACCTGTCCAAGATATTTTAGGGGGGAAAAAAACAACTTGGGGGGTTGGGATACAGATGTTCTTTATGTTTGAAAGGGAGGGAGAACCTCTGATCTCCTGCTAATATTGTTGCTGTTCATATCTTATTTGTTTCCAGCTAGCAAGAAACAGTGCCTCATTTGGTGTGGCCAGAGTGCTGACTCTCACACTAATTGGTTTTGTTCTGCCTGTCTCTATTTATCTGCCTGTCCCCAGTAGCTCTGACATCAGTTCCAAGAGCGTAGGCAGTTTTGCTTTCTGCTTTTCATGGAACAGAGCAGGGTGACAAGTTGCCTTCATCAGTGTTGTTCAGTGGCAGTATTAAATGCAGATATGAGTCTGACTTGGTATTCTGCAATGCTTGACATTTGTTTTCTGGCACTTGGGTGGCTTATAATGAGAGTTTTCTTGTTTAATCTTTCTTTTTACTGCTGAAAATTCATATCTACTGTGTTTAGGTCTATTGTCAGTTATTGCTATGTTGTGGATATAAGACCTAGAGAAAATAGACATGCTCCATCTCCATTTTTGTGTCAGCATTTTCTAGTGCTTTCTTTGAACAGCAAGAGATGTCTCCACCAAAACAAGTAAATCTCTACCTGCTTTGATCTAGAAGAGTTTTGTTTTGCCACCAGACAAACACTTCAAATTTGTTTCATTTGTACCTATAACTTATTTTTTCTCTTTTTGAATACTGGGCACAGATGCGGCCGTTGCTGTTCACTACAGTGTCTGCAAATTCATGTTCTGCTTGTTATGGAGTCTGTCCTTGATATTGCATATTCTTGCCTGTTTGCTTCTTGCATGTAGTACGAGATCCTCTGTAACATCAGGGTGTTGTTCACTGGCCTCAGGGGGGTTAGGTTGCCTTTTTGAACAGGAAATGCTGCAAGTTGATTTCAGAGTCTAAAACAAAGCTTTGTGTGCCTTGACACATCTGGCCATTTAGGCCGCATCAGCTACAAAGATAGTGACCAGATTTGAAGGGAATGAAATCTGTTGGCTCCCTGATCTCTGCATGGAGGTATAAGGTCTGGGGCACAGTGAGGAGCAGTCCTAGGACAGCAGCCCATGGCAGCATCTGGAGTGGGTGCCATGAAGACCAGGACTCCTCTTGATGTGAGCATTCCACAAAGGAAGGTGCCCACTGGTCACCACGCCAGTATCGGTGCCCACCAGGTGCGTGCTAGGAGATACCTTGGGCAGGATCATTCCCAAGCCAGCCCTCCTCTACCAACACCTCCAGCCTTGTGAATGGGATGCAGCAGGGTGGCTTAGGGTCCAACACACAGAGAGCAGTGCCCAAAACGAGGTTGCTAGTGCTGCTGGCAACCCTGAGCTCAACCTAAGGACAGCTCTGAGCTCTTAGGCCTCTACACTTTTTCCTAGCACCTGTTTGTTTCCAACCATATGTTTTTGACTTCCATGCAAAGTGCCTCAAATTCCTGCTTTATGTTTCATTGTGATCTTCTGAGTTAATTGGAAACTGTTGTAAATATGAGCTGCTTCAGAAACTGCTATTGTCAGAAATGGAGGCACTTCCTGGCAGTCTTCCTTTTGGCCAGTCCTCTGAGCCAGCAGGTAACCTCTGTCTGCAGATTCCCACAGTTTCACCTCTGGATTGTCTTTTAAAGGCTACGTACTGTTTGAAATTGCTTGGAGGAGTAGCTACAGTGTATGGAATTACATACCTGAGGAGCCTATAGCTTACACAGTTCAGATGGACAGCTAAACCTCAGCATAAGCTAGCCCACAAGGAGGAGGCTTCTTGAACCTGCAAGGTGATAGAATGTGCCCCTCTGGTGGTCTCCAGCAGTTTGCTTCCATGGTAATGGCCAGGCCCTCAGTTTTAGCTTGACCTAGGAAGGGTGAGAAAGAGAAAAGGGGTAGTCTCTTAAAGATATCTTGTCTCTTCTGTAGTGAGGAAGAAGGAGAGGGTGGGAGCAAGATGGTTTATACGGCTATTCTGGATTGTAGGATGTTTTATACAGTTATTCTGGATTTTCATGTCAGAGGTGACCTTGGAGAGAAAACCACACTAGAAGAGGATTATAAGAGCGAAGTGTATCCTTCAGCCATCCTGAAGGACAGTATGTCCTTCAAGGTGTTCCCGTTTTGTCTCCATGAGATGAGCTTTGCAGCTGCCGGGATCTCCTCTGTCTGGGTAAATGGAGGAGAATTACCTTACTGCTGTCAGGATACCCGAGCACCAGGCTGGGCTGCCTGGTTCATTCACCTCTTTGCAGACGGCCACTCTCTTTCAGCTTGTGTCAGCACCCGCTTCTTCTCTCTTAAAAAGGCAATGACAGTCTTGATAAGTTTGTTTCTGAGCTTTCTTCAAGATCAGGATCTCTATAGAGAAGGTCAGAAATATTAATTGAAATTAATTCTATTGTGTGTGTCTTGCCATGAAAACAAACAGAGTTACTTCAGGTTTCTGGGAAATGGATATTCTGATTTATTTTAGCTGTCTGGGCAGTGACTTACTGCCTGTTCACAAATGAATGATTCTCAGCGTGAGGTACTGGTGGGAAAGTTTGATTACAGTCAGAAGGCTGGGAGGGAATTTGCGTTCTCACAGTGATATTAACCAACCCCAAACGCTGCTGTAGCCACACTGGAGAAATACAGCTGGAAGCTTCCTGTAGAGATCCTCATTCACCAGCAGCCTCCTGCCCAGGGAGTCCAGTGCTGTTTGGGGCACTGCAAGCACAACCCTGTAACACTGTGCTCTGAAGCTGCCTCTCATGACAAAGGGCTGCCTGGCATGAGCTGTGCAGGCAAGACCTTGTTAAACTTTTGCCATAAGATTACTTTCCCCCATCCCTCTTCCTTCCCTTAAGAAAAAGAAGTTTTGGTCCTTTTTGGTTTTTATTCTACAGGTAGTAAAGACAAGATGTAATTTTTATTGAAATAAGAGTAACATGTACAATTGCAGCTGTGCACCACGGTTTTCTCTGCAGCAGTGCTTACTGTATGTAATCTATTGTACGTAAGGTTTATGTTTAGTTGCTGACACCTGTATCTGTGAGCTGTGAACCCTATGAACATGGTGGCATTAGCACATGGCAGGGTTTTCAGAGCACAGACACTGTGTGAATCCACTTTAATTTTAGGTACTGGAGTGCAAATACTTCTCCCCTGTAGATTTCAACTAGATGTCTGCAGGCATTGGTTTCTGGCAGCCAAAAGGCTCCTCTTGTGGTTAAACAGGAGGGTTTAGATAATCATGACCTTTCCAAGGCTGAGGAATTTTCATTTCCAAACTATATTTCCAGTAAAATTAACTAACCAAGGGTAGTCCATTATCATTGAGACAGCCAAATAAACGGCCATCACGCTGATGGTCAGTTACCACTCTGTGGAGAGTCACCGCATGTAAGTGCATTAGTATGTGTACAACATACAGGCCTCCTTTGTGAAATTGGGTTGCTTATTTGTACTTGAACATTGGAGAGATTTTGCATTGGTGTTGGGTAGGTATTGGCACTGATTTGGTAAATTCAGCCATATGCTCTGTCTGTAGCTTACTGCAGTTTGCATTCAGGCATTTACATTTGTGTGTACTGTAATTTCTGGGATAACTTTGGTAATGGGATCGGGGGGTTTGGTGATGTATGATCTCAGCGGTAGGCAGTATTTCCTTCCCTCTTTTGGAAAACCTCTGTACATTTGAGTGGTGGATTTTTCCCATTCAGCAGGAGAGCAAGCAGGCCAGCCACCCTTAGGGGGCCTGTAGTGAACCTTGTTGAAGGGTGAAGCTGAAGAAGATCCTGTATGGTCTAAGGCTGTAAATCTCTGCTTATGTCAATACTAGGAACTGTTTCACAACCAAACTTCTGATGTTAGTGTCTCGTATTTACTAACTAGGAAGCAGATGTAAAGTGTGGCCTGAGGTCTTCACAAAGAAAGTTTCTGTTGAGACCACAAGTCTCCAAGTGAGCTGCAAGGCAGTGACATGTCAAGGTCCTATGACTGAGTGCAGTACAGCCATGTCAGCACAGTGCTGCTCCTGAAATCATGTATTTCTGAAAACAGAGAAAGAGGATGTGTGCCTGGCAGCTGTGCACACAGGGTCCTTCCCTGGCAGCCTGACCAGAAAGCATGAGCTGAACAGGAAGGTGGCCCTGCACGGACGCATCCCCCAACCTTACTGTCCCCAAACCACTGCTTTCCAGAAAGTCTCACCTCTGCCCTTCTTTCTCAGCCTGCACAGTCCCCATTGTCTGAGCTCTCCTCTTTGGCAGTTCCAGCTCTTCTTGAAGCCCTGAGCTTGCAGCTCACATCAGAAGTCCTCACTCTTCCCAATGAGGGGTGACAGGGGGGTCACAGCTGTAACCTTCATCTGATGCAGCACTAGAAGTACAGAGAAGGGGAAGTGTCTGGGAGAAGCATGAAATCCGTGATCTTGTTCTCTTGCCTGCTCTCACAAAAAGACCACCTCTAAGCATGGTTCAGTAACTGAAGGGTGACCTTACAGCAGTGGATCCAGGTCAGGAGGTGGAGTCTGCAAAGTCCATTTTGATTAATGCTTTCCAGGACTGAGCAGATGCTATGCACAGAGGTACATTAAGTTCCCTACCTGAAAGGGGTAGAAATAAGCCAACCTATGAAGACAGTGTGTCGTCCACCTGAAACTGAAGTCATGTGTGTGGGCTTTTGTTTCTTAATATCCTCTCTTGAAAAGCCAGAAAAGTCATTCATAGTTCAATTCACAATGATTCTAATGTAACTCTAAGGCTCAAATTGCAATTTTTTTGCACTGGAGAACAGACATTCACTACAGTCAGCTAAATACAATGAAATGATGAAAATGGGCAGAGTTTGGAATCTGTCGCTCCCCTTGCACAATGCAGCAGACCAGGTTCAAGAAATGCAAAAGCTAAAACTAAATTCTTAACTTGCTGTTATTTCCAGCAACAACAGCAGCATTCAGAATACTCCCAAATGCCTTCAGAGGGTCAGTTCAGATAAGCATCCAGAAGTTCATTTGTATTAAGCTGAGAAGTTTATCTAAACTTTTTTTATCTGCATAATTGAGTTTGAAATCTTAGAAGAACAGGCTTGTTCCATATAACATACACCATATCATCCACATGTCTGCAGTTTCCAAAATGTCAGTCTTCAATGACCCAGAATAAGTCAGCAACATTTGCAGTCGTACATAGCGCTTGCTTTGTGGCATTCCTGCTTTCTTTATAAATGGCATCGCCACAGCATAGGCGTAGAATGATTGAGATGCAATAACCTTTTATGCTTCTTGGTTTAAACAGTATCTTCTGATATCCTGCACAGTGCATAATACCAGGTTTCAGGTGACTAGGTTTAATCAACTGATCGATGTGGTAATCAAAGTTTGGGCTTTATTCAAATACCAAAGCATCAAATGTTATATTCAGCTTCTAACTCCCAATCCATATTAACCTTGCCTGTTGCTTTGTAAAGTTTATTTTCCCAAGTTCCCTTTGGAAACACATCATAGTGTTTTGTCTCAAAGCACTTAGAACCAATTCATTTCTTCTAACCCACACATCAATAAAATTAATCTTAACCTCATCTTACAATTATACAGCTCTTTTCGTGGCTCTTTTCATGCTAACAGATCTCTATCAATGCACAAGTGATAAACTGAGTAGCTAACCAGCCTTAATTCTCTGTGCTTCCTATGGGCATTGTCCTGAATCTCCCAAAGCACTTTTATGGAGATACTTCTCAAATGGGCAGAGGAACCTGCCAGTGCTCTGCTGCCTGGTGGAGGTTTCTGCCCTTGATTAGGCAGCACAGTGTAGCCTGAAGCAAGGTGCAGCCAGGGTGAGGAGAAAGAGGACAGACACGATCCCTTTCATTTCTCTAAACACAAAGGGCAAGCATGTTCTAGCTTCTGCATTTGCTGAGGCCCAGATGCCGGTGGTTTAACTGGAGATGGTGATGTGGACATAGAGCCTATTTAAAAAGGAGTTTGTGCCCAGGGTGTGTTGTTGTGGTTTATACTGATGGTCCCTTCCAGCAGAGATGTGTGCACTTTGCTGTTCCCTCATAACAGCAAGTGATGGTGATTTTTAGTACTGTTGATCTATGGCTTTAGATTGCAGAGCCTCCAGGAAAGGAGGCTGGGGCAACTGGGGAGAATGGACAAAGCAGTCATTAGTTTTTTAGTTCACTGAGAAAGCTGAAGTTTGCAGTGGCTTTTCAGTTTGCACCATGAACAAACAAATGAGATATTCCCTACACTGGCTCTTTGAGAGCTACTGACTAACCTGGAAGTTATTTAGTTGCATCAGGTGGTGAATTCCTTCACAGAAGGTTGTTTTGTACATCCCTTTAGTGTCCAGATAAGTTATTCTGGTTTGGTGAGAAGGATCAGATTGGGACTTGCCAGGTGAAGCAAGTCAGGAAAGCTTACGTATATTTTAAAGGACATGTAAAGGAAGTGGAAGATGAGTTCATCCCTTAAAAGCTTAATTGATTTTACAAGACTGAATATCCTTTTTCCTGTTTAAAGATAAGCATAATGTGTGGAAAGTCACAAAGGAAATACAGTGATAAGAAGCCATTTTTACAAGGTGGGCTCTTTTATTTCCTCTGAAAAGAGAGCTGAGCAGTACTGTTTACAATATTATAATGGGTATCCCTGTGTTATTTTAAAGAGCTTTAAGGGATGAAAGTAGATCTAAAGAAAGGTATTAGAGTTGGCAAATGGGACACACATGCCTTGACTTTGCAGAGAAGCAGTTGCCTTTCTATTTTTGTTAAAGGCATTAAATATTCCATGTGTATGCTAGGCATAGCATTAGATTTAAGACAGTAATTATCAGCTCTTGATCACACCGTATAGTATAATAGTTCCCAGTTCATGTAAAGCAAAGGTGAGATTGTCAGAGAATAGGCACTAGTCCAAAGGCTTTAAAACTTGTCCAGGAGGCTGAATGTTTTATACAGCAGTTTTTAATCTGGGGCTGTCTTGGTGGCAGCTGCAGTACACAGGGAAGTAAAGTCTCCAGCTCATTTTCAACAGGAGAAGGGACTGCGCCACGGCCTCAAGTGTGTGATTTTCTACACTGTGAGATCCTTGTGAGAGCCCTGAAAGGCTCCCAAAGGCAGCTGGTGCCCCAGGAAAGCAGCAGCAAGTGGGAGCCTTGCCTGGCTCAGAGTAAACCAGGGGGTTTGGCACCTGCCTGGGCTGAGGGTGATGCTGAGCACAGGAGCTGTCCTCAGCAGCCATGCTCTTCAACCTGTCCCCAGCCAATCATTACCTGTACAGTGCTGCCCATAGTGATTATTGCCCTTTTGCCGTGCATGCTGAGGGATCCAAGCATTCTGCTGCCTTCCTTGCAGGGCTCGCTGTGCTACTGAGCAGCTCTGGGTCAAGGGGCCTGCTGCTGCCAGATGATTTCTGCACCCTGTTCTCTCTCACATGGAGCTAGAAATATATATTGTTCCCAGGGTTGACATTTGGTTTCTTGATTGGTTTTTTTTCTCCCTCTCTTTAATCATAAATATAAGTTATTTAGAAACATTGCTCAGGCTCAGACCCATGATAGATGCAAAACTGCAGTAAAGATGAAAACGAAAGGGGAAAAGAAGGACAAGGGAAAAGGAAAGGAAAGGGGAAAAGTGGGAAGGAAAGGGGGAAAGTGGGAAGGAAAGGAAAGGGAAAAAGAATGGGAAAGGGAAAAGAGAAGGAGCAGAATACTAGGAAAGATGGACCTTAAAATTGCCTGGGAGGTCCTTTAGTTAACATGTTTGATGCTTTCTGTTACCTCATAGTTAAGAACTGGAAGTTTTGATGGAGTACCTTATAAATTAGGTAACAGCTTCAAGTGTGATAGAGAGAAATTTAGATCTAAAAATAAGTGACTGACTGAGTAGCTAGGAACTGTTGAGATATAGGCTGAAAGGACCTCTGAAATGTAATATATAATTAGGTCTTCTCCCTCCTACATGTTCCAGTCTTTTTCCCATAGACATTTGCATGTTTAAATGAAGAATTGTAAATTGTGCTTCATTCCCTTAGTGCAGGTTTCTTTCTTTCTTCTCATTCAGCAGAAGCAGTACAAATAATGATTAAAAAATGCTGGTTAGCCTGCTGCTGCAGCAGCAAGTATCAGCAGGGTCCTTAATGTTGGGAAGGGGACTGCTTTCTAATTTATATTTACAAACAAAATGAAAACTTCCTCTTATGCAGTGTTTGAATTGCAGTTTTGAATGGTCTGCCATCATGTTTCCTTTTTCTTCTTTTGCCTTTGTGATCTGATCTCTTTATGAAATAACAAGTAAAAGGCTCTTGGTGTAGCTGCCTTATATGAAGTACCCATATCACCTTATGAAAAGGAATCAAACTATGACTGACTGAAGATGCTTTAACTTATAAGCTAAAAATGTGTGCAGAGGAAATAAATGTGGTACTTAGAGATGAAAAAAACCCATTAAGTTCCACCATCGTTTCTTTCCATACAATATTCTAGCTGTTGTTTCATCTGCTGGTTTACAGCAGTCAGAAATCTTAAAGCAAATACAGAAACTTTAAAGACAAGCCTGTCAAGCTCAAACAGTTGGAGTTCTGGAACCTGGTTCCAAGAATACTGATATTTACTTTAAAATCCAGCAATTTATAGCCAGGCTTTTTACACCAGCATCCCCACTGTGCCATAAGATAAGTCTTTAGTGGAGGAACAGTTTCTGGGGATTCAAAGTGGTGTACGATGTCTGTGACATTTCAGATGGTAAATGCCCCGAGGTGAATTGGATTGATCAAACTGGTGAGGTAACCGCAAGTTTCTAAATATCATATTTTTATGAAGGTCTGGTTATAGCTCTGATTAACTTCTGTTCCCAAGGGAAGTTTTTCTTAAGCCTGTTTTCATCATCTGACAACCAATCAAAGTATATGACTGATATTTCCAGAACCTGAGTGGAACAGAGTTGTCCCAGGTACTGGTGGAAGAGGCAGATTAACAGCAACAGACACATCATCAGTAATGCAGAGAAGCCTTACATTCCCAGGGTATGCAAACATGTTTACCTCAAGGGTGTGTCTGCACTGCTAAAGTGAAGTGTGGAGGGATGGAGAGCCTGGGCTCTCATTGTCCCCACTGCTTTGTGAGCCAGCTCAGTTCCAGCTCCTCTTTGAACTATCCCAAATATTTGCTTCCAAGACAAACTTGCGATAGAAAAGGCAACTCTCTGGCACTTGGGCCCAGGACTGGTTTTTGACTGGCTTTTATGTAGACATATCAACATAACCTGGTTGACCAGTGCACTCAGTTATGTGCTTCTATTTATCCCTCACCAAAGAAGCACTTGAATTCTGGCTTAACTTTAGGCACAGGCTAAAGTCCTCCTGGACCATTGTGCATGCAAGGTAAAAATACATTCAAGTAAAGTGGAACTGATGTGTTAAATGTAAATTTTAGGTTCTACTGAAGTTGTGATTTTCTTTTAACAAAGACTAAAGCCAGATTAGAAACAAAGCAGATGTTATTTTGCTAGATCAACACCATTATTTACACTTTCCGCTGAAGTATTTAACTGGTATAAGAGAAAGATATTACAATATACGGATCCTTGGTTTGTTTTAGTAGAAAATTCCTTGGCTGCTAAGGAAACTGTCCTGCTGCCTTGCAGACTTAAGAAGCACAGTGTTTAATGAAAGGTCACCAGTGGGACTGTGGGCTGCCTGAGCACAGAGGCTAGTTGTTAGAGAATATGTCTTTCCAGCTTCAGTAGTGCCACACGTGGCATTCCCTGAAGCTGCTTCCTTTTTACCTTTCTGGAGACCTGGGAGGGAATCCTAGTGAAGGCCACATGTAAGACTGAGGATACTCAACACTGACAGCTTCTGTTACATTAAGGAACAAGGCTGTGCCAAAGAAAGAAAACTCAAGGATTCAAAAAGAATATTCAGGTTCAGCCCAGCTTGAATAATTAAAGCTTTTCAAGTACAGTTGGGTTTAGAACCACTGATAGATTTCTGTTAAAGCTCGGAGAAGTCTTACATGTATGCAGTTATTTACAATATTCTATACATTCCTATTCCATCATTAAAAGATTGCAAGCTTGCTATGTAGTGATTGTGCTTGAGACCTTAAAGAGGATGTCAAAAATCCTGAAACACAGCAAAATGAGATGTGTGTATAAATCATAAGTACCGTGGTTTTGAGCAGTAATGTAACTGATGAAAGGTCAGGATAGATTATTTTCCCTTTTCCCTCTAACCAGGTTATTTCTATTTCTTTTTGAGGGTTGTGTTTATTTTTCTTTTTTTAGTCCAAATATATTATCAACTGGCAAATAATTTGGCAGTGTTATGAATTATTAGTTTGCTAGTGTTGCATTCACACACGTGAAAAACTGAGACACTGGAAGAAGATAGAAGTCCTCTACAGTATTGTGAGGGCTGTATCAGTAAGTGATATTTGTGTGTATTTGATACATGTATTTTAGGAAGCGTGTTGGTTTATGTTTCAGGAGTAACATTACTAAAGAACTACCCCTGTTGCAGAAGCAGTAGTGAAAGGAGGAATAGCTTGGGTTCAGGGAAATTATGCTAAACTGACTGTTTGATGAATTGAATGGATCGAAGGTGCAAGACTGAGTTGTTCAGCTCTGGGCAAGAAGGACACAGATCTGTAGGGGCAAGTGCAGACTAGGACCACAAGGATGATCAGAGGACTGGAGCACCTCTCCTATGAATACAGGCTGAAACTTGGGGTTGTTCATCATGGAGAAGGGAAGGCTCCAGGGGGACCTTATTGCAGCCTGTTAATACCAAAGAGGGCCTACAAGAAAACTGGAGATGGACTTTTTACAGGGGCATGTTGTGACAGGACAAAGGGGAATGGCTTTAAGCTGAAAGAGGGGACATTTAGGTGAGATATTAGGAAGAAATTACTGTGAGAGTGGCAAGGTGCAGGGTGCCCAGATGCTTCATTCCTGAGAGTGTTCAAGGCCTGTAGCAACCTGCTCTAGTGGAAGGTGTCCCTGCCTGTGGTAGGGGGGTTAGAACTAGATGATTGTTCAGGTCCCTTGATCCCTTACAATCCAAACCATTCTATGACTTGCAACAATAGCTGTCAGTATAGCTGGGCTGCCATGCAACAGCAGACATTAAGCATTAATGAAGCTTATAAAATAAAAATTTGAGGTGCCAAGATGTTGAAAATATAAATTGTTATTTTAAGATACTTTCTGTGTTCTGTTAATGTCCAAAGTAATGAATTAGCAGCATGTTTAATGACAAGGACATATAGTGGCTTGTAATAAAAACTCAGAACGTGCTCAGCTGGGTGCAGATATTTGATAAGAGTCCTGGTGCACAAGTATTACTGCACCATTTCTGGAAGGCAGCAAGCTGAACATATTCAGGACAGAACTGGCTGCTTCCTGTGTCCCTTCTGGGGGACTCTTTCCCTGGGGATAGTCACCACCTAATGGTGAGGCGCCCTGCTTAGAGGTGCACTCTGCTCCCCTCCTTGCACTGCTTCTCTGCTGCAACTGCAGCACTGCTTGTGCTGGGGCTGTAGCTGTCAGAAGGCTGGTGCAGCCAAGTGGAGAACCCTGACTGCAGGTTTTAATTTCACTTCTGAGAAGCCTGTGCACGAATGAGCACCAAAATACCCAGGCTGGTGAGCTCACAATGAACCACAGACAGGAAGAGTCCCCTGCCAAATTAAGGTGTCACAAAGAAAACTGGTATTAAAAGACTCCTCTGGCGTTCCCTGTGTCCCGACACATTCCGTGTGCCATGGGTTTATATCATCCTTTAAGAAGTTACCATTTAAATCAATCTCCCCAAAAGTTACCTGCTGAATTTCTCCTCTTAAGGTATTTGAGAAACGTTCTTGAAGTCTTCAGCCTTTCTTTAGCCAGCTACCGAAACATAAAGTGAAAGATGTATGATTCCATCAATGAAGAGAGATAATTAAGGATTCAGTGAAACCCAGATCATCTTTCTACATATGTTGATTCTACAGTAGTCTTGAAACTGAAACACTCAAAAAGGTCTGTTTTCCACGAAGCACGTTGTAAAATGGGTGAAAAGGAGAGGAGAGGGAAAACCCAAGTGCTAGTGTGACTGCTGCATGCAGCTGAGGGTTGTAACAACCTGTCAGGTGCCTGACAGGCAGGCATTTACAGTTTCATAACCTCAGAATTTGCAATATTTAAGGCATTTCCTGTCTTATGTATTGGGAAGTACAAGTAAATATTGCTTGTTCTGAGGTTAACTCTGCTTAGTTCTGAGGTAAAACTAGCAGGCTTTTCATGGTCAGAAGCCATTCACAGGGTAACCACAAAAATCCCAAAGCTGCTGTCACATTTTTAATTCATTAGGAGCAACTCATACCTATTCCCAGAGCTACTTTTAATAGTGGGCCTTTTCTGGACCACAGGGGCTTTTGCTCAGAAGTAGAAAAGCTGAGCCTGGTAATGTGGTTCTGGCTAGATGCTGGAGCTGTCAGAACACAGCTTCTTCAACTACACCTTCACTTTATAGAGAGTGAGGAGCTCAGTTTCTTCTGTCTCTGTTTTATTTTTTAGGTACCAAACCCATACAGAATTTCCCCACCTTACCTCATATGCAGATTTGATAGGTATCTGTGAACCTTTGCATTTTCCAGCTCCGGATGGCAGCCTAGACAGCCTGCTTTAAAGCAGAGAGGGTGTGAAAATGGGTGGGCTTGGAGCAGCAGCTGGAGTATATCTCTGCAGTTGCTCCATTGAAGCCGGCAGAACTTTATCGATTTAAGGCTGGATTTGGCTCATAATTGAATTTTGTATGTCTTTAGAGCCAGCACTGTGCATGGTATATGAAGCAAACCAGAGTACAGACACTGCTTTTGCTCTCCATCTCTTTCCTGCTCCTGCACCATTTACAGGTGGTAAAAGAAAATGAAATCATTAATAAAAGCATCTCCACGGGCTTGCACACACGCATCTGCCTGCACACACACACAGCTGCCTGCACACACACACAGCTGCCTGCACACACGTACCTGCCTGCACACACATACCTGCCTGCGCAGACAAAGCTTTTTCTTACAAAGTCTTCATTGCAGTTTTGCAGACCCAGGAGCTCTGGATAGTTCAGAGAAGGCTTCAGAGAGGTACCTTGAGGTTTAGAGGCTTAGCTTAACTAGCACTCAGGTTTCCCCCATGGCTTAGAGAAAGCTCTCCCCCCAGCAAGTCTGTTTAGAAGGCAGCATCCGTGCATGGAGCTAACTCCCAGTTGAGAGCTGTGGCTGTGCAGCATCCTTTACTTTGGGATCAAAAGCTCGCCATATGGCTGTTTTGTTTCCAGTAACTATAATGTAATTGAATCAATTGCCCTCACATGATATGGGTGTACTAAATGAACATACATCATTTATTTCTTGAGGCTTATAAGGAGTGGAGGGCAAGGCCCCTGAGGATAAATCAGTCTAGTTTGTCTTCAAGAAAAATGGGTTGAAATCTGACCTGTGGTGCAGGCACAGATCAATTCAGTGCTTCTGACAGTCCCACGTGGATCCTTTCCTCATTTGGAAATTATGCTCTGATGAAGGTTGCTGTCAGTCTTTACACAGCTAGGCTACAGAAAGGAGGTATCTTCTGAAGCGAAGGGCAGTGGTAAATAACACACAAAATTAAAACACAGCTAACCTAAGACAGGGAAGAGAATAGCAGTAATTCACATGATACTGCCAGAAAGTAAAACATGAGGTGGGAGAAGGGTGAAGAGGAGAGGGGGCTGCTAAAGGCTGGCTTTGCAAGATGCTGAGACCTCCAGCAACTGAGAACTGCCATAAGGCAGTGGGTTTGACTGTCTCACACTTTCCCCCCTGCAGCAGAGGCCAGGTGCCTAAACCTATCATGCCCTAGTTTTCCCAGTCCTCTGCTGCTTCATCTCTGCCCCTCTGCTAGATAATTAGGGTTTGGTTAGGTTTCTTTGTTTTACTTTGTTTTTTTTCTCTGCTTCACACCAGCTCTGTACCAAGAACAGAGGCTAAAATCACGCTCTGGCCAGGCATCCATAACGCTAGCTGCTTTGTGTCTGCCTTAAGCTATACAAACCTTTCCCAGCAAAACCAAAGTGGACTTAGCTTCACTGATTTTCTTTCATTATAAAGCCCCAATTTAGACCTACAGAAAGAACAAGGCCAAATCCCAAGAAAAGATGGTACAGCTTTTGGAGGGTGAAGAAATGAACTGCCTAGAAGTTTCTCATCTAAGTTAACCACCTGGGCCTCCAGTATTAGGCAGCATGGGAAGAGTTTCTTGCTGCAGGTGTGTTTTTGTTGGAGGGGGACAATGTGTCTTCTGGCAGTGACCATCTCTTTCTATTTACAATCAGTCCTGGGTAACTGGCTTTATAGAGTGCCAACTCACCTGTTGGGTTACTTGTGTGTATCTTGTGGTTGCTGATAAGGCAGTTATTCTTTGAAGTCAAAACCTGGCTTCATGGGATTTTTCTTCTAAAGCTGAAGAAAGAAATCTGGACTTAGGCTCTGATATTCTCCTTCCCCTTCCTCAGTGTTTGAGGACTCCAAATTTGGAGTGCACCATTTTAGAGCTCGAGACTATCTATCAGCAATTCATCACCTTGTCAGAGGGTTTGGAAGGTGTTCTCCAGGCCTTTCAGCCACTTTTGTGCCTGTGCAAGATTGTTTTCTGCAAAGCAGAAATTGAAAATCTGGCCTTTCAGAGCTATTACTGAGTCCTTCCTTCCTTTTAAGTTATTGACATGCTTGCTTTCTTGTATGGTAGCTTGTAAAAACCCATGTTATTTCTTCTCAGTTCTTTTATGCACCTCTGTGTTTAACACACTTCTTCTATTCCTTGCTTCCTTCTTGCACTGGTTAATTCCTTTCAGACCTTTTGGCTTTATAGCTCCACAGAGGAGTGGGGAAATACCAGTGCAGATATCAGTGCAGCACAGAAGTCCTTGTAGGAAGAAAGTTGAAGGTGGTTGTGGGAAAAGGCAACACTTCTGTGTTGTCTGTGTTGACTTGCTCTGGCTTTGAACATGGGTGATACTATAAAGCTACAAAGTAGGAGGAAACAGAAGTGAAAGTAGAGCCAACCCCTCTGCAAACTGGGGGGAGGCTAAACTGACAGATCATCAGCACTGCAGGCCAAGCTAATGTTGGTAGATCAGTTTCTTTACTGTGCCTTCTTGGTAAATCTGTGCCTCCGTAACTACTGCTTACTTTTATTTCTCTATTGTGGCTTCCACTAAATTGATTTTTGTCTGTTTCTGCACCTTGGAAACTTAATTCTCTGACACGTAGCACCTCGGAGTGCAGTCCCTGTACAGGCACATCAGGGCAGAGTGGAGTTATACAGATGCAAGACATAAAACCTGTATTGAACATTTTCCATCCTAGCTAGTTTTGGAGTGAAAATGTGGATTTAATGAAATAGAAAAGAAGTGCAGCACCAACTGGCAGTAAATGTGTTATTATTATTAAAAATGCACCCCACAAAATTTTCTGATGATGTCTTTTTTGTTTTTAATAAAAGGCAACATTTTCCATTGAAACACCTTCTTCTTTCCTTCATCTCTGCTGCCCTGGTTTTAGAGCAGAGTAGTTTGGGCTGTATCTCCTGTGATAGGCAGCAAATCCATCCCTATTCTCACTTCAAGTGTCATTGCTCACAGTCATTACTTGAAGCTGTACTCAAATTCGTTTTCTCTCATATGTTCCCTACTTATTGATAAGGAGTGGAACAAGAGATGGCTGCTTTCCCATGAGCAGGCAAATAACATGTCTTCAAAATCAGGATTATGTATTTAGAAACCATTTTTCTGGTTTGGGATGTATGGTATGTAACAAGGGTTTCATTGCGTACTCACAATGTGGAGTTTGCTCAGAGGAGTGAAACAAAAAGATGGATTAGTTGACTTTTGGGGGACCTGAGTGTTAATTGGCTCCCTAATAAAATCATCTAGTTAAACTCTCTGCTCAGTGGTATAGCACGGCAGTGAAGGAATCTTTGAAGGCCCCCTGCTAAGCTGCTTGTGCTACTGGATAATTAATTGAAATGAGGAAAAATAACACATGCAAAAAAAAAGTAAGAAAAGGAATTAACAGATTTTCAGCTGTTCTTCCTACATAAAGTCACAGAGATTAACTCACCTGACAGGAAAGTAAGTATCCTACTGAACAAAGTGTTTCTTCTTCTCAGGCAACAGGTTTGGAGAGCCTCATATTTCTGAAGGCCCAAGGAGGGATTATAAACCCATTAAAATGCCTTGAACAAACATGTAAAGATTTTCTGTACATTTTTGTGGGTTTAGAATATTTTAAAAGTTTTAAAACTAAATTAAAAAGTTCCTGTTCTCTCCTGTTCATTTCTTGCTGCTCATATTTGGCTTTTGCCTCCTTGTACTGTAGTCCTCTTGACAGATATTATCCAAGGATGATTCAGCTTTCTAATTGTTTTATAAGTGTTTGTATTTATCCCATTGGTAATCCTGTGTTAGATTACCCATACTTGGCTATATTCTAATATTGATTTTGTTTCCTTTTATTCTGGTATTAGTTACAAATTATAGGTTTATTTTTGCTTGGCATGTTTTGAGGTGATTGATTCCTGACTGAATGAATTGAGTGCACCCACAAGCTGCGGCTTGATTTAATCCACTTAGTGCCAAAGATTTTGGAGCATGCGAACTGAAATTACTGCAGCCTCCGCAAATAAAGGCAGTGGATGTTTTTTCTGGGTGTCAGAGCTGTGCTTATGGGTCCACCGCTTGGGCTTGAGTACCCATTCTCGCCAAAGTAATACGTTAAACCCCAATTTCTGTTGTGTCAGTGGATTTCTGTGGCTGTCAGAGGAGAGTGAGCTGTTTGCAAACCCTTGAAGACATGAGATGTATAAATTGCAGGCTCTTTAGGGAACATGGTTCTCTATGTGTGGGGGGCTTTGTTCTCTTTATAAAGAAGCAAGGAAGGAGGAAGGTTTGATAAGAGGCACTCACATGTATATAAAACAGTGACTTGGGATCAGTAGGAAAAGTGATTTATCCTATTATAGCTGAACTGTCCTCTGATGTCCCTTCCCCAGATATAACACAGCTTGCTTTTATGCAAATGAACTTGCTGTGAGTTTGACATTGCAGACAGTGAGCTTGGAATTATTTTGACTGCTTCCAACCTTTGCTATGAGGTGGATAACAAACAGATTGAGCATGTGCTGCAGCAGACTTGGTCAGAGATGATGGTGATAAGCAAAGGTCTCTGAACCTGAGCTTACAGGCAGGCTCAGCTGCAATGGAAGGAATTGGGGTGTCTGGGGGTGTCCATTACCCTGACTTCTACACTGTCAGGTGTGGCATGGAAATGAGAAGACCTTTGCAAGCACAGCTTGCAAGGACTTGTTGTTGATAACCCTTTCATTCCTAAGGTTTGATAAACCCTTAAAGTTGTCATGTCATGTGCATTCCTCCTCCTAGCTTGTTGGCTGTTGTAACCACACAGTACAGAACCTTCAGTTACAAGAGCTATAATTACCTCCATCTCCTCCTGCTGCTGATGATGAGCAGAAAGGAGAGTTCAGTAATCAGTTACCTGAATTTTGGAGACAACCAGAGCAATGATAGTCTCCTCTTTCCTGGAGATTTCAAATATGCCTCCTTCCTTCACAGGCAGATGCAGCCCCAGCTGGAACAGGGAACACAGGGAAAAAGGAGGGGGAACATGGAGGGGGTGCACGCTTGACCTGGCAGCCTGCAAAATGCTGGCACAGAGCAAGTCCTGAAACTACCCCTACCTGAAATTATCTCACAAAGAAGTCTGGTGTGTGGATGGTTGGTCGAGAGAGATCTTAGGAAATAAAACATCTCTGAAGAGCCTTCTTCTTGCTGCACATGATGAGCAGGACTCACTTTATGCATTTTACCTGTCAAACCCTCTTGAAGTTTGTGACTCAGGAAGTTAAGCTTGTATTACTGGTTCTGTTAGTACTTTACACAACTGGTTCCCAGGCTGTTCCTCACCTCTTAGCGACTCTCTTCATCATTTGGCCTCACTGTCTTGTTCCTGCCCTTCCCTTGGTGGCTACCATTGTGTTCCAGCCCCGTGAACACAACCACTGCCTTCTTGTAGCATCCTATCCTCTCTCGGGACCCCCATAGCATCCCAAAGATGCATTTGCTCTCGAGGGTTGTAGGAAGAAGGTGTGGGAAGAAGTTGGCAAAATATTTCAGCTAAAAATGCAAAAGACCAATGTCACTGAATAAGCTGCCGACAGCTAAGATATTTATTTAGCTCCATTTAGGAAGCACATTCTAATGCACTTCAGTGGGATGTCTGCTTGTGGAGCAGTTTTTAAGGCCGCAGTGCAATACACAGTCTTACTAGAAGCAGTGACAAGTACGTTTATCAATGATAGTAGCAACAAACCAAAGTAAAACACAGTCATTATTACTTAGTCCAAGTTTCAATGCAGCAAAACATTAAACATGTATTTAAGCCCCACAGGGCTTCAGCCAGTGCTAAGATAGGCACAATTAAGTGATTTGTTGAATTGATGGCTATAACAGGTACCTGCAGATACAGAACTCTGGTACTTTGTCTCTTGCTACATTTCTGTACAGTCTATGTCTCTGTTATATTACATACAAGATTAGGCTACAAAGAAAGTTAGAAAGAAACTGTAGAAAAAGTCTCTGTTTCCATCAAATCTCTTTTTTATTGTTATTAAAATAAGAACTACAGTGCAGTATAACCTGACAAAATGTTGTGTACCTTAGCTCCTTATACAGGCTAGGGAAGAAACTTCAACTCTGTCTTATTTTCATAATTTTGAATCCCCCTTCTCTCATAGGCTTCTCATATTCCATAGAACGATATGAGAGAATGAAAGTTAACTAATTTAAACGATATAAATATGCATAGGCATTATCTGTAAGATTTTATAGGAATAAGGATAAAATATCAGCCTTAAATTTCCAAGTGTACAGTAGTCAGTTCAGATAGGGCTTGGGTTATGTTTTTTATTTAAAATTCTTCAAATCTTTTATTCTCTCTGTATTAAATCTCTGTATCAAATAGATCGTTACATCTTCAATACTTAATTATCTGCACTATATAAAGAAATCCCTTTTAACAGTTAAGAAAATATTTAAACAGCTCTTTTTTTTCTTTAAAGGACTGAAACATGATGTACAATGTATGAGCTAATCTCCTACTGATGTATACATGGAGGTCCAAATAAGAATAAGAGACGTGCTTTCTCTGATCTTGGCACTTTTGCATTCAGTTTTTAGGCCATCATTCTATGGATGGTTGGGGAGTTTACTTGCAGAGTCACAGCCCTACCAAGCAGTAGCCACACTTCTGTACTTCCACAGAAAAATATAGGTTTGTTAGACCTAAACATGAAGACCATCTTCTCTTGCTTTTTGGGTGGGATCCTTACCTAAGGGATCCTTACCTAAAGCCTGTGGTGAAACGAGAGCTCTTTGAGTTCAGATGTTCCTGGAGCAAGAAGAGCTGTTTGCATGATTGACTTGCTGGCCTGGAGAGACAGGAGAATGGAATATGCAGGAGATTGGTTGGGAGGGAGCAGACAGCTAGGTGTCATGCAGCAAGGAAGAGTCTTGACAGACCTGTGCTGGCATTTTGTATTTACAAGCCATACTGTGACTGATGAGCTCCACAATAAAACCCCTACTGACTGCAGGGGCTGCAGAAATTAACCTATTTTGTTTGTTAGGGAAAGTACAAAGAAGAGAGGGAAAATGAGAAATCATGTTTCTTAACTTTTCATCTAAGCAGTGTCTTCACTGAAAGAAAAATCTCTCCATCATGTAGCGCTGTGCTAGCTTCCTGTGATGCAAAGTGAAGGGGACCTGTGTGGGAAGAGCCACTCAGCACTTCAGAGGCTCAGGGAGTCTCTCTGTGGCAGGTATAACTGGTGGGGAGTGGGGACGTGGGGGTAGTGGTAGGGGTACTTGTATTTCCAGCAAGCTACAAGGACCTCAGCTGGCCTGTACCACTTGTACTGTGATGGGCTTTAAATTAGGAAGTAGCTTTGGGATCCCACTTGTCATGCTCAGCAGTCACAGTTCTTTGCTCACAGGAGTGTTCGGGGGAGAAATTACATTTATGTGTGTGCAAGCAGGGATCAGAGGGGGAGGTGTTACTGCCATACTGGAGAAGTCATTCTAATCTGTCATCCTGCAATGCCATCCCAAACAGCTGTGATGGACACACAGACAGGAGGATGGGTTTTGGAGTGAGGTAGCTGGGATTTGGGAAGGCATCCTGGAGTGCTGGTGCAAGAGCAGCAGTCCCAGTTCCTCAGAGCAGTTTATCTGTTTCCAAGTCGCTACCCTGGAGGTGACAACCCCCTTCCCCTGACTCCAGGGCAGAGCTGTTACACTAATGCCTTTGGTGTGCCATCAGAAGGGAAAGAGCTGTGTCAACACAGAAAATGCTGTTTGCTGACAGGTTGTTAGAGACAAAGGAGACACAGGCAGAAGCAAGAATAAAAATAGAAGTTCTCAAGTAAAAAATGGGCAAAAAAGGGAAGATTGATTGTTTAAGTCACGAAAGATAGAAAAATTAAGGGAAAAGTAAAAAGACTGTTAAATGGAATATGCCTGTCCTTTAGAATAGCATTGATAAAGGCTGGGGATGTGCAGTGTAAAGGTTGAGACATATCTAACCAAGGGTCACATCTGATGAAATGATAATTTATGGTTAGAGAATAAAATAGACACTTTGGATGATGTGGGTATCATTTCTAGACTATCAGGTATTAGGAAGCTGGAGGGAACACACATCAGTAGATACACAAAGCGGGTGTCTGAAGACCATCCGGCTATGAAGAGAAAAAAGTAAAGAAGCTCCTGTTTATTGCTTTGCTTGCTTCCCTATCCAATCCTGCTTGCTGTAGGGAAACCAAATGGAAAACTAAGTAATGCAATATACAGTCTGTGTTCCCCATTACCATTGACAATATGAGAAACAATACCTTACTGATGTCTTAGGTTTTTAATGAAGATGCTTGTTAGGCTTCACAACTTAATGCAAAAGAGGTGATTGTTCTCCAAACATAGCCAGGTCAGGATGGGGCAGGGAAGGGTGAGCACAATTAAAAGAGACAAAAATGGTGAGCAAAAAACCTGGATAGTGACTGGACAAGACAAGGGTGATCTAAACAAGACAAGGGTGATCTAAACAAGACAAGGATGATCACGCTGAAAGAGCAGACTTCTCCATATCAATATATTAATATTGCAAATCATGTCAGCCAGTGCGGTGGCCCAGCCTCTCAGTGGCTACATCTGTTTCTTTTCTATTAGCTGCAGAATCAAATACAGTTATTAGGAAACAGACACATGCACTCTCATCTCCGGAGTGCATCATACTGTGCTAACTGGAGCCCACAAAAAACAGCTAGATTTTCCCCATTTTCTGCCTGTCACTGTTCAGCTCTGCACATACCTACTCTCTGAATCATATGGAACTTTTTCTTGAATTGTAGTTTTTTTTACTGTTTTCTTCAAGTCCCATTCAGTGCAATTGCCTCTTACCTCTCACCTCTCACCCCATCAAACAGTGAGTGAATGCGAACCCCAGAGTATAATTTACAAAGACATACTGTTGAATCCTGCATCAGACTCTTTTGCTTGGAGCCTATAATTGTATCCTGTAGAAAGCCAAACCTAATTTGCTCATTCCAGAGAGCATTGTGTTGTAAAAAATCAAACCAAACTGCTGCACTTAATAACGGGAATGGCTTTCTGTACCTGACGGAGAAGTGATTTGTGTTACGTAATATATGTAATTACTATGAAATGATATTTTCGTGTGATGGTGTATCATAGCCTTCAATGAGGCAATTTCATTGTAGCTTTCCCAAGGTCTCTCAAGTGTTTGGTTTGGAGAAGGTGGTCAGCACAACAGTCTTTTGCCAGAATCCCAGCATCACTGAAGGAAACAGACTGTAATTAAGTGCAAATGTGTACCCCCTTCTTGCAGTCACTGAGAACATTGGGGTGCTGTTGAGTAGGTCTGCAACTTGTGTTTGCAGACTCACAAGGGAAAGCCTGATGTATACAAAAACCACATAACTTAGTGAATTAGACTTGCCTCTTATGCCCAGATATATCAATTATTGCCTATGTGGCAACATTTGTGAGGATGTCTGCCGTGTAAAGTGGTACTGATGGTTGCTCACCTTCATACATCTCTGAGAAGGTCAGAGAAACAATGTCCTCTGTGATCTGTGTTACTGAGAACAGCAGTGGCTCTGCACTGCTCTGTGATGGGCTCCTCCCTAAGGTTCTCTTCTGTAGATGTTATTCTTTATGTCTCACTGTCTGACTAGTACTTCCCTGAAGGGTGCAGTAGCTCAAGGTTACATGCGGACATCTCTCTGCACTGAAGAATTAAGGGTTTGCTACCATTCTGTACCTGTTTTGAGCCTAAGAATCAGAAGTGTTTATGTATACAAACCTGTATTAGTGTGCATGTTTGTGCATGTGCGTGTGTGAGACAAAGAGGTGATGATGATGATGAGCACACCCTTCTTCCTTGGATTCCTCTAGGGATTTTCTGCATGCTGTTCTGAAGTGACAGTGAAGTTTCACACTTCAGAGGCAGGGTTTATGTGATTACCAGTGGACTTGTAGTCATCTGGGCTTTCATTTCTCTTTTCATCAGATGGTAGGCTCTTTGGCTGTTTTTCTTCCTGCAGACCTCCAAATAACAGGGCTTATAGCCAGAAATTACTGAAAGCTGACTAGGGTCTTCCTGAGCTAGCTCACAATGCTGTTGTACTGGCTGAGTGCAGGACTAAGTTATACTTTCTTTCTTTGCTGTCTTTTGGGGCCTAGAAGTGAGTTGGCTGCCTGACAAGGGATATTTCTCCTAGCATTGTAACTTTGTACTTGGTCTTAGGTCTGACTGATTTGGTGTGACGGAGATGTGTTGTAAGAAAAGCCACAGCTTCCTGGGTTTTATGAAGTTGGGCCAATTTCACTGAAATACCTCCCAAAGGAAATTATTATCTTCTTCCTGAGTTCTTTCTGTCTGCTCTGAGTTGTTCACCTCCAGGAACCCATTGTTCCCAATTTTGGAAGTTTCTGCACTTTCAAGTGACTTCACACTATTGGAAGCAGCAACTTCTCTTACCTCATTGTGCTTCTAGGACTTAACCTGTGAAGTTCCTGGCAGCTTCCTGCTCTTCTGTCGTCACCATCCTGTCCCAGGGGAGTTTTCAGCCAGTGCCTCATCCTGCTTTGCATTTGTATGTGCTTCCCAGTGTGAATTGGTTTGGTGTCTTAGGGAAATAGTGCAAGACCTTCAGAGAAAGAGGAACCCACTCAAGTCATGCCGCCCAAGTCAGCAGGCTTTTCTTCCAAATAAAGAAAAAAAGGGGAAAAAAACCCAAACCCAAAATGACAGCGAAGAAACCACAAACCAGTCAAAAGGGAATTAGAATTTCAGAGGAAAATGGAGTAACACCCTTACTACTGTTTGCAGCTTCTTTCAGCATGGGAGGGAAGTGTTGCTTGTAGCTCAATCATAAGTGATAATTGGAAAATAGATGTTACAGTTTCAGCCCTTTTGTGACAGAAAGTGTGTGACTGAATTACATCTCCTGATGACACAAGCCAGGCACAAAACACTTGATGCAAACGTGCTCTATAGGTTATTTCATCCTTGAACTTCTTTGGCAGATACTTTTTCCTTCTCCAATCTCTGTCCTTCAGCCTTTTCCCACCATATGCCTATCATCTTTTCCACTCCTCCTCTTCTCCTGTGGCAGTCCTTACCTCTTGCTTTCCACTGGTATCGCAACAGCCCTTCTCTCACATCCACTCCGTGTTATCCCTGCATCAGTGCATCTCAGATCTCTATGGCAATGCATTTCAAATTACTTTCTCACCTCTGCCTGCCTCCCTAGTGTCTGCCTTTCCAGATACCATTGCCAGTCACTTAAAATCACTGGCAAAAAACATGTTCCTTATTCATATTCCTTGTTCCATGTTCCCCAGATGCATTACCTTGATTTTCCCCTCTCTTTAACTCTGCACCTTCAGGCCACTGCTAAATCCTAATCCTCATTCCTTTAAAACTAAAATATGTCTTTCTACTCCCCAGTTCCCAAGCCTGCTGTATCAGTCTGGTGTTGCTTAGGGGGAAGGTTTTGTATGAGCAACGTTTCTTACTAGAAATGTAGAACAGAAGTGTTTGGGTTTGACTTTGACTTTTTGGGACCCAAGAATGAATCTTCAGACTACCAGTTAGGGGGAAATATTAATAAAATCCCCTCTTTTTCACTTGAACACAAAGTAAGTTTTATCCATCGTTAGGTAGAGAACTCTACAATGTAATTTTAGAGTTACTTTTTATAACATGTTATAATAGGTATAGCCCCATTCCCAATGTGCTGCAATTAGCTGTGCTGCACATAGATGCACTGTAAGAAAAAACAGGGAAGTCGCTTTTCCTCATTCAGCCTAGTTGGTTTCAACTGTGTCCTAAGGCCTTGGTTCTTACTCCAGCAGATGTGTAGGTCACTGCCAAATAGCTCTGGGTTTGGTTGCTTGTTGCATTGTGCCATATGTCAGCTGCTGTGCCCGGGCAAAAGCTGATGCAAGCTTTTGCTCTCTCTTAATGGCTCTGAAGTAATTCTCCCCTTATATGAACTATGTTTGGTTGCAATTTCACTGCTGAGCTTTGCAAAATTAAGCTGTAATAAAATAGAAAATATTAAAAAAGAGGGTGGTATCTGAGTCAAACAGCAAGTAGTGAACAGCAAGAAAAGGGGCACTCTCTCTAATTGTGTCCTGATGCAGATGAGCATCTTTGAGACTGCTGTGGAAACAGGAGTGAAATTGGAAGTCTAGGAACTGTGTTAAGGGCCAGCAGGGCAGCATACCTGTGGCTGCTGCACTAAGCTCCCTAGGGAAACACGTCTCTGAGCAAACACCGCTGCTCTGTACTTTTTAGGCCTGTTGTCTGATTTGGGGATGGAGTTTGAAGCAGAATATGAGGCAGAGTTTGCTGGCGAACAAGTGAAGAGTGAGAACTGATGTACTTGGCTCTGAAAGGGATTTGGCCATTCCTGGAGCTGGGAGATGTGAGGAAGAGGGAAAAGCAGCAGTGCTCTAAGTAGTTGTTGGGAACTTGTTGGGAAACAGGCTTACTTAGGAGAAGGCAAGCCTCACTCTGCTTGCTAATGCACTAGCTGTGCATTGTTGCAGGCTTTGGGAAACTCAAAAAGAAAAACTGTTCTAAAGCTGAGCCTTTGCTTTCCACACACAATCTGCATTTCCTTTCAGAGGACCTTTTGGGTCTATTTTCCTACACTACCAAAAGAAGGTTTTGTTTCCCTCATGATGTTTTCTGAATTCCTCAGATCCTAAAAGAAACCCAGCAGCAGCCAGGGATCACACTGGTCCTGCAGTCCACTGATGCAAAAGCAGTGAGCTGCATGGCTGTGTGCCCCACAACCCAAAGGAGTCACCTCCTGCTCCCATTTCTGCAGCTCTGGCTGGATATCCCACCTTCATAAACCACACCAGCTCTCTCTCTTGCATCTGAAATCATTAAGCCTTTTTCTTTTCTTGTGGCCTGAAATATCCTCTGCCTCCTGCAGATGTCCTCTTGAGGGCAACTACAAGTCCTCATCCATTAATGCAGACTCCTTATCTATATTCATCTACAGGTTTCAAAAGCCTGAAGGTAAACTCACTCTTCCTTCCTCCTGCCCATGCAGCTTGGTGCTCCTACACAGGGAAGAATTTAGATTGGCAACCACTGACCGAGATGCTTCCTATTATTTTGCTTATCTTCCTGTAAGTGTGTTCAGAGCAAATGTTTAGTACGCTGCAGATGATGTAGTTACCGATAATGGATCCTTGCTGCTAGGGGACGTGCAGTGATTTACCTTCATCAAATTAAATCAGAACACTTCTGAATCAGGTGAGCAGGTGCCACTAAGTTGCATCTGGCAGTGGGAGCAAAAAAACCTAGGCCAGAGAACCGTTGAGTCAGATGATTGTTAATTTGGTGCACAACCTGAGCAATTAGAAGCAGTTTTCCAAGGGTTCTTGTGCACATCACTCTCATACTTGCTTAAGAACCAGTGACGGTCAGAAACCAGAATTTGCATTAGAGAGCATTGTGGCTGTTGCCTTTAACACATAAGGCACTTTCTTTGCTATTTTAATAAGGAGCTGTGCAGGTAGACGGTCCAAAGTGAGATTCCTCCTTTTGTAAAGGCTGAGGATGGGAGACCACTGGAGAAGGGGGGAATTTATGGTGCGCTGTAGCAAATCCATTAATCAGTAGCTGTGGGTCTGCTTCTGCATTGCAGACTGTCACCTGTACAACAGAAACTTCACTGCAGAAGTGGAGGCTTTTCCTCAGGAATGCCCTGAGTCTTCATCACTGCTTACAGGTGGAGACCTGCTGGTGTCAGGGCTAGATGTGCAATGAGACCTGTGTTTCTTCCTTAGAAGAAACTGGTAATGATCAGAGTGTCTGTATCTGACCCTCCATATTTGGCTAAAATCAGTGTCTTTGAAAGCACAGATTAATTCCTCTCCCTGCTGTATGTAAAAGCATTTTTGACTAAGTCATTTTCAACCAAACAGTGTTCAGCCAGGGCAGTAAATCACACAAACAATGTTAATCACTTTTTGGTCATGTTTAATGGCCTTAAATTGCCTTAGAAATTGCTTCACCTAATTTTATTTCAGTGGGGCTCTACAAGGGGTCCAGCTGCAAATAACCTCTCAGAATCAAGGCTGAATTACTGCAGATACCTCTGTAAAGGTACGAAGGCAGATCCTCAGATCATATAAATTGGTGCAGCCCTGCTGATGTCTGTGATGTTATGGTGATTGATACCAGCAGGGCCATAATACAGCTAAAGTAAATGGTCTGCAGATTTAAATGCCTGCTGCTAATGGGTCCCATGCTAAATCAATGGCTGACTTGTTAGTTTCTCTTTAAAATGGACTCAGAAGGTGTATTAATAGAAAAAAAAGCAGAACAATACCAGCTTAGCCGGTGACCAACACAGGTAGCACTATAGCCAGTATATTTCACATGTGCATTTAGACAGATGGCCTGATTTATTACCACAGCAGAAGCTTGTGCCAGTACACGGTAGGTCTAAGGTAAAGTCTGAGACCCAGACCAGCCCAGCCCAGCTGCTGCTCTGGTTGACCCAAGCTGAGGATATGACTTTCTGTGGTTGGGATCTTACCTGTATGTCTCTGGGCTCTTGAGAGTTAAAGCCTGCAAGCAACTTCATGTCTATTTCTCAGCCATCTTAAAGTGAGTCAAGAAACAGTGAGTGCCTTTGCAGTGGAACTGAAGTGAGGGAAAGAGCTACCTGGACCTGGATGGGAATGAACCTCCTCGCCCTATCAGGGTGTTCAGGAATTCCAGTATTTTTTCCTATGTCCCACCAGGGATGAAAGGTCCTTTTAAAACTTGGATGAAAATCTCCAAAATAAAATCAAGATGGGGCCAAACTAAATATTTGACTTTAATAATGTTCAAGGAGTATATTTTGCTTGTGACCTCTCGAAGCAGTTGCTTCTTCTTAGTACAAAAGGAACATGGGGTTTTTGCTTGTTTCCTTCAATTAGAAAACAAAACTTTTCACTTTAAAAACTGTCAAAACAGCAATTCTTGATCATTCAGAGGTTCTTTTGACTTTTAAGCTGAGAGGCTTGTTGAAAACAAACCTTTGCCATCAGTCAGTTTCAGATTTGACAGATGACTGCTTTCTCTCTATTGTGAGGGAGGGAGAAGGAGAGTTTAGTCCCAGTATTCCTGACCACTTCTTGTAGTTTTCTGTTTTGAAAGCCTGCTGCCTTACATTTTCTTTAGCCCAGTTAAATGAAGCTGCACTGGGCCATGGGGATGTAGTTTTTTAGATGCCTTTTTAAGCTCATTTTCAAACGCGTACTTTAATCTTCCTCTTTTTTTTCCACCTTTTTTTTTATCAGTGACCAACATGATTTATAAAGCCTCAAAGTGATTTATATTCTGTTTGCGTGATTTAGTGTCCTTAGTGAATGCAGTTTGGTTGGAAATGGCTTAATGAAAAATGGTTTCTTTACAGCATAGATGGAGCTTAATCCATGTTTTCAAAAATCCTTCTGATTAAAGCCTTATAAGGATCAGATGAAGGCACTGTCTGTTGCCAAGGTGTCTGCTAGAAATGTGCTTCTCAAGGAAAAGCCTGAAGGCTTTACATCACGGAAGAGTTACTTTCCAAGAGGCTGTGGTGATGAGACAACTCTATGGATTCCCAGCTCAGGCAGCCACACAGAAAGGCTTCAAGGGGAACCCAAGGAAATAAAGCCAACCTGATTAAAAAGTTAAGGAAGCCCCAGAGAAGACCAGCTCACCTGGTATCTCATACCAAGTAAGGTCCCTGCCTTTCGCCTAGTTGTTGGATGTCAATGCATTTGGTCTTGAGGAGAGGATGTGGAGGTCCTGACCAAAGATGGGTTTCCTGTCCACAGCTTCTGAGCAGCTGTTCTTGGATGGGTGCTACAGATTTGCAAGTAGTTTTTGGTGAGGTTTCCCAGAAATGAGCTGCACTTAGGCTGATGTTGTCAGTGGGTGGTGATTAGTGATGTGTTTTGTTTAAAAGTGCCTCCTCTTCATTTTAGTAGTTGTTCACAACACACTGAATGGCTCTGGAAGGCATTTGTGCTCCATGATGGAGTCAGAGAGTGTATAGGTTTTCTTCTGTTGGAGGCTGTTCTACAAGGCAGGCTTTTCAGGCTCACAACACACCCTGCAGCCAACAAAAGCCTTACACTTTTTTGGTGGTACAGGCCAAAGTCTAAGGAAAACTGAGCCATTTCTTCAGCTGTGTCCAGTGACATTATGTTTGTTACAGGCGCTTCAGCACAACAGAGCACTTGATCCTGGCACATTTCTGTGGTCATCCCCAAGGTGTGGTTTTCCCTACCTGATGGTTTTATTTTTGCACACAAGCTGCATGATGCAGCTAGGTTTGTGTGTTTCCCCACTGTTGTCAGGTCAGACACTCACATGTGGCTTATTCATCCCTCTGCAAACAACGTGCAATGCTTTTGAGGCATGTGTTGGGTGCCAGCTGCACACTGACCCACTTACCTCTAACTTGTACCTCAGCTCCAGGGAATGAAGGGCATTGTCCCCTTCTCCGTGCACAGATTTCTGCTTCTGCAGCAGAAAAGGGGCTCAGCACCAGCTGCAGAGGGTACCTGTCTGCCAGTCCCACCTGCTGCTCTTCTAGCCAGTGTCTTGCTCACCCAGCTGTAAATCAGAGTGGTTCTGCTGAAGAAGAGTAATGTGCAGCAGGTAACAGGAATAGACTGAGACTTCATGATTATTGTCTTCACAGCCTTACACCTTACTTTGCCACCTACATCTCTGCAAAGTGACTGAGAGCAGACCTCTTAGAAACAGAGTTAGGTAGGTGCATTTAATGTGGTGGTGGTGCAGCAAATGATGGCGCAGAGTGAAGGTGGTAAAGAGATGCTCGTGCTTGTATTTACATTTAGTTTATGCCATTTTCTATTGTTGTTTTTACACTGCCTTACCTTTTAGCAGCTGCATATGGGTGACTCTTGGTGCACAGGAAGTGAAACTGAGAGCCAGACAATAGAATTGCATTGTCAGGTTAGACATCAGAGGTGTGTTTGTGTGCTCAGGGAGAAGGAGGACAGTCAGGCATGCAGATAAGTTTTCCATGGGTACCCGGAATAAGGAACAAACAGGAGGGATGAAATGTCAAAGAAGGCATTGTCTTCTAAGATGGCTGATGAAGAAAATGACTGATCAGTAAAACAAATGTAAACAAGTTTTGTCTTAGCACACACTGTGTAGGCCCCAGTTTAAAGAAGTGCCTTTAATGAAGTTGCATTTGCTCACCTATAAGCATGTGTTTAAGTGCTCTCCTCAGTAAGGATGAACATACCTGCTCAGTGCTATCCCGAGGAGAAGCTCAGATGATGAAACAAGTGGTGAGATTATTTTCCCTGAGGCAGCAGAACTTTGATTCCCTTTTCACCTTCTTTTCCAGCAGCATGTTTGTTTTCATTGAGCTCTGGCTTGAGTTCTTGTGTTTTGGCAATAACAGGTTTGACCGTTCTCCCCCACCACTGCCACCTCTGAAGCAGAGTCTGTTTTTTGTACTTTCTGTGTTTGGAGATGGGGGAGTAGAGGGGTTGCTGACAGAGGTAGTGTTGGTCACTAAATGTGTCTGCTTGGTTGAAAGTAAGGCAGCATACAATAAATGTTAAAGGGAACAAACCGGATTATTTGTTATTCCTGGGGGAATTTTGCACTTAAAGTGATGTCCCAGAAACCCAGATGGAATGTTAAATTAAAGCCAAAGCCCCCCACAAGTGTGTGAGCAGAGACAAAGCTCCTTATAGTGAAGGCCTTTGGAAATTAGAACTGAAAAATTATATTCTATAAAACTAAAAGTTCTCCTAAGAAAACAAAGCAGGGAAAAGGAAAGCACACTAGGGACTGGCCACAGTACTTAGGATGTGAAGGCTCTATCAAGCAAAATGCTGTTAACAAACCCCCTGACATTTTTCACTGCACGTATACACATGCACACACTTTATCTGAAGTGGCCTTAAGTTTGCCTTGGGATCACCGAGTTTTAAATCAACACAAGGGTGTCACACTGCCATGTACCATCCTGATGGCCTTCTGGCACAAGTGTGCTCTGCATACAGGAAAGGAAGGGTGCCTGCTCTCTATCTCCCTTTCTTTCTCCCTGAAAAGTGTAAAGAAATCCAAGAAAACATTAGGGAGAACAGGTACCAGTCAAGATTCTGCAGTATGATTGTTTCTCTCTGCTTTTGAGGTTACCCTGTCTGTATCCTCCCTCCTTCCAACTCATCTACATTGTCCTACATGGCACAGCACTGTGTTTAGTAAAGAGTCTTCTTACTGTGTTGATTTGAATGCGAGCCAGGTTCTGTCCCATTAAATTCAGTAAGGATTCATCAGTAAGATACAAAGGACGTGGCTCTTTCCTTTACAGGCCAGAGTATGCCCCAAACTCCCTCTGTGTGTGAGAAAATGAACCGTCTTTGTATTTGCTCAGCCATAAGCCCCTCTGCTGAGTTTGCTGATAAGTTTACCAGATGTTGCCAAGTCAGGTGTTGTGGCAGGGACATCTGGATTGGCCATGACAATCTCCAAGTAATGCAGCCTCTCCCAGTTCTTCTGCTGGGCACAGGCCTTTTCTTATTTTTTCTCTCAAGCTGCCATGAAAACCATCTGTGCTTTGTCAGAGGGTTCCACAGAAGGCACATAAAACCCCTGTCCCTGCATCAGTGTCAGATCCCACAACTGGGAGGTAAAGGGAACAAAGGCATTCTTCCCATTATGTTGGTGCCTACCATCCATCCGTTACTAAAGGAAAACATAAATTAAAACTCTTGTTAGGCTATTAGGTTCTGGTTCATTAGAAATATGTATACTATATGTTTGTTAATTGAGAGAAAATCAAGGTCCATGAGAGAGCTGTGTATCGGCTGCCAACAACTGAGTACAAAATGGGTGTCATGTCTGCAGACAGGCAGATTCTTTTCAGGCAGAAGTGAGATTCCCTTCACCAGATGCACCATAAGGATGACAAAAGTGGATCTAGGCACACGTCTACCAGGCAGTGAACTGGCACCATCCACCCGTTTTGTAAGAGTCATGAACAAGCCTTCAAATTGCAGGGATGTTCTGTTACTGACCAAATCAAATCACTGATAGAGCATTGACAATGTGAACTCGCTGTTTGCAGCCGTCCAATGACTCATCTGCGTCACTAGGATTAGTAGTGTAGTTGTGAGCTCAGGGTCCTCAACCTAAAATAAATGGAGGGGGGGTTACAGGTATTTTCTTAATGACTGTAAAATAATGCTTTAATAACTCGGACTGATTCCTCAGAATTGCAAATCAATGCAGACATCCTGAACAGAAAGACTGATTATCTACCTTCCGTATCGTAGTTATTTCTAAGAGTCTAAACCATGATATTAGGATTGTGCCATGGGGAAGACATGATATCCCAGAACCATAATGACTCTTTTTATATGAAATGAAGTATATTTCAAACTTTCTTTGTGTATCAGCTCAAATCTGTCCTAGAACTTGACATGGAATGCATACTGAGCAGTAACATTTCTTCAGTAGTGTAAAGTTATGGTATCTATTCAACAACCTCCCAATAGGGCTAAACACAAATTTTTAATCCATTCTTCAGAGTTGTCTGTGGACTGTATTTGTTGATGAATTAAACTTGTTGTGTTCATCTGCAGAGCTCAGAAACTGATCAGAGTTTGTAAGTAAGTGTTTGGACAGTAGATGGCCTAGGAAATGTTGAAGTTGTTAGAGTGCTTAAAGACAAGTTGTTGGTTATTTAGTGAAATGAATCAATACTCTGCCAAATCTGTAATGAATCAACACCTCAGAGTGAGGTTAGGAGTATCCATATTCTACAAACCCCATGGTGTGTTGTCTTTTGGAGCAGGCATAAAACCCATGAATAAACTATTAGTCATTAAAGAGCCCCAGGGAACTTTAAGCTTAGAGATCTTGTAACAGATGGTCTGGGCAAAATTCTAACTAACTCATGTCTGGTACTCATCTGCTGGTGTAAATCAGCACTGCTGCCCTGGGTTTGCTAATACAATAGGGATTTGTATCAAAAAGCTCCCTGGCTCTGCTTGCCTAACCCATCCCCTGTGCTTTTAGTTGCATATGCTATTCCTTTTCCCCTCCTTTACTGCAAACAGAAAGCGACCTCCAGTGTCTGCATTTACAGCTAATGGGAATCAAGAAGTGTATCTTCTGAAGGTCTCCTTATTACCTGTGGTCGAGTTATCTCCCAGAAAATCTATGTATTTCAAGAATTTTGGTTGTTGAGAAGCTCAACATGGCCCAGCAGTGTGTGCTCACAGCCCTGGGCTGCATCCAAAGGAGCAGGTCCAGCAGGTCCAGGGTGGTCATTCTCCCCTTCTACTCCACTCTTCTAACACCCCAGAGTACTGTGTTCAGCTCTGGAGCCCCACATAGAAGAAAGATATGAAGGTACTTGAGCCAACCCAGAAGAGAGCCACAAAGATGATCAGAGAGCTGGAGCACCTCTCCTCTGAAGAAAGAGGGAACTGGGGTTATTCATCCTGGAGAAGGCTTCAGGGAGACCTAAGAGGGGCTTCCAGTACCTAAAAGGGCCCTACAAGGAATCTGTAAAGGGACTTTTTACAAGGGCATGTGGTGACAGGACAAGGGGGAATGGCTTTAAACTGAAAGGGAGTAGGTGAGACATTAGGAAGTTCTGTATTGTGAGGGTGGTGAGGTCCTGGCACAGGGTGCCCAGGGAAGCTGTGGCTGCCCTGTCCCTGTCAGTGCTCAAGGTAAGGTTCGACACAGGGGCTTGGAGCACCCTGGTCTAGTAGAAGGTGTCCCTGCTTATGGCAGGGGGTTGGAATTGGAAGATCTTTAAGGTCCTTTCCAACCCAAATCCTTCTATGATTCTGTGAACTTCCATGGGTAAAAAAAGCATAATCAGCTGACCTTAAAGCAAGCTGTGTTTCTTTATATGCCAGTAGGGAAATGGAGGGCTGAAGTAAATGTTAAGTTCTACTAAATCACACTGTTAGCATTTTAACCTGGTGTGTATAATTCAGCAAATTGCAGAGCAGTGCATAGTCAGGCTTCAGATCTCACCCGCTGCTACTGAAAAATTGTTACTCATAAGAAACTACCTAACTGCTAGTTACTGTGCCAGAGGATCTAAGATGTACAATTAATTATGGGGTAAAAATTACAGTATCTCAGATACCTTTACTGATAACTGAGCTTGACTTTTCAACAGCTGGTATTTCTCTGATGTCATGATATCCAATTAGACTATTGTGAACTCTCTGAAGATAAAGCAACCTGAGTGCAATTTGGTTCTAAGCCACCACTTAGCATTAAACTGTAGCCTTCTGAGGCTTAGGCATAGTGTGGTGTCATCTGGCATCTTCTGCCACTGCAGAAGTCTCTAGAGAGTATTCACAACACTTCCCAAGAGAATAAGTAGTTTAGAGGCATTACCTACAACCTAGCTTAGACCTGCTTCACTGCACTTAAGGGAGCTGCCCCTTTCACAAGTACATAAGAATTATAGGTATTATGTAGGCTTATTCTGCAGCTGCTTCTTCTTTTCTCTCTGGTTTAAGGTGTATTTTGTCCCTTTTTCTTCTTGCTTCAGTGAAATAATGCCAGGCTTCTGTCTTAACATTTCCCAGATAAATCCTGACTCAAATATGAACATTCTGTGCAATCAGTTGATTGTTTTAATGCATGTTCATCATTCATTATTTTTTAGTACCTTTGATAAAATCTATAGAATCAGTAACCTGGAGAGGAGGGGGGTGAGGAATCATGTCATCTCTAGATCAAGTTTGTTACATGGAATTGGCAAGGCAATACCTTTTTCATGAGTACTTCATGACAGGGACCTTTCAATAGACTGGACATGCCTAAAGCAGATAATTAGCAACCTTTCATTCACCCTTAGTTTTACTTTTTTGTTGTTGGAAAAGGAAGAAGAGGAGGTTGAAGGTGATGAAAATTAATTATCCTTTGGGTGTAAGGAAGCCACTGAGGATCATGAGGGAGGCTTCCTGGTTATTTATGAAACTCAGATGCAGCAGTAATGTTCAGGAGCCAGAAGTCCCACTTTTTTGGTGGGCCTTTCCTTATTTTGGGGGTATTCCCAAATGAGGTGCCAGAACCTCCCTTTGACAGCAGAGGGTCCTCAAACTTTCATCTGCCCCACAGTTCACAGCAATAAGTAGCCTCTCAGATGTGGAGCTCACACCTCCCACTTGGCCCTTACCAACTGCTTCCCATGACATCCCTAACCAGCACAGCCCATAGTCTCTTTCTCTCTTTCTTTTTGGTCTGGCTCCACAGCATGTGCAGTATCTTGTTCCTCTAGTGGAACCATGTGGAGCCTGGTTTGAGGAAGAAGATTGGCAGCAGAAGGAAGGGAGGGTACTACCTATTGTTGCTTTATCACACTAGTTTTTAAACTAATGTAAAATGCTGTGCATCAGAAGAGCTGTATCAATAGTGTAAAAGTTGTTCATACCATTCTTCATGCATGGCACTGTTCCGTGAAGGACAATGGACCTTCTGGAGGTGAGATGGAGTTCACCCGAGAAGACTCAATGTTAAATAACTTTCACAGTATTATTATTTTGATTACTGTAGTGCATGGAAGTTGTAGTAACAGAACAGACCCCCACTGTGTTGGGGACCTTACAAACAGAGTACAGAAAGACACTGTTTTTCCCAGAGAGTTTAAAACTAATTAGCCTTCTCTGTTCCGGACATGGGCTCTGTACCTACAGCAAAGAAAAATCTTGTTTGCTTATTTATTGAATTTAGAATAGACAGCTCAGTTTATTTTTCCATTAAAAAGATGATGCCAAACTGAGTGCTAACATACATGAATTACAACCCCTCTGGTTTTAATAGGGGAGGAAGGAGCCAAATGCTTGTGGTTAATTTGGCTCATCCTGGTTGAAAAACAATAGAGATTTGTCTTAGCTGGTCTTAAGTAGAGTTGATACTTTAAACACCAGCAAGCTACCTCTCAGGCTGTGGGTGATATATTATGTAGAATATGGTATGAAAAATTAGCCAGCACATTTACCATACCCTCTAGGAAGCCCTGTGATTAAATTTAACATAGCTGACCCTGTTGTCCTACATCTAATGAGCCAGAATTGATAGAAATGTCCTTGATCCAGCTGGTGGTTTTTAGTGTCAGACTCTAGTGTTATATAATTTATCCACCTTAACCCCACCAGTGGTGCAATTGCTTAATGCACTGACCTGTCACCTTTCAAATGGTATTTTTGGTCTGCTTGGTGTAAAGTGAAATCAGACTCAGCTGCTTGCAGAGGCAACCATATGTGGCTTTAGCCTAAAAATGCAAAGTCTGGGGTTTGCTCTGAGACCTGTACTCATGCAAAGGTGAGGGCTGCCCACTACCCAGTACAATAAACTTTGCTTCATAAGTGGTGGGAAGCATCTTGAGGACAGCTTCTGCGGGAGCTATCTGCAGCTATCTTTTCCCTTAGGAGTTGGTCTTCATAGGGTGGACACTTCAGGCGTTCACAGAACAGTATTCTAAAGATGGTTAGATGTCCAGTTTCATTTTGAGATGCAGAAATGGCTCTGACCCTGCAGTTTTGAAATCACTGATACTTAATCCTTGACAGTGTCTATACAATCAAACCTCTGCAGCAGAAGAAAGAGGAGGCTTTGAGTGTTACTACTAGTGCACTACCTACTCTCCACTGAGTCAAAATAGCAGCTTCTGGAGCTGGTTTGATGCTCCTACAGTTTTTGTGTGCTAAAGTTATTGCAGGAATTGTTTTGTATAAAGGTGTTCATGGAGGAATTAGGTCTGTTTGGTTTTGGGAATGGCAAATACTTTGGACAAAATGATGTTTAAGGTTTTAGTTTTCAGACAGTCTCAGGGTCTGCTAGCTTCATTCTTCTATGATTTATTTTTCCATTGGGATGGCAATTGGAATCCAAGAGTGGCTTTTTGTTCTTGCTATTCTCATCTTGTCTCCTTGGCTTGTTCGTTTTACTGATTGGCAGTCACAGTAGTGCACATCTCCCCAGCAGTTTTCTTGAACTCTGGGTTTAGGAAAAGCTTAAAGGCCTTGGTCCAGCATAGCACCTGATTGTTTGTGTTCACTTCAGCAAGTGTGTTTTCTGTCTGAAGCTTGAGAGGTTGTTCTTATACTCCAAGTTAGCCTCTAAAACACTGAAGTAGGAGCATAAGCCCCTGAAAACACTGCAGTGGGGTTTCTATTCTCATCCATAAATGGTAAAGGACATGATAAAACTTCCCTAATTCAGCAGAAGGACCCTCTTTGACTTCATCCATGTCTGGAGCAGGGACAAATGAAAGGGTTATTTTTCTTGCTGGGCAGCATTTCAGTGGTGATACTGTAACTGTCAGACTGAAGGAGATGATGGAAGGAGGGGCACTGAAAGTAAATGTCAAAGGGATAAAATATGGGTAGGAGTAATTTAATTTTCCTTCTTGGTTGGGTAGGTTCATTTCATCTCGAAAGTGAATGCAAGCTCAGATCCCAGATCTTAGCAAAACCATCCAGACATAATGTAATTTGGGAAAACAAGTGGTCCACATTGTCTTGATGTGACAACATGTGGGTATTAGCATTTTTTCATTTCTCTGATCAATATAAGTGAAACATGCAGCAGGAAAACAAGTCATGCAATAGGACTCAGATTGTTTTTTAATATTGTCAAGATTTTATCAGTCATCAAATGAGATAAAGGAAGCAGAAGTCAGTTTGAAATTACATTGGGCAGCAGTGAAACAGACTCTTCTCTGTTTGTGTCAGCTCTTGGACTTCTTTTGTGAAGAACTAAAATGTTAGTAAGCATGGGGAATGGAAAGAGAGGAGGACTCTGCCTTGCTTCTCTGCAATCCCTTTGCAAGAGCTACTCCTTTAATTTCCCAGAGGTTACCAGCACACTAACATCTTTCTTATTGAATTGTAAGGAGTAGGAGCTGAGGGATCTTGCTCAAAGATCCTTCTTCTTTTCCCCCTCCTTGAACAGGAGATTCTTCACAATTAAGAATGTCTAATTTATGGTTTTTGTGCAGGCTTTTTGGTTGGGTTTCTCCCTCTTCCTAACTCCATACATCAGTTTCTCTGACATGGTCACAAAGGATAAAATTTACTGTGTAACTGGATTGTGATATATGAAAAAAGATAATGGTCTGTATTAAGTTATTACTTTGCAAAGTTCCCAAGCATTTGCTCACCTGAAATGGGTCAAGTGTGGCAAAAGAATTAAGGGAATAGAGTTTGATTTTTCTGTAAAGAAAACATCAGGAACACTCTCCTGCCTTCCAGCAAAAAGTACAAATAACAAACAGAGACAAAACCCACTAAGATACAAATAAGGAGATAGATATAATACATGTATCTCAAACTTGTAGTTAGGTCTAACTTAAACAGAATTTAATATACCAGACACATTGCATTGCAAGTGAATTCTCATTTCACCAAAACACTAACAGATGTTTAATCAATAAGATGGACCATAAAGGGCAACATAATTAGTAGGTCCAAGAAATGTTCTTGTGTGATGTTAAAAAGCTGTAATTATGGACCAGATCTCATAAGTGTTTTGCACAGATGACACTTAATACCAATATTCTAGCTTACAGGAAAGACTGCAAGGCACTTTTAATGTGATTACAGGCACAACGAGACACCAACCCTGATCTTAGATGATGCATCTAAACAAATATCAAAATTGTCACTGAATTAAAAAGAAATAACAAAAAAAAGGCAAAACCCAGCTCCTTAGACCCAGTTCTTTTGTTGTTTTGTCATGTTTTAGTTGAGACAGGCACACACAACTACCCCATCTCCCCCATCATGCCTCCCCTTATACCTTAAAGCAGAAGACTTGGAAATGCACTGTCCTCTTTCTCACCATTATCATGGGTGGCCTTGTACAGCTGCTGTGAGCAGTGGCTCTGCCAGCATGAGATGGGACAAGAGGCCTCAGTGGGAAAGGGAGTATCCAAAGCAGATGAGAGCATCCTGTGAGTGCTCTAAATTACCTTGAGGAGACAAGACTTTAGGTCACACTGATAACGGTTTTCCATTACATAATAATTAGGCTTCCAGCTGATCAACAGCACATCATAGTCCCTATATTATCTTTTACTTAGCTCACGTGGTAAAAGGGAGAGGTTTCCTACACTTGGAGCAGCTAAATAAAATGAAAGTCCTAGTGGTGAACCCTGCTCTTGAGTCTCTCCAGCAGAGAGAACCCATTGCTTAGACAAGTGTTCTCCCACCTGCACCTCATTTGGAAACTTAACACTTCTAAATTACTGGGATTTCAAAAAAAATGTTGCCTTTGTGCATGATTTTGAACTTCCATATTTAATGGTTTAAAGGGATCGATTCAGCAGTGTTCAGCAATCTGGAATTGCTATACTTAACCTGTAATTACAGCTCTTTACTGAAACTTATAGCTGGGCTGAAGCCCTTCAAATCTTAGATTAATCAGACTCAGCATAGCAGCCCTGCCTATAAATTCCAGAAAGGTAGGTTTATTTCAATATAGTGAATCATGGAGGTTTTGGCAACAATATGAAGAGTGTATTTTGTCCATGGGAAAGGAAAGAAAGAAATATGGTTGGATGGATTACACAGAGGGAAGAAAAATCCCCTTCAAAGGCATGTTCTACAGCATAATTAATAAATAGTCAACTGATTGCCTGGTGCAGTGATAGGTTTCATTGGAGCTAATGAAGTTTCATAAATGTATGCCAGCTGCGAATAGGACCAATAATTCTTCATGTAAGATTTATAAATAGCACAGGGGAAATACATTGTCAGATAATATGAACAGTAGCTCTATTAATGCATACTTTTAATTTAGTTATTCCCAAAAAGCATACATCTCATTGCCACGGGCCTGACCTAGTGCAGGTCATTTTACCCTGTGATGGATCTTCTGGGTGCATCCCATAATGAGTATCCTGTTAAGTGCAGTCACAGGCTAACCCATGCATACACATGAGCCACGCCAGTGGTCAGCAGGGCTGAAGCCCCAGTGATAACAGCATCTGAACCTAATGGGCACAGGTATGTGGCCCCTGCTCAGCCCCACTGACTTCACTCTGGATTGCACCCATCTGCCAGTCAGTAGGGACCCACAGTACTCCATGGGGTGAGGATCTTTATCCTGCCAGCACGGCACCTAAAAGAAAGGAGACATCAGTCCTCAAGTGGGTGTCACAGCTTCTTACCATAAGCCTATAGCTGGCACAGGAACGGGTGTGGAGGAAGACTGAGGATAATGGGAGGAATAGAGTGCCTGTCTTAGCAGAGGAGACTGGGGGAAAGTTGGCTTGTTTAGCCTAGCAAAATGAAAGCTGAGATGGGATCTGATTGCTATCTATAAATACATTGGAACAATAAACACCAAGGAAGGAGGGTGATTTAAGCCAAAGGACGATGTTGGCTCAGAAGCAAATGAGTCTAAACAGGCAATGAATAAATTAGGAGAGGAATGATTGTGAACACTAGAAGAGGCAGGCTCTGGAGCATCCAGAGGGGACCAGTGGGAGCTTAGTGCCTTCTGACACAGCATATTGACAAGGGCATGTGCCAGCTGTGAGCTGGACTTGGTCAGCCAAATGCTCACTGCCCATTCTCTGTCTGTCCCTTCTTAGTTGTCAAACAGGTGGATGGAAGTGTCCCTAGATTCAACCACTCCCTCTACTCAGAGAGCTGTTCTGTGCACTGCTCTAGGTACCATGTTTTCTTTCATCACAAATGTCAGTAGTCTTCAGGTGTGAGGCACTCTTGGCTTTGGTAGGAACTGTGCTGTCTTCCATATATGCTGCAGAAGTCAGAAATTTAACTTACTCTGTGTATGAATATACATATTTTAAATAGGATGCCATTTTAAACAGTATCAGGTTTCATTAAATTGAAGTAAAAAGGCAGTTAAAATGTCAGAAGTTTGAAAAACTGAGAAAAAAGAATTTAAAGTAATCCTGATTTATTTTCATAAAAGCCTTTTTGGAAGCACTCAGACTGAATTTAAAAATATATTTGTTTATTATTTTTGATTGTTTGTTTCATGACCTTTATTTTTTGTTTCCTGGTCAGCATATAAAAACATAATCTATTGTAACTAACTGATGAGAACAGCCTTAAATCCAATTTCTGTGAATGGGAGGCTCCTTCTAGCATTTCAGATGGCATGTGCTACTAGGCCAAAATAGCTAGGACGTTTTTTTACCTCCATTTTCCTATCCCTACAGTCCCTAATGAATAGTCCCTCCCCAGCATCCCTGTAGCCCCCTTCAGATACTGGAAGGCTGCTATGAGGTCTCCACGCAGCCTTCTCTTCTCCAAGGCTGAACAGCCCCAACTTTCTCAGCCTGTCTTCATATGGGAGGTGCTCCAGTCCCTGAGCATCCTCGTGGCCTCCTCTGGACTTGTTCTAACAGTTCCATGTCCTTTTGATGTTGAGGACACCAGAACTGCACACAATGCTCCAAGTGAGGTCTCACGAGAGCAGAGTAGAGGGGCAGGATCACCTCATTGGACCTGCTGGTCACTCTCCTCTTGATGCAGCCCAGGATACAGTTGCTTTCTGGGCTGCAAGTGCCCTTAGACAAGGATGTTGTGTGTAGTCAATTGCCTAAGATCAGCAGCTCCATACCATTTTGTACATTGTAAGTCTTAGGATGTGAAGGCGCTGCACAGAGTTGTACAGTAGAAAGACATTTGAGCTCGCTTTAGTTATCTTGGGTACTGAAGCAGAATAGCCACATTAGCATGATACAAAAGTAGAGTAAATTAGCCCTGGAAATGTTGCACCCATTACTGTCACTACCAATTACAATAATTAATGTTATTCATCTCTAGGCAGCAGATTAAAACTGAACTAACCCATTAGTAACTGAATGTCATTGCAACTGGAGGGTTGTTGGATTGCCTGTGTGAAGGTGGTGATTTCATTTCAGTTCCTACTGGCAAATGGCCATGTTCTTTAAATGAATAATGAATGAATATAAACAAGCAAATTCTTGGCTCCCTGGAGCTCTCTATTAACTAAAATGGTGTAAGACACAAACTCATCTGTATCAGTTATTAAAAACTTTATCATGAGACCAAATATTCCTGAGTTTGAATACAGAAAGGATGTGAGGGTTGAATGGATCATGGAGACTGAGGTGCCCCTTTGGAAAACAAAGGTCTTCACGTACCCATTTAAAGTGTCTTAGCAGCTGAATGAATGTGTGCTCTATTGCTGCTTGTTTGTACTGGTTTCTGTTTGTTTATTAAATGATCAGTTACAATGAAACATACCACATAAAGAACTAGTCTTGACAGAAATCACCTCTCAGTCACAGCACATGTAGTACTATAGCTAGGTATTTCTGTGTACGCACACACTAAATCCATTCTTTAACACTGTCCCCAAAAATATACCAAGGCTTAAGTTTTTGAGACTCATTAGTTGCAAATTGCCAATCACTTCTAGCAAAGAAAACCTCAGCCATATTCAGTTCTATAAATAGCTCCTGCAATTAGACAATAGTTAAGTCTTTTTAGCTGATTTACTTCATTTGTCTCTAGGGCAGTTTTCCAGACCTGACCATTTTTATCCTTATATTTAGTCCTTATTTAACATCTCCATAGGCAAGCTGACATGCTTTGACCCCCCTGAACATGGTTGCTTCTTGCTTGCCCTTTAATGAATGAGAAACAGGCAAGAACTGAACTCTTTCTTGAAGGAATAAGACTCATGCAATATAATAAGGGTAAAGAGAACTATGAAGTTCTGTATGAAGTGTGCCTTACTACATTGGTTCCTAGGTTATTTGCCAGTGTTCAGTTGGGGTTTTAGTTTCTCGAGGACTTTTGTTGTTGTCGTTTTCCTTTTTTTTCTCTTTTTATTTACTGTGACTATTTCTGTACAATGTACAAGACTAAAAATGGGCCATGATTTTAATACTGATGTGGAACTAACAACATGCACCTAGCTGTCTGCAGATAGGTAAATATTTGGGGGGTGTGTTGCTAGACGGAGTAGTTAAGATGATAAATCAACCTTGTGGTCCTGGCATAGGGGTGCTGAAGATGAAAGAATGACCTCTTTGAGCTAGCTACAGTATAATTATCATCATTTGTGTGAATGTGGAGCAGGAATCAGTTCCTTTGCATCACACTTGCTGGGTGCCTGGCATGCTGCTCCTCTGGGAGAAGATAAACACATATGGAAGAAAGTCTACTTCTCCTTTACTTTTCAGCCATGGCACCTGATTGCTGCGTGTTCTCTTTTTTGACCTCCTCACCATACATTTATGTCCTATTAGACTCTTAGGCTGTCATGTAAACTGAGCAAGATGCACTCAGATGTGGAATTTGAGGGGAAATCAATAACACACCGATTAGTGCACATGCTTCTCAAATGCTCAAATTTCCAAGCTGAAGTCCATGAGTTCTCAGAGACAGGATGAAAGTATAAATAATTATTAAACTCCTACTACTTCTCAGAAGCTTATCTCTGCATTTTGCCTACAGCATTAATAGAGGCACAGCCTTCTAATTGCATTATATACATGATGTTACATTTCAGTCTTGGTAAAACACATTAATCAGCCATGTCTACAAATCATGACTGTGGCTCTTTAAGCTGTGGATCTCAGTCATCTGAAATATAACTCCTGTGTGGTTTGTAGTATTACCCTTGCTCATATTCAAGCAAGATGTTTACGCTGCATGCTGCAATATGTAGACTCAGTAATGCTTTCAATATCTGAGGTGCTAATCCACTAAGATGCTCCTGATAATAATTTTTTTCCTATGCTTTATTTGTTCTTACTCAATTACTGAAACCTCTGGACTGGGACTTTGGCATATTTGCCTCTGCCTTACACATTCCCCTATAGCTACAGGAGCTGAGCCATGGAATGAAGCTTTAGATCAGAGTCTTAGACCCTGAGAAAGCAAGATTGAGCTGTGTCAGTGAAGTCAAGCACCATAGGTTTGTTCAGGAGGCTGCACAAGAGGCAAGAAGTCTACTAGGGGGAAGCTGGGTAAATGGCAGGGCACATTATGGTGACAAAGCTGCATCTGCCTTTTTCCCACCAGAGGAAGATGGCTTTAAACTCTTTTTGGGATCTCTTCTATGGAGACTGCCTGAATGTAAAGGGCTTGTCTCCCATGTGCCCTGCCTTCATCATCTCTGCACAGGTCCTAAGAGCCTTTAACGCAGCTCCAGCTGGTAGCCAGTGGCTTTGACTATGCCCCTAAGAATATATTAGATTGCTACAGGGGAGATTAGAGTAGAAGGGTATTACTTTGTCTCCCTGTGTTGCAAGGAACGGGTATGTTTCACAGTCTGTGCCAATTGGAGGCAAACTCTCCTGAGACTGTATTCTATAAAGGAGTTTATTTACAGCAAGATAGTTACCCAGCAGTCAGACTCCTGACTCAGTTGCCATAGTCTTAGCTGTGCCTATTCAGTGCAGCAAGTTCAGTAAGCTGTAGAAAAACCCCACTGGAGAGACATGGGTACTGTATGAGTAACTGAAGCTTTGTCAAAGAGAGAAAAGACGTTTTCTGTCCTTAGTGCAGCAGTATATCCCATACTATACAAAGTGCAGTAGCAATAAAAGTGGAATGGCACCTCACACCTCAACACAAGGTGGTGGCATGACCTAGTGGGTAGGGAAGCTCTTGGTAATCCTTTCTGCTGTTTTCTTCCCTACAGACACCAAAATGCCTCTGAATGCACAAAGTCCTTGTTGGGATTTTCTTTTTTCAGTTGTTCCTTTTGACAAGACACAGCTGGCACTTTTATTCAGCATCCATCAGTAAACCTGTTGCAATGCCTTACTGCAGTGTTTTTGTCTCCATTGTTGCAGTGCTTTCTGTTGTGCTGGCTGTAAATGAATCGATTTGTGCAATTAGCACTGGGGCTGTGAGGTGCCTAATAACAGGCAAAACAGGAGCTTGTGCTCTGTGGCAACTGGATGCACAAAATGATGCAACCAGGTTGAGGAGGTGTAATGTCACGCACAGAAGTAGAATATACTCACTGCAGGTATTTGGAGGTATTATAGCAGTAAAGCTCTCAGCCATCAGATTCAAGGAAGTATATGAAAGGTACCACTCACAGTAAGTTTAACAAAGATTTCTGTTGTGTGCCATTTGGCTTCAGTGTGAAGTATGTGTGTGTTTGAAGTAGTCATTGGCTAATATAAAACCTTACATAAAGCCAGGACTGACCAAGCACTATTTTACCCAAATAAATGGAAGTTGTTCAGTCTGTCTTCAAAGGAAAAAATAGCAATCTGAGCACTTTTCTGGCACAAGAGAAACAATGTGAGAGGGCACACAGGGATAGTGCAATTTGACAGCAGCTAGGCTTGCATTTGAAGCCTGTGAGAGCTGGAACTTAAAAGGGGCCACAAGCTAGACTCAGGTTGTACACGCATGCAACTAAGAGCATGTTGCAGAGAGTCAAGCCTTCAAAAACACATGCAGAAAATGCAGGACCACAGTTCAAAGTCATTGACCTCAACTATTTGATGTTGTCCAGCTTAATGAGGCCTTTTTTTCTAGTCCCGATGGTTTTATTTCATGGATAGTAGGCATTGTGCTGGGAAAGAGTTCTTCAGTCCTGGAGCACTGATAAGGAACCTTGTGCTAAAATGCTGTCCTGACCTTAAAGAGGATCTCAGACTGAGTTATTCATGCATGCCTGTCTGCATTTAGGATCCAGCACCAGTAGCCACTAAATAAGATTTCTCATGGTTTTTCCCCTGAATTCAGGGAACTGCTCATGTGTGTAACTGTTACTCAGCTGTATGTGTAGTGTCAGGACCTCAGACATGATGGACAAGTTAATTATAAATAGGTCAAAATGTGATGAAGCTCAAGTTGCAGTTGTAAAGTTTGCGTTAGTTATTAAATATTCAAGTTGCTGTCATACTTGAACTGATTGCTCTAAGGTTACAAAGCAAGTTTCTAATATTTATGACATGTCTTGTTCACTTCTTCTTGACACTGTCTTGAACTAATGGAGACGAGGTGATGGATTTTCTTTTGGTTTTTTTTTTCAAGCACCTATAACCCTCATAGCTTAATATGAGCTTAGTGCTGTGGAAAACAATGTGAGGATATACACTTTAGGGTTGAAAAGTTTAGGAGCAAACAGTTCTTATTTTGTGGCAGGTACACAGTCAATACAGTGCAAATAAGTAATAACATATGCTACATGAGAGGACCTTTCAAATTTCTGATTGTTTTACTCTTCCTCTTTGTCCTACTCCCATCGCACAAAATTCTTTCACCTATAGATAATAAGGGGTGTATGCAAGGTAGATTCCTAAATTGAGCTATCATTTCTGTGACAAACATCTGTTCTCTTTTTGCTTTTAAGAAGAGAAACAACCTCAGGCCTTTAGATTTGTCCTAGCAAACAGTTGACACTGACTGCCCCTCCCATCACCACCAGGTTAAATGATGCTCTGATATTTATGACGGCACAAAGTCACAGGTCTCATTTATCTCCAGACCCCATTATCCTGTCAGCTCACTTGCTCAACCTGAAATCCTTAAGGAGAGAAACTAAAGAAAAAGGTGTAAGAGAACAAACATCCCTTAATCAATTGCCCTCTGACATCTCTCACTCAGAGTTTGTAGTTTGCAGAATGAATTAGTGTAATGAGCTCAACATGTACAGCAGATGGCAGGGACATTATAATAAAAGTAGATGAAATAAAATCTCAAATAATTTGCTATGATTTATAACTATTGATCCCAGTAAAGCATTTCTCTTTCTTCAGGGAGGGGAGTAAAAAAAGAAACATTAGCTAGGTGCTTTATTATATATATATATACTACATACATATATATATATATATACTACATGCTTTTTTTCCCCCAGTGTGCTAGGCTGATGAAAACATTGCACATAGAAAATCCCTACACATTCAGGTAAAAATCCTTTTATATAAAAGTTTAAATAAATTTTCCACCTATTCCAAGGAATTTAAATAAGATTTCAAAGTGATAGTTTAAACAAAACTTCTTTATGAAATGATTTTTGGGGAAAAGCTACATACGTAAATCTCTCAGCTTTATGGAGCGTATCCATCTGCATCAGTCACATTGCACGATGTTGTTTCACAAAATGTTGTAACATCTGAAAGGACATATTTTGTCTGAAAACCATTTTTATTTAAATGGTAGGGTATGTTGCTCACAAGGAAAGCGAGATTAGCTGACAAGGTATGACAATATAAAGCTGAAGGGAAAAGAGAAAAAACAAAGACAGAAACTCGAATTCAACTGTCCCTCAGAAATAATGTATTCTGAAGAAAGGGGCAAAAATTTCTCAAGACCGATATGCTTGCACATGTATTAGCAAGCAATAGAAACTGTCTAAGCCCTGATTCAAGCAAGCTCAATCTCAGATCCCAGCTCAGAAACCCCTTTTTTCTGATGAGGACTGCATGTATGTCATTGTGATCTCTACAGTGAAGAGTTTCATTTCTAAAGCCCACTCCAAAGCCAAGAAGATGAAAGAAATAACATCTATAACAAGTTTAAGCACACCTGAGTTACCTGCTGGTTACGTGCTTCCCAGGTCAGGGAACTGTTTGCAGAGCTTAACTCTGGCTTTATGCTAGCATTTATTTAATACAGCTGCCCTCGAAACTGCTTCAGCACACAATGACAGGTACACACCAAATTAAAGCTGTCATGCAGCCTTAGGACCCTTTAAAATTCTTTAACCTATTAGTATAGCTGAGAATTGTTTTAAATAGAGTACTTACACCTATTAATTTTCAGAGCTTAGCAATGTCTTGTACACAGCAAACAGGTCAGTTAGTCAAATGTGGTTTAATTCACCCAAACAGCCACTTCACACCAACAGCTGTAGATCTTTCCTTTGCTGAGAGGAGAGGGGTTTTCAGACCCCCTTGGCCAGGTCCCACTGATATAAACATGGGGACTGATTACAGGGGACAGAGGTTGTAAGTCTACTTGATTGGGTGGTGACTGAATATTGCCATATTAGTATGCCTGGGTTTATCAACAGTTACATCAGCTACATTATTATTATGTACTTACCACAGGCATCTAAAGTTCCCAGTTGGAGACTAGTATATCATTATGCTAGGTGCTGTACCAACCCCTCAGAGGGTCATCTGTTGAAGGACAGAACTTGTCTGAAATGAATTTTACTCTCCCAGGAGCAACTCAGATCTGTTCAAAGGAAGGGAACATCATTTGTTAGGGAATTTTGGTGCTGTTTTCACTTTCCTTGATAAAACTGCTCCCACATTTAAAACCAAAACAAACTGTTTTGTCACTGGAAATATATGAGAAGAGCAGAACTCTATTCTTTCTTTTTTAATTAAAAAACAAAAAATCAAGGCAACAGAGGTCTCTGCCCCCAAGCCAATAAAACAAAAAGGGCTACAGATGAACCTGCAGGAACTAAGAATCCAGAGCAAATTCTGAACAAAATGGATGTTTTTAATTTTTCATGAACATTTTATTGTTTTATTCTTTTATCAAACATTTTTACTGCCTTTCCTTCCACATATTTAACCTTCTGTTACAGTTTTTGTTATAGCAGCTTCTAAAAATTAATGTATTAGAGAGAGGCAAAATGCCCCAAAAACCCTACCCTCACGTAACCACAGTTATCCACACTTGAGTGCAGCCTAAGGATGGTGGTTTTATGACAGTCCTTGAAGAACCTCTCCTGGGACATTCATCCCAAGAGAAGTGGTGGCTTCAAGGCTGGTATGAAATCAACTATGATAAGAGCAAGATAGCACTGGTTGAGTGCTGGGAGTGCTGAACCCTCAGCACACCCGCATTCATGCAAGTCAGTTTTCACAATAGCTGAAAGGATTGTCACTCTGAGATAATTCCTGCTTTTCCAGGACTGGACCAACAAAACCCTCCTGTAGCTTGAGTAAATGAGAAAATTGGTTCTCTGCTTTGGGAAGAAGCAGAAATCATCAGCAGTCAGGAACTACTGAAAATAAGCCATTGAGGAAAAGACAAAAAGCAATAAGGTAAAGGAAGGGCACCAGAGCCGGGTCTTGAGTATTGTTTAGCTTCCAACAAGCTGTCATGGCTCTTTCTGCAACCTTATTTTTCAGACCTTCCCCCCCCCCACTGTGTTAATAAGGCAGGAAGTGACCTGCCTACTTATTTTCTGGCTTCATAGGTAGCAACAGGGCAACATGCTGAACAGCTGACTGTGTGCACTGTACTGTGGATCAGATCCATGCACTGTGTGACTGACGAGTGTAACATCTCTGAAAAAGTATACACCAAGTTCCAGATTTCTATTTGCTTTGGGTAGATAATGGCATTTTCTCTCGAGCAAGCTTTTCTTTCCTTTCTCTAACAGCATGAACATCAAGCATCATGCTGAAGTGGCACATATATTATTCTAATTAACTCCCTTAAATGTAAGGAGGAGCGCCTCTGTGTCTGCATGGAGCTCAATAGAAAACCCCCGTGAGCTCCACACATTTCACTTCCATCAGTGTATGCAAGCTATGAGCAGCTTGCACACAAGCCAGCCCCATTTGCAGGGCAGCTCTGCACTGTTTCTTGGAGTGAGGCTTTTTCCCCCCTGCCTTTCTTTCTCTTGCAGCCTGTGGCCTTTGTCTCCCATGGTTTTTCCCATTTATGAATGTTACTGGGGAGTCTTGAATATAGACTGAGGAAGGTGTTGCCACTGGTGGTGACTGTAGGAGAAAGTGCCTGGGATGTTGGATCTGTGAGCACCAGTGACATGGTTCTCTCTCTGTCCCTCTGTAGGAAGTTTTTCTTCTGTCCATCATGTGTTCATCACTTGCTTTACAGAAGCTGCTTGTGTTTGCCTTTGACATGTCTGTGTGGCCATAGTAAATGTGCAGGCTCCCTGTGTGAGAGAAATGTGGAACTGGGCAGTGGAAGTTGTGGGCAGCTGATGTAGACACAGGATGAGGTGTGCTCATGATCTAAGTGAGCACACTGTGAGAAGGAACAGGTACGAAACAGAACAGAATATAACCCTTGATTTGTAGTAATATTGCCTTTGCCCCAGCTCTGAACACAGCTGCATCTTCCTTTTCCTCTTTAGCAAAATCCCACAGAGTTTCCCTTGGAGAGCACAGTAGGTTAGGAAGTAGTAAAACTTCAGCTGGAAACCAATTGCTTTCCAGTGTATGAGCTTTCCAGCTCCTTCCAAGATCAGCAGGGTAAAACAATACAGTTGCATACCTGCAGACAACATAATGGCAGAGCAAGTTGCTCTCACAAAAGAAATTCTGTGCTGCTGTACACAGAAGACGCTTTCAGAACTCCATGGGAGAGCTGTGTGGATTGCTTTGACATAGATAGGAAAAGCATTTCTTTGTGCATAAGGTGAAGTGAAAGCTTTTAAACCATGAAATAAGCTACAAGTTATATGTTTAAGTCTTCTGAGACACAGCAGGCTTCCAAATCAAGTAACAAGCCTTAAACTAGGGGACCCAGTCAAACATAGTTGAGAAAGGAGCTGAACCTAATGCAGGATTCCTCTCCCTGCTGCATACTAAATTACATTTCACATCCATATAGGCTCAAGCTTCAGCATTTCTTAGGTCAAAATACATGAACAGGTTAAATTCTGAGATGACACTAACTAATTGCAATAACTTTCTTTGACAATATTAACTATTTCCTGACCAGCTTTTGTCAAAGCATGTGTACTCAGCAGTGTTTTAATGCTCATAGCACTGTGGACAGTCACGGTATATTCCTTGGGCTACATCAGAAAGGTTCCCAAAATTAATTAGTTTTTGTTCCCAGCTCTTTCCTGACATCCTATGTTGCCTTGCAGAGGGTATTGGGCATTTTGCTCTCCTCAGAGAGATGTTTCTACTGTGACTGAACTGGGGCACCCTGACTCCTCTGTAGCATCTCAGTGATTCCATAACCTAAGCAGCAACAGGAACACCTCTTAAAAGACCGTGCTGAGATGTATGCATCTACCACACATCTAACTGCTACTGCGTGTCACTGTGTGTGCTGTGTAAATAGGCATGTGCTGCTTTAGCTTTTCAACCTCCAGGGTCTGAAGTACAGCAAAGTTGACAACTACATTGAATCTCTGATAAAGGCCAGTAGGGAAGATCCCTGAGGAATGCTAGCTTCCCAGGAAACACAAAGCATCCATTGTGTGAACTTAACTCGGTGTAACTGCACATTGATGAAATATCATTTGGATCTTTTTCCCCAGTTAGAGGGTGCCATGTGCAGTGCACCCCACCAAGCAGGAATCAGGGAGAGCTGCCCTGGGACTTCTCACTGACAGTAAAGGTTGCAAACTGTCCTCATTAGAATGCAGCCTACTAAAAGAAGTCTAAGTAAGGCTTTGCATTAAGAAAGGAAAGAGTCTGTGCCCCAGAATACTGATTGCTGTGAACAGCAATGCTACAGTGGGAGGCATTAGGTGGGAGACTGCTTTTGAGAGCAGAGTATAAAGAGGTTTTGGCTGTTTCAGGTCAAACACTTGATTTTAAGGGTCTCCTAATTGATTTGTACTCTGAACCTGGAGTGAACATCTTTCTACTTTTCATAGTGATGGCCTCAGGAATTACATTTTCTCTTCAGGACTACTGCTTTAAAAATCAGGCATAATCTTGAGCTACTGAGTTCATACCTCAGGCTGAACTTGCCTTGCAAGACCACTTCAGGACTTTGGTTTGGCACTTAGAGGAATTTAATGGTGTGGGGGCAGACCCCAGACAAACAAATGCTGACCAACCAAGGTTCAGGGCTTAGCCTGATCTCCAGAAGGTCACAGCTTTGAGGGCTTAGGCTTAGCTTTGTCTCTGGTCTCCGAGGAGGTAGGACCGTGTTAGTCAATCCACAGCTTTTTCATGAAAGGAAGTCCAGCAAACAAGCATCACTGCCTCTATCCTGAGCACTGCAGTTGGTAAGTGCAACTGCATACAAATTGCTTCCCCCTCTGCAATATGTCCTTACATCTGTCAGAATTGATGCCTGTGCTCAGATAATGCTAGATCTTCCCAGTGCCACCTGCTCCCAAGGGAACTGGAAGGAAGACAGAGCAGTGGAGGGAAACGTGCTACACATCTTCCCACCCTGCTAAGCTCTCAGACTGTCCTAGAGCCCCCAGGAGCATCTGTTGCTTGTTTCAAGGCCTGACAGACATTTTGGGTAGCACAGTTCAGGTCTGAGACTCAAAATATATGTGTTAGTGAGGTAATCTTTTGGGGGGGGGGTTGTGATAAAAATTACTTTCTGTATTGTACTTAGCCTTGAGATTACTCATGTAGCCAAGATACCAATATGCATATAACCAAGTACTGAATCAATTACTGTTTTCCACAAAGCTTCTGCATTCTGTACTTTGTTATGAAAGTAAGTGATCTGCTGGCACCACCGATCCGTATTTGCCTCACATGCATAACCCTGTTGATAGAAATAACGTCTTCTAATTATTACCTAAAAGCACAGGTATTAGTACTGCTTTCCCATTGTGATGGTGGTTTCTAACTGACGTGGTTTTACTTCTGATGGATGTACTCCTGTAGCAGAGAGTTTTCAGCGTTTCCTTTGGATGTTTTGTGTAGAGAAAGCTTTTATATGACTTTTTATTATTATTAAAGAAAGGAGACTCTGCAGGTCTTGCTCAGAATTCGTTCTCCATAATCTTTGTTAGCAATGAAGCTGAAATTGAAAGGTGTAGTCCTTGAAGAGGTTCTGTCCTAGTCATTTATAGGGAAAAAATTACACATATTGTATGTGGCTCTTCATACACCTCCTAGAATTGCCTTTAAAGTTTTTCTACATACCAGTTTCTTTCGGAGGCCACAAAAAGGTCACAGTTGTTGCTGTTTGAAGATATCTAGCTGACTGTCTTCTAAGTGTCATGATCTGGGATCCAGGTAAAACAGGCTTGATTTTTAAGTTTCATATAGGTTTGTCTTTCTTTGCAGTGAGGAAATGCAATAAAACTAATAAAACTGTAATATAAGAAAGTGCCTGTGTAATCTTAGATGCAGCATGCAACTGCAGATGTAGCAGAATAGAAAGCGGTACCTTTGGCCACGATGGAGATGGGGTCTTGTGTTTCATTCGGGCCTGCAAGAGGTGACAGAATGAAACACCTGCCAGAAGTGGTGAGGACTGCCCACCCATGCTGGACATCCTGGGCTTCTCCAATTTATGCCCCAGGGGAACACAAGGCATTGTAATGACACCTTGCAGTGCGTCACAAACACTCATCCTGCATACATTTCTTGCTGTAGTTTCCCACATAATCCAGTGAGAAAAGACAGATTTATGGAAATCATCACAGAAGTCTGCTTCTGCACATTTGCAAATCTCTACGGGTGTCTGTTCGGAGCAAAATATGGTAAGGTAGAGAAACCTCATTCCAGCTCATTTTCAGGACATGCTTAATTTTATGCATATGAGCAGTCACACCAAATTCAGTGAAACTGCAGAATTCTTTAAACGAGGCAGAGATGAAGCTTCAGAAACCTATGAAAATCTGACCAGTGAAATTTTGACCTGTGATTATAGAAATGGTTTTTTCCTTGTTAACCACATTGTCTAAATTGTTCTGCTATTGAGATGTATTTTTAGAGACGAGTGATAATGTGCCATAGTCATAGATTGCTAAATGCATAGGTAGCTTCTCCACCCTCTATCTCAGTGCACCAATGAGAAACTAATTTGTAACCTATATAAACTGACTTCTTTATTTGTCCAGTCTTTGCATCACAATGACTTAATGAGCACAGTCTGAAGACTGTTTGTAAGCCATAAGTAGTGCAGATATCTGATAATGGATTTTGGAGGTCACAGGTTTTGCAGTCTAACAATGCCTTTGAGAGGACTGACTTTCAGAAAGCTGGTAGCTTCTTAACACTTTCCAAAACTGGGCTCCATCACTGGGGGTTTTAGGGTGTCTCCAACAGGACACTCTGGAACATCAGGACCTTCCCCACATGTGGTTAGAGCCATATGAAACAGGTGACAGACAACTATTGACAGGTCATTCTGCAGCTATGTTTATCTTCAGAGACTTCCTAGGTATTTGTGTCTTAAAAGTCTCCTGGTACTAGCACTTTTAAGACATTTTCTTTTGTCTTGATTAAACCACTTAAATAAAGGAATTATCATTTATAAATGTACCAGGAGAAGATCAAAAAGAGTCTGTGCTTCCACGCACCTCATTTTTTCTGTCTTCAGTTTAGTAGGGATTGGGTACTCAAGCTTTGGTCACAGCTGTGAAGTGCACTGTCAAAATGAAAGCAGTGAATAACAGAGCAATGAAACACAGTAAGGGGCTGGTGAATCTGTTTAGCAGGTAGAATAGGGAGATCTTCTTGACTCATAGGAGAGGTGAGCCAGCAGAATTCTTCAGCTCATGGTCTCACCACATACTTATGGTTTCTGACACAAGAATCTGGATACCAACCATAAGTGCTTTGTAGTTCATTCTTTGTGTTGAACGCCCAAGGTGTGTAACAGGAGTGTTCTGCTGGTCTTAGGTGTCAGCAAAGGGCTCTCAAGAACACCCAATAGAGATGATATTTGAGAGCTGTGCAATTGATTACAACTGGTCACTACTGATGTTTGCTGTGTATCTTTTTCATCAGCCTCTTGCTAGCAGTAACAGAAGCAATTATTGCCCATTTAGTTTTGTACGTACCTCTGGCAGCCATTCATATTCGAGAAAGGGAAACAAACCCATCACGTGTCTGCCTGACTGTTCAGTCTTGTGTATTTAAGACTTGGGAAGTACCTGCCTGTAGTGGAGTCTCCTGTTGTCTCTAAATGCTGAGAATGTGTAGTCCTGTGCATAAGGATTAGTATTTGTAGCTGATCGATGCTCCTAGAGTCAGCCAAATTAGTAGTCTCCATTAGTTACCCAGGCAGGAAATTACCCGATTTCTGGTAATTTATATCTCATAATCCACTAGAATAATACATATTTGAAACTAATTTATGCAAAGAAATACCAATCTGTGCATTAGTGCTTTGGATTAGTCACTACTTACTAATAGTTTTGAGTCAGTACAGGCAGCTAAATCATATCCTGATATTTCTGCCTGCTTATTGGATAATTAAAACATGCAAACAGAAGCCTAGTAAAGGACATCTAAAAATACTCTAAACCTTGTGGGTTTGGTCTGAATTTTCAGACTAATCAGCACAACTAAGGGCATTTCAAGTACTTTATAGGCAGTCCCAGAAAACAAGAACAGAAAACCAACTCTAAATTACTGTTATTAGAGCAGCTCATGAATTCCTGATGTTGTAGAAAGTTCTAAGGTAGCAAAAGGTTTGTTCTTATGTTGAAATTCAAATTAAAATACATATCTCAACTTGGAATTATCCAGTATGAAACTAAAGAATCAGCTGTTCTTTACTTGTGTTGTTACCTTGACCATCCTGAAAGTTTAAAGAACAGTCTGGAAAGCCCCAGACACAAAGTAAAGAGAGTAACTGTCATGGAAACCTGAGATGTGACTGAAGTTTCAAGGTTTCCAGAATTCCTTCCACAAAGCCAAGCAGCACAGTTGGCTGAATCAGTATGATTGGGCACAGCCCTAAGATAATTGGCTTTCAAAGCACTCATCAGCTCAGTGAAACTGGGCTATTTCTGTAAGCATTTTACTTTCAAGGAACAGCATTTTTCCCCTTAAAGAACATTTGTTGTATTGTAAAATATCTGATGAGCATAAGTGATGAATTATGTCGATATACAAGTAACTGTGGAGTTGTCACTTCGTGTTGACTTGCATAAATATTGACTGTCTGTGTAATGAAAAGTTCTAGGTTTTAATATGCATTTCTAATGAAATTTGATTGATTTCTATGTGTTCTCCAGAATTTCTGCTGCATATTTCAAACTGTGCTGTTTAATTATTTAAACAGTGAAAGCTAATGGACTTCCTATAATGTGGGTTCTTATAATTTCCTAGAGCATCCTTCTTGTGTACCTGTGTTCCTCTCTGTCCTCGTAAATTAAGTCTCACGACCAATTGCAGGAATACCTGGGGAACAGAATCCAGTGTTGCAAAGAAATTTTGTCTGTATGAGGACATAAATCACTTCTCAAATATAACTAAATGAAAGAGAAACACAGCCGTATAAGAAGGTTCTTTTCCTATTAGCAGTAAGCTTCACTAAAGACCACACATCTTTGATCTCTATTCTTGTGATTGTTTTGCTTAAGTGGGATAGACTGTGTTTAACTTTGTAATACAAAACACAGTTGAAATCATTGACACTTCAATCAGTCTTTATTGTGTTGAAATCACAGTAGGATCCCTTAGTTAGACTGTAGTGACACCAAAACAGAACTGATTTCAGTGTAGAAGGAATGGTGACTGTATGCAAATATACAAATCTTGGTGCAAGGGGAAACATACAAGCACATTTGATGTTGGCAGATTTTGGTTTAATTTTCTAATATAATAAAATAGAGGAGGTGAAAAGAAACAAAGACAAAACTTAACTAAGTGACTTGATTGACATATCAAGTCCCCTGGCTGAAGTCTTCAAAGTCCTGCTTTTCAATGCCAGGGAGCATTGAGATCAGTTACCTGAAAAGCATGAATGCTGCAGCATAACTTCTTTTGAGAAAAGCTTCCTCAAAACATTTGGGAAACATCTAATCCTAAATGTTCCTGACCCAAATGTTATACAACTGAGTGCAGATCTGTGATGTGAAAGCAGTAAGATGGCTTCCATCCACAAACAAATGTAATGTCCAAACAAATCGCAATGTCTGCAATGTCTGCAGTCTATAGGATCAAATAATTTCAGAGGAAACCTGCAAGCATTTGCACCTCAAAAATGCTATATTAGCAGCATAGTACAAGAATAGACAATGGAAGTAAGTGAAAGGAAAATGTGAATGTAGTCACAGTCCAAAAATGGCAAAATTCAAATAGTAGAAGCAGGTGGAGATGGCTCAACAAGGAGCTCAGTGGATTACTCTTGGATTACTTTTAAATCTGTGTTCAAATCCTAGTTTTAACTGCAATTGAAATAAGCCTGATGACCTGAAATTTGTCTGCACAGGAAAGTAATCCGTATCCTAAAGACCTCAAGAGTCAGAAGAGGTTTTCTGTGTTCCTAGGTGACTTACAGCAGGCAGAATCTGCATCTAAGTGCAGGCCCAGGTGCTCCATCTGTTCTTTGATGTATAATCTTATCTCAGTAGATATATAAATGTAACCATTGAAGTTTACTTACAGAACATCTGTAGGGAAAAAAACATGTAGGAACTGAGAAAATATTTTTGCATAGCCTGGACAGTAGTGCAGTCTGTGGAGATGATGAAGTTCACATTTAAAGAGGTGATCCAAGGTGTAATATTTATATGCAGTTACCCATGCCAAAACAGACTGTCTATCAGTGAAGCTGTATGCAGAGCAGACCCACATACATCCATGTACACATATTCTCCTGACTCATCAAGTTTTATCTTCAGCATTGGGTCTGAGCTCCTGAAGGCCTGGCCTCCCTTATCAGCTCTCACTTCAAACCATGGTGTAGATGCCTGTTAAAACCAGGGGACTCCCTGGTTTGGAAAATGATGCTGATTCTTAATACAACTATTAACTGCCATCCCTGCTCCTCCCATTTCACAGAGGACTTGCTGTTGCCTTCTCTGAACGTTTCACACCTGCCTCCCCTGCTCCCTCCTTCCCCTATCAGTACCTCCCCTGTACTGCTCTGGTGGTCTTGGCACATTATCAGCTCATGTACAAGCAAAAACAAGCAAGCTGCGTGTCAAAAGAGACTCATGGCTGTATGTCAGTTTTATTAGGTTGTTTGCTCTCCTATTATTTGAGAGGAAAAGGGAGTCAGAATTACCCTAGATAGGAATGTGAGGTTAAAAAAGCCCTTGCTTTTCTGAGGGTCATAGCTATTGCTGCACAAGTTCACAGCTTTTCCACTGCCCTACCACAGCCTGCTTCTGATCATGCCCCTCATTCCCTATCTGCAGGCATCATATGTGAATTACCAATCTAGCAGCAGAAGGTCACAGAAGGGACAGTGCTGTTAGCAAAACTTGGCTCTTTATTCTTTCTTGTGAGAAACACAGCTAGCTGAACTCTATCCCTATCTATACCCCTATCTATATCTCTTTCAACATGGCATGCCTACCTCATAGGAAAGCTAGGCCATTCTTTGGGTGCAATTTTAGACCTTGCTGAAGAGGACTTAAAGGAAGATGGAGCTACATGGTTCTTTTAATCAGTAAGAACCACAGGATCAAAAAATGAAGTCACATTTAAGCTATCTATTGGAGAGAAAAGAATGAGTCAACATTGACAATGCATTCATCTTAATTAGGACAAATATTTACACCAAACAAAATTAACATATCAGAAAATGCATGAGAGGCATATAATTAATGAAAGGCAAGGGAATTGGTATAACACTGATAAATTCTTCATTAATAAAATTACTGGTTTTAAATGTCAAAATGAGTATATTTTATTCATAAATTGTGTAGAATTTAGCACACTAATTAAAGACACAGGCTCCATAGCTATTTACGTAGCAATTAAATCCACAGTGCCAGTGACCCAGCCAAATTAATGTTGGCCCCAACTTAAAAGTAGACACTATAAATAATTCACACCATCACTAGAGTCCTTGCTTAAGCAAACAGTTCAGTGCAGAAAATTCTGGGAATTATGAATGACTTTGATGTGCATTAAAAAACACAACAAAATAAAATGCAAAATAAAACACTCAAATGTTTTATCAGAGACTCAGGTTCCAAGCTAAGTTATATCAACAGTGATGGGAAGAATGTGAGCACAGCAGGTGATAACAGTTAACCATCTTTTTAAAGAAGCTAAAGCTGCTTTAAAGCTGCTTAGGAAGGAGGCAGCCTGCTCTTTCAGTCCCATATGAGAGTCCTCCAGCTCCCCCAGGTAATACCTTTGGTTTGGACTGTGCCACTTATCCACGTAAGACTCAGCAGCTTTGTGGCTTACTCTAATTCTTGTTCCTGGGTATGAGGGGAAAAACCACAGGCAGCATGCAAAGAGGTAAGAAGAGCATAAAGAAGACAGAGTGGAATAGGCACATTCCCAAATTGCTGTTTGATGCTGTGCTTTCCTGTGGTGGTGTGGGGGTCTCCTCTCTTTCTAGGGATTCAAAATTTGACTGTCAAAAAGAAATAGCATCCTGTAAAGTAGCTGTATAAATGTAGTTTAATCTCAGCTTCCTTGAAAATAGAACTCTGCAAGGAGATACCCATGCTGGCAATGCCACCTGCTTTTAGACTTGGGTGCAAAGTAGAGCAATGCTTCATCTTTGGTGATGGCTGAGAAAGATGGGCATGGTGTTAGCTGAAGTCTTGACATGGCTCATGCATCCATAGGCATGTTGCTATATGCTGATGCCCTGTACATACCTTTGCTGAGAAACTCAGGTAGAACCATCAGCAGGTAAAACAGGCAGCAACAGAAGTGCTGGGGAGACTGAATAAGCAAGGGAAGTGTATAAACAGAAGTGCCTTGCCGAGTACAGGTCCTCATACCATGTCAGGAGGAGTTCAAAATGTAATAGGAAAGGACCAGAGCAGTTCTTGTGTCATACCCTTCCAATTACCAGCCCATCTTTCCTCCTTCCTGGTGCATGATGCAAACCATAGCCCACAGGGCCCTCAGCAAACCTGCTGTAGAAGAGGGGAGAAAAGGAGAAGCATAAACCTGAATAAACAATTTAGCTTTAATATATGTTGTGGTTAACCTAAACAAAAGTGATTAACTTTTGTAATTATTAGGGGTAAACATACGGTCGGTGTAAAGCCTGCAATGCATTCTGAGAATATCTCAGACCTCAAAACAGGTTTCACATGGAAACCTGAGCATCATGCAGACTATCTGCACTGAGATGAATTTCATCACCATATCTGTTCTCTCTCTGATTTAAGCAATAGGCAGACCAGACTAGAAAACATCAGGGGAATGTCTATAGTCTTCACAACTCAAAACAGCTGCAGAGGACCACGAAGCAGGCCCAGCCTGAATCTGTGTGTGTTTGAGGTTTTTTTCCAGTCATGTCCCACACGAGACACAGAATGCTGTTGTTCACACCACAGGGACCAGATCACCACCATCTTATGGCTCAAGGTTACTGGAACTAATAATACTTCTGAAGTAATGGTTCACCTAAAGCACTGGGTGTAATCCTAGGTCCTTCAATCCCAAAAAGTATTGATAGGTTGGAAGTCATTTAGAGAAAAGGAACAGGTATGTTTAAGGCACTGGAGGGACTGATTTATGAAGTAAATTACCAGAAACAAATGCGAACATTATGTTGTAGCTTTGACCAACCCAGTATGAAATGGGAGGCGGATGTAGAACCCGATGTATGGGGTTTTTGAAAGGTGCAGGTTCCACTTTTTGTGAAGGAATTTGTATGCATGTCACCCAAGGGGTAGTATAGTGTGATGTAAAATTGTGAGTAGGAGAATCAGGGAAAAAAGAAATCCAAATGGTGACTTAGCAGAGTTTCATCCATGAGAAGTGACTGAGCTATTTTAAACAAGCCTTGGCAATACTCTGGGGGCTGTACCACAAGGGAAAAGTCCTTCACAATTAGGGAGAGGGTGTTAATAATGTTCTCTCTCTCTAATTTCAGTGGCTTGGCAGCCCAGGTTCATCCTTTCTATTACTGCAGATATCCTTCTTCTCTTTTGCTTTCCAGGTCTTTAATGTTAAAAATTCAGCTTTTGCAACAACAGCAGAAAGTCTTTTTTATTGTCACATACCCCTCAGCTCATAGTTACCACAATTTTATATACCATTCAGCAAATGGCTTCTCAGCTTCTATATGTAAATGTGTGTGCCAGTTACCTGTCACAGCAGTCCCTTAACCATGAAGAGATACACCAAGTTCTTAGGGGGAGTGCATACAGCCACATCTCTCTCTCCCCATCCAAGCTTTCCTCTTCAAGTTTGCTTAGTTAAGTTAGCTCAGCTTCTAGGCCCACACCAGTGAAATGCTAAGTGTGCTTGGTTTAGGTGCACAGCATCCTTCAGGACTGGCACTTGTAGCCATACTTCAGCATAGAGAGACATGTCACTGAACCACAATATAACAAGTCTGGTACTGAATTTATCCCATAAAAAGCTCTTCCTGACACAGCTTTGCTGATTTTGTCTGAGTATTTCTTGGTTCTAATATTTTATCTACATGATTGAAAGCTCTCATTTTTGGACAGACTTTCCAGAATAAGAAAGTTATCCTGATACTGGCTCTTTCTCTGCTTTCAAGCCAGTGCTGCATGCAATTTTTCTTGGAGTATATTTTTCCAGTAACAGATTCAAGCAAACATCATTTCAGCCAAGCTCATAATTTTGGACTGAGCGAGGTAACAGATCTGTTTATGTCCAATTCCAACAAAAGCTCTTACAAAGATAGCAGTTTCTGGTGAGTATTAGCAAAGCCAGTTGACCTGATCTTGCAAGTTCACTCAGATCCTGTGGCTGAATCTGGAGTTCTTGGTACATGAGGGAATCTTTCACTTCACACTTCCAGTTAAAAATAAGATCCAGGTCCTGAATGGACATTTTGAGAGCTCTCCCAAACGCAAACAATCAGTAACAATTTCAAACTCAACTCTTCATAGAAGCACTTTAGAGAAGAAACTAATATAATTGCCTATACATCCCCTCAAGAAATCCACTCTTTGTCCTAGAATCATAGAACCACAGAATCATAGAATCTAGTGGGGATCCCACTAGACCAGGTTGCTTAAAACCCTGAAGGAGCTGTCCTGGAGGGAAGATCAGTGCTATTTATCTCTTCCATCTCAGGTATTGTCTGATCTGTCTGTAAACAAAGACCTCCAACAGAAGTCATCATCATGAAAACTATTTTGTCACTTCAGTATTCTCAGTTTTGCCAAGTTTTTTAATGGAAGGTAATTAGCTGAATATTTCTAATCATAATGTAAGCCTGTCACTGCTTCTCTGCCTTACTGTGGGCTTTGGAGAGCCAGCCATACATTTGCTTTCTGCTACAGTCAGAACTCATTCAATCTGCTGCCAGTGATTGTGTTTTTCTATATTCATGAGCTCTGTGGATTCTTTTCTCTTGATTCCTACATTTCTTGAGGTATTCTACCCAAAATTGGACAGATGTCAAAGTCTATTTCACTTATTCCTACTTAAACCTTCTTATGCAGCATTTGTCTTTTCCAAATCAACATGAAATTACTGGCTTCTGTTAACCTTCTAGTTCACTAATATCCAAAATCTGTTCTATAGAAATGCTACCTAAACAGTTATTTTTCAGCCTGAGTTTATTTATGTTGATGATTCCTGCCTGTGAACCTTCCACTTGTCTTGCTAAATTACAGTCCTTTTATTACTCCAGTTCTAGCACCCATCCATACTCTGTGATCCCCTAGCTTGCTCACGTGGTTTTTCTGTGATACACCACAAAGAAAAAAACAACCCAAACCCTTTGTTAAAATGAAGTTATATGATGCATATACTTTCCCCTAACCAAAAAGGGAAGCTGTGCTATCATCTTCCTGAAATGAATGAGATGACATGGCTCATCTCTAACAAATGCTAACTGGCTGTTGGCTCATCTTTCTGTTTTCTTCAATGTATTTACAGCTCGTTTGTTGGCTGCTTTCTTCCAGTAATTTGTCTTCCTCCCCTTTTTATAATGATAGACACTTTGTTTGCCCTTCTCCTGTCATTTACATATGGTTTTTTCTGTGAGTAATTCCTTCCTACAATATCTTTTGTGAGTTTCTTTTATGTGGTTTTTGTCAGATGTTGTAATTTGTCGCATCTAGGCAAGAAAAGACATTGTATGACTTGGAGCATGTTCTCTGTAGAATCAATCTCTGCATGATTTCGAATAAGTAACCTTAATGGAGAAGGCGTCACAAAGCTGATTTGCCAGGATCAGTCTGATTTCCCTGATATTTTTATACGCTGGCTGAAACAGAAGCATTTAAAAAGAATGATCTTTTAAGCCACAAGCCTAATACTTCCAGATTACGCTCAAGCATAGCTAAAACTCTTGTATTATTCTGGTACACTTTGGTTCTTTCAGTGCCTGAAACAAATAAGACAATTATTTATTGTCTTTTTTTTGTCAGGAAAACGCAGAACCTATGATATTTTTCCTCAAACATTCCATTAATTTCTAGGGAGGGGAAAACCAAATGCAGTAAACTGTAATGAAGCGCTGCTCCTTTGACAATGGAAGCTGTCATTTCACCCCCAGCGTTACTTTTATAGCTTCAAAACTTGTTCTTGGCCACTTTTCAAATATTTATAGCCCTCATATAAAGTCCCTTTATACGTGTTCTCAAGGAAATAGCCAGTCTTGCAAACTCTTGCACGTGTGCTGAACTCTGCTATGTGAGGTAGTTAAGCTTGGGAGTGTTAGCAACAGCAGAGCCCCAGTATAGGAAGACTACAGCTTAAATCACGCTGACAGACCAAAGCAACTGCTGTAAGTTTCACAGACATACATGAATATCTGTGCAGAACTGGAACCTTTACAAGATGAGAAAGGGAGATAATGCAAGGCAGTGTGGAAGAGGTCCAGCACAAAGCTGGGAGGCTGAACAGAGTGACTTGGTAAATGAGTTCAAGCAGTCCCTAGTTACACTGCTGTTTCTTCTCCTCATGGTCTAAAGTAAGACTGTTGTCTTTTGGCTTCATGAGGCACTCGGAATACAGCAAACTCCATTTCTCGTAGGCCACTGAGGATTTTGAAAGTGCCATTCAAGGCAGTCACATCTGTAAAACTGAGAAAAAAATAAGTAAATGCATTTCTCTTTCTTACACAGCTGTGACATTTCAAAATATAAATGTTTTCAGCAGTCTCGGTAGCTGAAAAACAGAACAAATGGTGATGATTTGCATCCTGATGGCCTGTGGAGTGCTCAAGAAAGGGTAGCCAGCTGCCTCAGCTCCATGGGCTGGAGGAAGTGGAGCTGGGTGCCTGGGCTCTCTCAGTGAGCCACTGCTGCATTCAGCACTGAAGCATCAGGTCCACATGGCTGATCATGACTCCACCATTTGAGGGAATCAGATCTTTCCTGGCATACACATCATGCAGTTCGCTCCCCCATTAACCTTGCCATGGCTGCTGGCTGTGCTCATGTCCATTGATCTATGCATTGTTGGCTTTCCCCAGACAGCTGCTGTCCTTTTCTGGGAGGTAGTGCAGCTGGGCACAAGCATTGTGTGAAGGGTGGACACTCCATCCTGTTTGTCCTGTGGGTGTCTAAGCAACTGGGCATAATCCTATGGTTTACTTCAGGGGTCCCCAGTTCAGTGATGGGTGAGACTTCAGCATAAGAGCTTTGGACCTCACTTTTCTGCTCCTCTACACCCTCACACCTTCTCCTATGCTTCCATCTGTGACCTACACACCTCCTGCTCTACTGCAGCTCATCCCCATGCCCCCTTACCCTACGCCTTTGTGCCACCTCCTGCTGCAGCCCTCTCTCCCTCCCTCCTTTGCCGCCTTCCTCCCAGCCTCCCTGCCTCTTCTTCATGTGTTCCCTTGTCTGAGAACATGGTCAGGCAATGCACCCCAGCTGCAGGCTGAGAAGCAGAGCAGGGATCCCCAGCTTGCTAGGCTGAGCAGGAGAGCCTCCAAGTCAGACTGAGACATACCTCCTCTTGACTACCTGTCAACCTATGAGATATGCTGCCACTCAGCTGCTAGCAAACCATCTGAGGACCAGATGTTGTGCAGGTCTGGTTTCATTTGATCTGAGCTGTGTTGTAAGCTTTTCTGTCTATTTTTCAAGCACTTCCTTGTCTTGCTCCGTGATTTTTATACTTTGGTTTCTATTTTAACCCTTCATCTACTGGTGCCTGTTCTGCATGTACACTGTAGACTGCTGCAAACACTCTTACCAAACCATTTTCCTGTCTACTAGAAAACGTGCATGCTGCTGGTTTCCTTTCTGCTAGTTTAACGCCAGTGTGTGATGAGCTTACAACCTTTACTTTCAAACAGATGTGTCAGAGCAAAAGCAATTCCTGCAGATTTTTAAAGGCACCTTAGTTACATAGAAGGCTGAGCCTCCCCAGAGACTTGAGGCAATTTAGGTGAGAAAAAGGAGTTTAAGTCCAAAAGTGTTCAAGATGAACACTTGAGATGAACTTGAGACCAGAATGAAAAACTCTTTTAGGTATTAAACCCCCTTATCTAGTATCATTTACAGAAGTTCCAGTCGATTTTTTAATCTTCCTAGGCATTCATTTTTAGGTATCAACCATCACTGTTAAACACTTCAGTCGTAAATGAACCCAGGATACCTTTGGAAATGTTTTCATTATCCATTTTTTTGCCCAGTGTTTAAGGAATGACAATTTCTGTGGCCTCCACAGATGTTTAAGATTTCTCCTAGTGTTAGAAGACAGACAAGTCCGATAACAGCAGGTTCTAACCTAATTATTAAATGTTAACCTCTTGAGGTTAAATAATCTCATCTGATGTCATTAAAAATGCCCCAGGGGTCCTGATGTGCTTTCCTTACATTTGGAACACGTTTCAGGCAAAAACCAGTGCAGCTCTTCCCACTCCAGCCACCCTGCACAGAGCAGTCAGACAAGAAGTCTCTGTGCCATTAACTCATTTCTGACAATAGCCCCTGCCACACAGACTCTCCAGATCATCTGCAGTTGACTGGGATCCGAAGGTATCAGGGCAGAAAGGCAAATTGTGAACCACAGTAAAGCAACCCCATTTACCAACACTTAGCACAGAAAATCAGGGACGTTTTCAATCCTTCTGCCAACAATCCCATACCAAGTTGTGCTGCATCCCTGAACAGCTGACCTTCCTCTGAGATTCTGGAAGTCAGCAATGTCAGGAGTGCTTGATCTTTATGATTGTTGAGCCATTTGTGACTGTTGAACCATTTGTGACTGTTGAACCATTTATTCATGTGCCTTTGCTCTGATTTGAGTGTCTCACTCCGATATGAACAATTTAGCCTATTAATTCCCCCCACCCCAGGAAATGATACATCCATAGACTGACATTTAATGGTACATTCACCCAGAAGAACAGATGAGATGTCTGAAGCTGTTAGAGATATTTTCATTTCTAATAGCATTTGGGATATTGGGAAGGGATGACGCATCCATCAGCTAAGTCAAACTGCTGGGTTTTCCTGATGTGGTGCAGACTTCTATTACAGCCTCATTGATAGTGTTCAGTAATCTCGCAATGAAGTGCACTGTACACAGTAATTGATGTGTGACCTTTCTTTAGGCCGAAAATGAAGTCCATGAACAAAAGCTGGCTGTGCTGGGCTGCCCACCAAGATTTGCAATCTACTATCTCTGATTTCCCTCATGCATATGAAGAGGAATACCTGTGATTGAGGAAGGCAAGAAGGTCTTGGGGCTGATGTGTCCTTTTCATTAAGGTGAGTAGTATCTGAGTTTAAAAAATTAACTTTCTCCCTTATGTAAGCACCCCTTAATGGACTTGTATCCTTCTGGAGCACTTTGGTTTGCTCTATGTTGCTTTCCCACCACACAGAAGAATCACTGCCCTCCTCTTCCTATCAGCAGGACCAAGGTGACGGAGGAAGGCTGCATCTCCCTATATCTCCATACATGACTGAGTGCATGATGGTGTCAGACGGACCTCAGTGAGGATTTTGTGAGTGGCTGTTTTATTCCAATTCACCTTGCTTCTGTACTGAGCGTAAAGCATGCATCACCTACTTCTGAATTGTCAGGGCCTATATTAGCCTTGACAAGCTACAAGCTACGTTTGAATTCCTTCACTGGGGTTTTCTCCATGTTGCTATTTTTATCAGGGATGGCTCTTGCCTGGTTTTCACTCCAAAAGAGTGTTGTAAACCCCAGACATTGTAGCTGAGATGAGGACTGTAACAGAAACATGCTTTTTGAACAAATGTTCATGAGATTGGAAGTCAGCACAAGAATTACTGCAGAAGTGTTTTTGGCTGTCTGACAGATAAACTGATCATTTTTTACTGTTGCAGCAAAATTACCATATAAGGCTACTTTAAAATAGTGTACTACATCTAACTTTCTATTTAAGTAACAAGGAGATAGCGAGAGGAAAGCTGGAGGGTGGGGAACAGCACCAAGACTGTCTGTACTAACATGCTTTATGATGTTTATATTTTGCTTTAGAACAAGGAATCAAGTGCCTTTTTTTTTCTCTCTTTTTCAGAGGGAGGCAAGAAAACACATCCTTCTAAAACACCTGAGGCCAGGATCCACTTCTGCTCACAGGCATAGACACACCATTTTCTTTGTATTCAACAAGAGCTGCTTATACATCTAAAGATAGCCCCTGGGCTCTACAAGTTTGAAAACTTCCCAGCCAAGGACTGAGTGTTTCTCTCCTCTGTTTTTATCATTCACTGACTATCCTCCAAATACACCCTTTGTTAATTTGAAAGCCTTGGGAGAAGGCTTGGGAGCAATCCATGTTTCTGGAATGCTTTGATCATAACTTTCTTCTCCAAGTGACAGAGGAGCCAACCAGAAGTGCAAGGCTGGACCTTGTTCTCATCAACAAGGAAAGGCTGGAGGTGAATGTGAAGCTCAAGGGCAGCCTTGGCTGCAGTGGTCATGAAATGGCAGAGTTCAGTATTACTGTTTTGGTGAATAGGGGAAGAGCAACTGACATCATGTAACTGGACTTGTGAAAAGCATTTGGCATTGTCCCACATGACATCCTTGTGTCTAAACTGGAGAGACATGGTTTTGACCAGCAGCTGGATAAGGAATTGCCTGGATGGTTTCCTTCAAAGAGTTGCCATCAGCAGCTTGATATCTAAGTCAGTATTGGGACTGGTGCTGTTTAACAGCTTTGTTGGCAACATGGACAGCAGGATGTCCCCAGACTTCTACACATCTCAGATCCTATTCTGAGGAGTGGAATTCTTCCTGTATACATACAACGTTCCGAGTTTGGATGTCACATAGCCCATAGGTGCTGGAGGTGACCGGAGGTGATCGGAGGTGACCAAGGAATCCGTGCAGCTTCGGTAAGTCCCTCTGATCATTGTCTCATTAATATACTACTGTGGCTAGTATGAGTCTGTACAAGTCTGCGCTACTGTGGGATTGAAGACATTGACTAGATTTTCAATCTTACAATGATGTGTGTTTCAATGTGCGTTAGTACTTACAAAAGTTTGTCATCATTTCCTAGCTGGGCAATCTTTTCTTATTCTCTCGGTGTCTATATGACAGTAAAATGAATAGTCCATTGGAAGTATACAGAGGAAATTCTAGACTTAAAAAATTGAATAAATATTTTTTATTTAAGGGAACATTTGAATTTTGTCTTAGGAGATGTGATGCTTTGCCAATGTCTTGTTCATAAGGTATAAAGTCTGAGTAATACATGAAAAGTGTTTGGTATCTAGAAACTGCAAGCAGAGAGTCACATATAGGAACATGAATAAGAAACCTAGTAGAGTATTTCCACTTTGTTCAAAACCTGGCATTAAGTTACTTCTCGTGGAAGATGCTGTGAACTGAAGTTTTCCATTTTTGTGAAGAAACAGACACAACTCAGTGACAAAATAAACCTCCCACAGGTTTTCCTTTCAGGCTCTCTTCACTAGCTGCACAAAACCTAAATAGACATGGAGCTGAGAATCCCATCAAGGCCCCTCCTACCTTTTGTACAGGAATATCAGTTGTGATTCTGGATTCAAAGTAGGGCTGTTAACACCTATTAACACCTGTGGCCCTTCTACTGCAGAAATGAGACTCTAGTCATGCCTAAGTGTGTTCAATATATATGCATCAATTCAGGCACTGTTTTTTACAGTGAAAGGATGTCAAGGATGATTACAAGTCTATAGAGTAAGCACTGGAAAGACTATGCCAGATGTTTTCATATTTGTTTTAAAGCAACAGGGGTTCTTGTGTTGTGTCCGATAGCAGCCAGCATTAGAGTCTCTGCTTCAAGTTACAATACTTATGAAAGTGAATAAGTGCACAATCCATTGCCTTTGAGGGAAGCTTCTTTCTAACCCAGGCAAGCACGAAGTTGCGTAGGGCCTAGCACAGTAATAAGGATTTTCTTTAGATAGCTATCCCAGGAGTTATATGACAGTGGATAACTTTATGATTCTCAGATATGAAGAATTTCTTTATTCTTCTGTTGTCAGCTCTGCTGAGGTCAGCAAATATACAAATTTTGCCGTTTATCAGTCTGTTATTACTGTTCGTAATTTTTGTTTTCAGTATCTGCTTGTTCTTCTGCTAAAAGGTAGATAGAGTTAAATAAAAGGAGCTCTTGACCTTTGTGGTATCATTCAGTGTCTTGTAGGCTCCTATCTGCATGTCTGCAAGGACTAGCAAATGACTGCTTTAAACATTTCTTTTTTTGTTGTTGTAAAGGCAAATATCAGCCATGCTTAATGTGGGTATTAGATCACATGTTGATCCCCATGGAAGGTGGGTGTCAACTGGAAGTAGCTCAATGAGTTTCTTACTCGGTATTAATTTATTTGAATACTGCCTAGAAGAGCATTATCAGTGTCATTTATCTGAACAAGGTCTATTTAGCTTGCACTTCATTTCTAGAGGTGTAGGAAAGGGTTGTCCCTTTAACTGGTTAATGTGTAGACGTGCATTTCACACACTGTTACTGTTTCTTAGACAGGATATAAAACTACTTCTAAATTAGTGATCCCAGGCTGCAATAGATAATAAAAAAGATCTGTGAAGATTAATGCATACCTTCATGCTGGCATGGATTGATCCTTGTAAAAGCTAACTATTTGCCTTTCAAGTTTGGGTTTTAAATTTCTCACTGCTTTCTTGAGAGCCATTTACTTATTGAGCCATACTCATACACTCAATGCCTACCAATGCCAATGTCTTTTAGAATCAGTCATCTTGTGGGTGCCATGAAATGTATACTCATGGCAACAATTTCCATATGGCACAGGAAGGTAGATACCTAGCTAAGGCTTCTCTTCCGGCTGGACTTCTTTTTAAGGTCATCTTTAACCTCAGTCAAAAGGCTGCTTCATCTGGTTAACAGGGCTCTAAGTAGATACCTGTTTATTTTAGGTGGTGACTCAAAAGTGACTGGGTTTGATGATGTTGTTATATTCTGGCTAGCTAGAGCAGTTGGTTTAACCTAACCTAAAGGTTAAACACTGTTCAAGTAAACCTTAAAGAATTAAGAACCCAACTTCCACTGAGAAATCCCTACAAGATGAAGATCTGCTCACTTTCCTTCTAGTCTTTACACTGATTACAGTGGTTTTTGATTAAGGCTCTGAGTGAATTTTATGTTAACACCAAGTGCATGCTGAGTAAACACTTGTATGGTAGAAGGTCAAGGAGCTCATAACTTGAAAAGCTGAAACTCATGTTTTTGTCTGAATCCAAAGGAGTACCAGCTTCCCCAGACAGCACTGCTGCATTTGAACTCTGGCTCTGGAAAATCCAGCTACAGACCACACAAAGCCTTCCCAGGCTGAACTGTACATCACCTATCCACGCACAATAAGCTGGTGGGGTTTCACCTGCAGTTTTTCTTAAGCTGTCTGTGCCTCTGCCTGCCTACAGGAGCTCTCTGTGGTGGCACGTGTCAAATAACATTCAGACTATCCTGTTTTGGTGTCAGCAGCAGTAACCTTGTTGAAGGCTACCTCAGGTAGTATGAGCATCCTTAGCATCCTTCCTTAGCTATTGCAGTCCATGTTAAGCCTATGGTGCCAACTCTTCAGCCAACTCCAGTTAAATCTACATAAAAGTCAGTATTACTGCCAGTTGTGGTACAGGTGTATCCCAAGGTTTCCAACCATATGCTGTCCTGCATCCTTTGTGCTTGTTCCTTGGCAGTATTTCACTGTAAAAGTGCAATGATTTCCCCCTTCCTTTTTATAATCTTTTCTTCAGTTGTGTTAATCTCCAAAGACTCTGTCTCTAAAGAACAGCCTAATTTATTTACCAGCTAGATCAAGATAGAGGGGGGAAAAAGAGGCTGAAAATGAGTGTGTGTTAGATTCATAGAGTCACAGAATAGCTAGGGTTGTAAAGGACCTTAAGATCATCCAGTTCCAACCCCCCTGCTACAAGCAGGAACACTACACACAATACCATGTCACCCGAGACTCCCTCAACCTGGCCTTGAACACTGACTGCCAGGGATGGAGCATTCACAACCTCCCTGGGCAACTCATTCTAGCGCCTCACCACCCTTACAATAAAGAATTTCCAATCTAAACGTCCCCTGTTCAGATTTAATTCTAACTGGGCCTTAGCTTTCCTGACCCAGTCCCTAGCTTCCTGGACAATGTCCCTGTATTCTTCCCAGGCCGCCTGTCCCCGCTCCAATCTTTTCTAAGCTTCTTTTTTCCTCTCTAAGTAGCTATTCACCTCTCCATCTGCCTGGCCTGTTTTTCCTATAAAGCCCTATAACCTTCCATTCCAACACTACAGTCATAGGAGCCATCCCACCATGTTTCTGTGATACCTATTGTATCATATCCCTGTAGACATGCACACATCTCTAATTCCTCTTGTTTATTCCCCGTACTACATGGGTTTGTATAGAGGCATCTGAGCCTGGGGAGACAGGGACAAAGCAGGAGGGATTTGCCTGCATAGAGCATTCCTAACTTGTTTTCCACCATCTCAGTGCTTAGGTGATATGGTATTTAGTGACACTGCTTCAACCAAAGGGAATGATGTAAGTAAAACCATACTTTGTGAATCAGAGCTAGCCTAGAGCCAGCCTGCGCAAACATATGTCAGGAGCTGTGGCTAAGGGAGTGCAGACCAGCTCCTCAAACAAAATGGCTCCTGCACCTACCACTCATGATTAGAAAGCAAGGGACAGATCAGAGTTCCCCTAAACGGAAATGATAGATGGCATATTGTGCCTCAATATAAGGACTGTTCAGGTCCATTCTCACCTTGCCATCAGTCTTTTCCAGAAGAAAAAAAAAGCCTATTCTTGGCTTTGAAAGGGATAATTGCACCAGATTTCATTACAGTCCTCCTGTGGCGGCTTCCTTTGAAGCTGAGCAAATAAACACCGTCCACAGGGACTCTGGCTAAACTCTTTACACACATTTGTTCAGAATGAAAATGTGAGCTGGAAGCAAGCCAGGCTTCCCCATCTTCTTTCTTCTTGCTCTCTGACCCCCAAGAGATGCCATGGATGTGTACATGCTGCACGTGGGCTTTTCCTCCTGGAACTTTGATCCTCTCGGGAGCTGAGCTACTGCTGGAGAGAGCACCTAGGCCTTCAGCTAACATCAGGGTGGTTTTACATCTTACACATACTGCATTTATTCCAAATTTACCTTTCCTTTTCTAATTGTACGTCAGTGTAAGCCCATACATTCCAGTTTGTGTGTGTGTGTGTATGTCGCCTTCACTGTTCTTTGGATGTCAGACAAAAACATGTTACCATTTGCGAGATAAACTTGGAGAACAGCTAAAAATCAAACAGGAATTTCTTAACTATCTTCTTGTCAGCTAAAAGCATCACATAAGACCATTGTTACTGGCATATCTAGTAAGCTTGCTGCATGCAAATAGCACTTGGTTTATTTCACAAGGTTCCTGATAAACCCAGTGATCATTTGAATTGCTGTTAGTCTGAAACGGGCTACAGAAGCAGGGGGGGTACTCAGGGAACAGAAACTCAGGGAAATATGTGTGAAATGTAATCCTGTTACCATTTGCCACATACTGAACACATGTGGCATCAGTACAGGAAATGAATAAGCTATAGATCAGGAATTTCTTGGACCTAGGAGAATGTATATGAGTCTGCATTGAGCTAACCTCCAGATAAGCTTTCACAATGCGTAGACACTGCTCTCCTTATCCTGGCAATACCGCCCACATTTTTGTCCTTCCTGCATGTTTATTATTGTGCTTAATTGGCCAGAATGATTGACATGTTTCTGCTTCAGTACAAACTCTCCTGGGTTGAGGGTTGGGGCTTAAGAAGGGGATTAGAAATAGACCTTACCTGATGTTAATGGGTTCCTGTCTGGTACAAAGCAAGCAAGGATGAAAGCAATAATAGTGCAGTTTTTCAATGTAGTCATTCATGTTTCTTCAATCCCCCAAATTAGGTTTGCTCTTCATATTTCCATTTTCTGTGTGGCATTAAATCATCAGCATTAATGTTTGCTGTGATGCAGTTGATTCATTATTTAATGGAGGACTCCTTTTTCCTCCACTCATATCTAGGAAACCATTTTTACATTAAATTGTTAGTTTCTGAAGATGCAACTGACACAAGCACGAGGAGCACAAAGCACAGAGCAGATGGGGTTGTCACCTGTGAAGAGGCTGAGAGCAAGTTTTATTTCCCTCAAGTAATCTGTCTGTATGCTGCTATCATGAAAATGTCCATTTCCTGGCTCAAAGCTTAAGCCAAAGGAGCCTGCTGCCAAGTGATGACCTGCCTGTTCTGGCATTCACTGCTTGCTTTCTGTCTCAGAGCCTACATTCCTGGAGATGGGACAGAAAGTTCACAGGTTGGGATTATCCAGGTGTGGCTGACAAAACCAACACTGTGGTGATTCTTCATACCATTGTTATTTCTCCTTAACTATTAGAGATGCACCACTCTGAGTTCTTAAAGGAAAAACTCCAACAGCCCTACGTGCTATAGCTGCAGTACTAAATGTGCAGAGGGTAAAAGCCATGCTCCAGCTGAGGGAGAATGAACTACCTGACTCCATAGGGCTTGAAACATAGAACTTAAAGCAACCTGTATCTGTATCTGCTAGAATAATCTGTAAAACCACTGTCCTGGTACTGCTCATGTTCCCTGCATGCACTGCAAGTGAATACAGGTGTATGTGCATGGAGGTGAAGGTCTGCTGTTCAAAAATCTGCCATAAATCTTCTAGAATGGCTCAGTGACTGCAAGCGAGATGTTTTCCCATGATTTTGTGAATCTTTCTCTTGTGTTTGAAACTCAAGTGGGATTTCTTTGGCTGTCCGCACACATCCTGTGCCAAGCAGCAAGGTGCTCAGGGAAGTTTGCATTTGGTTTTGTTTAGTGACAAACAGCACTTTCCTGGCATGGAAACACCGAAACACTCAGAAAGGAGCTTGAAATCTTTAGTCTTTATTTCTATTCTGAGGGCTGCAGTGGCAAAATCCTCTACAAGGCAGGGCTCTGAGCCCCAGTCTCTCCCCTTGGTCTTCCCTCTGGCTGTCACAGAGCTCACAGACAATAATCAGAGCCCCTGCTTACCTCACCCTTCAGTCCAGACACCCAGCAATAGATAAGAGCTTCGACCTTTGTGTTCAGAGCCTGAGGTGGCTGTATAGTAATAATAGCTCCTTAGAGAAGGTAAACTGTGGGCAGGGTGATCCCTGCCCCTCCTCATTGGTGAGCTGCAGCCTGAGAGCTCTGTGACACCAGCATCATCCCTCCCAAGCAAAGATTTGGCTGCAGAAATCCCAACTGTCCCCTTCCCTTGTTGCAGTTGTCTTTGCTGATTCTATTCCTGTGTTATCATGAAAATTGGTCACGGATCCTACATTACTAAGACAGAACTGTTAGGGCGGCCAGACATTTAATCTGACTCAGGATGGCATATATTTGCACTGTCTTCTGTTTAAACTGTGCTGCGTCGTTTGTGATGAATGGCTCTAATGGCCCATTTTCAAATCTGCAGATCATGATACTGTTGGGTTTTGGTGTTCCAATAAGGTAGGGTAAGGATTATTGAGGCTTTAGAGAGTTAAAGAGGAGATTAAGTATAACCCGTATTGAAAGTATAGTAAAGAAAGCAGAAACAAAGCAAAGCACCAAATGAAAAAACCTTAAAACAAAATTACTGGTGAAAAAAGGTTGCATATTTTTTCCATTTTGTAACGCATGAGGCCTTAAAAAGAATACCTTTTAAGATCATAAATTTTACTCCTCACTGGCAGCAAAGCCAGAAACTCTCCAGGGAACTTCTGTGTCCCACACTGTGCAAAAACACCAATGAAGGGTCTTAAGAGGCCTCAATACTTGATCAATTTAAAACTTGTTTCTGGTGACTGAGCTTTTGTGTCCCTTGGTACGCCCCACCTGATACCCATTTCTTTTTGCTGTGGTCTGTACATTAACATTCAGGTTGCAAGCAGAGGGAGTAGGGGTAGAGATGAATGTGAACAGGCAGGAGTCCCAACCTTTGAAACCACCCTCCCAAGAGCTTTAAGTGAAAACATATGGAGATTCTAAAAAAAATGTAAATAAATCATTGTCTTTTGTTCTAGAATTCTTACTCTTTTTATTCCGCTCTGCTTCTAGCCAAGAAAGTGTCTGCATTCTCAGTCTAAACACATCCCCCTTGTCTTTAATTTGTCATAATTAAACACACTTTCCATAGTGTGTGATCCCACTGGGGCAGGTCTCGATGATTGCCTTTCCCTGTTGTTAGAAATCGAGGCCCTCGCTGCAGAAAGAGGGAAGAAATCTGAGTATGCCCAAGTAAAACATGAAACAAAACAAGACCCAAAGCAGATTTCAGTGTCTCCGCAGTTTGTCTGCGCTTTCTCTGACTCCTCAGCCCTTGGCTGAAACAATAAACAAGTGCAGGCACATGTAGTTTATTCACTGCAGTCCTGCACGTGCCCGGAGGAGTGCGTTATGTGAAGGGTGTGAGTATCCCCTCTGTCCTCCCTGCACACCTCTCTGCTTGTTGAGATCAGTGGAAGTGCTTCCAGAACGTCCCAAAACAAGAGCTGTGGCTTGCACATTTACCTTCAGTTCTTCCCCAGTGATGCCAACAATAATGCCTTTTTCTTCTTATGTTTTACTGGCAACCTGCATATATCAGAGTTTCACGATAGTCAGTGATAGAGATGTCCTAATTAACAAAGCATTTCCTATAACTCAGGAACATGTGAAAAATGACCCTTCCAGGCTGAGGTTAGGGAAGAATAGAATGAGAAATGTTTGTTTGTCTGCTGTAAAGAATTGACTTTGCTCATTGACCATGGTTTGAAGTTGTGCAGCAGAGACTCTGGAAAGCTTGCCACTTGCCAATGATAGCTGCTGTTTGCAGTTAGATATCTAGAGTGTCTGTAGTATTCAAGGAATTATGTGTAGTAAGTAAAGTACAAATGATACTGACAACTCTGAGACACCTGTATCTGCTTATTTTAGGTAAAACTGAGAGCCTTCAAAGATCACTGTTCTTTCTTTGTGCTTCTTTACTTCTGGTCACCTGGACACAGAAGTACCAAAATAGAGATTGGCACTGTAAACAGAAAGGGAGGTTTGTGGCATTTCAGGTTTGACTAAAAGCAGAATCAGTTCTGTCATATTTCTTTTCACAGAAATCTCAGAAGAATTTAGTATCTATAACAATTTGAAGTCTCTCTAGTTCTGAAAGGACCCTTATCTTGGATCTACTTATCTCCAGTTGAACAGATTCTCTCTATTGCTTTTAGAACCACTTACTAGTTAGTTCACTCTCTTTACAAATGTAATTTCTTTGCTGACACAGAAGATGGTCTTGTGAAACAATGTGAGTGAAGAGGTCTGGGACCCATTCCCAAATAGGTACTCACTTCAGATGCTCCTTTTTCAAAATCATTAAGTGAACACATTGTAGGCTCACCAATCCTCTGAGGAAAACGATGCTGGTCAATGCTCAGTAACTAGAGCCTGCTAGGAAAATAAACCGTGTGCATCAAGGAGCTTGACACAGGGAACCAGAGGCTCTTCTCAGGAGAGACATAGGAGGGACAGATTCAAGCTTAGCCAAAGCCTGCTTCTTCACTCTTTAACTTACTCAGGACAACCACAACAGCATGTCTTCATATGTTCTTGCTGTGTGCTTTAAAAGCACTTGCTAACCCCTGTACATGACTGAAGAATCCTGTGACCAATGTCAGAATCACTGAATCATCTAAGAGTCGTTTGTGTAAAATAAGACCATCATCCTTTTGAGATTATTCTATTATTCATTTCTTCATTTAAGCTTTCTCTGTCTCATTATGTTTTCTTGCTTTGATTCCTGGGTTTACACCTGCACCTTTACAGAGATTCATTTATCCACTGCCATTTCTCATCTATTTGTCGTGTCCCAACCTAACTTCACTATAAGTTAGCCTTTCTGTTGCTCTGCTTCTATGCAACTTAAACAGCATATAGTTACACAGCATATTTGTAATACTTAACAGGCACACCTTCAGAGGGAAGGAATTTACCTTCTAAATTTTTATTTACTTTTATTCTTCCTTGCTTCTTATATGTCTTTATGGTTTCCTTAGAAAAAAGACAAAGCATCCACAATGTACAGTTTGGCACACGGTGTAAAAACGTGTGGTAGAATCAGAGATTCAATGATGCAGTGTTTTAAATTAGATATTTATTTAACCAGAAAATGTACCATCCATCGTGATGCCTATGAACAACTGCAGACGTTCTGTTAGTCCTGTCAGCAACACTAACATTCAGCAAGGTAGAGGTCATCTCTCTCTCACACTATTCAGACTTAAAACTATATTTGAGATACAGCTTATATTTGACATCCCTGTTTGCTTTGTGCTCTCAAAATGTTCAGTGCAAACACAAGTTACAATAAGTGCATTTCTCTGTATGCAGCTCCCCTTTTTACCCGAACGTGCTGCTAAGAAACCCAACAGCCGCTCCTTGCGCCATGAAAGGGAAACGGCTGTTCAAGTAGCCCATGGTGTGTGAGCAAACATGAATGACTCAGTAGCTGGTGTGGGTGTGCTGTGGCAGAGGGGATGTAATCCCTCTTTGACACCAGGTGATGGATTTGAGAGAGCAGACCTTTGTAGATCCCCAGGTCATTTTACAAACAAGCAGGGCAGTTTCCACCCCCACCTGTGTAAGCTAAGCGTGCTTACACTGTAAGTGTGCTGAAACCCAGGGGGCTTTTGCTTATATCCCAGCACTGATCTGGTTTCCTTTCACCAGTTCTATTAAACTAAGCACAGCCTCCACTGCAGGAAGTCCCTAAATGGCTGAATGGCAGCAAAAGAAAGTGAATGCTGGAGGAAGGAATGCTTTGTTGTGCTCTCCTTCTCATGCATTTTCATTAAGCTGGTCTAACATCAATGATATGATGCAGGGCAGGACCCGGTAATGCCATGCGTGTAACCCACTAATCAAAACTACATGAAACAGGTGATGTGTTCAGCTAGAATAGTCCCCTTGGCCACTGTAACTCCGGTTCTACCAGTGTAAGAAGAAAGATAGTGAAAAATCACGTCCACTGATCAATATTTAAACCAGTTTGCTTATGCAAAAAGACAATAAGGAAAACCAGGGGTAATGAAAGGGTGGAGAACAAACAGAAACTTAGAACACATGGATGTGAATAGAATATTTTCCAGTCTGTCTGTCTCTCTGTTGGTGATGGGTGTTCCCAGTTTTCATTTTGATGTGCAAACAGAGTTTACCACCTCCAGCTCCACAGTTGCCTCGTGCTTTTTGCAGTGTCCTGGTCTCATGAATGCTGAGCTGCTTTAGAGCAGAACCTCCTGGTTCTTTCAGTGCACCACTGGAAGGGACTAAAGGTGGCTCCTCAGAGGAAGGCAGTGTTGTGGGACCATTCCTACAGGCACAGTGTTCAGGCCAGGATTAAAGAGCCCTTAAAGACAGAGTCTGAGCTCAACATCTGAGAAACTGGCTGATGACATTGATGTTCAGTACTTGCTTTCCAGCCCAGGAGAAGCTGTGGAAAGATGAGGGAAAAATCAGAGAAATACAGCAGAATGGTACATAGAGGGGAAAAAACACAAAGAAACAAACCAAAGAACCCATCCAATAAACAAAATACAAAACAAACAAGCAAAAATAACCCCAACAACATAAACCAGAAGAATGCTTCTGAAATCCAATGGCTACAAATGTGATCTTGTTAGAAATGTAAAGGCATGATGCTGTTGTGTTTGGAAGGGAAACTAAAGAAGATCTTAAAGACTTTCAAAAGTTTCTTTCATTTCAAAAAACGACCAATAAGTTCCAAAAGAACAAAACTGAATTTTCTCTCCATTGGATTCTATTTGCTAACCATAGCTTTCTTTGCCCTTTCCTTTACCTAAACCTTACCTTTACAAAGCCCAATTTACTGGATTAACCTTGCTGCTCGGACAGCAAAATTTAACTCTGAGAGAAACCCACAAGGGGATTTGTGTGAAAAATGACTTCCCTACCTCCAGAGCCTCCCCAGCTCTGACTTAGCCATGGAGAGTCCATACTAGCTGACCTGAAGGCCATACTGGCTTGGTGCCTGGCTATAACTCACGTGCATCTGAGCAGTGGCCAAAGGAGTCAGAAAGCAAAATGTATAGAAGCCTTTTCCCTCTGAACTGTGGGGCCTGAATACTGAAGCAAGAGGTCCAGCAAACACCAGTATGGCACACCTTCAAAGCGGCAAAGAAACGAACATGGTCTCTTGCTATGCCTGAGAGCTGTTGTAGTAGCAGTAATTTAGAGAATGAGGAACAGGAACTTTGCACCTATGCAGAAATTCGCTGCTCTCAGGGTGTTTTGTACACGCAAAAGGCCAGTCTGCTGAAATGAAGGTGCTGCAACCTGATTTGTGTCTTGATTATGCTAGAAACAGGGTTTAGTGTTTCACATGGTGAACTGCAATGGTTTTGCTTAGATCTGTGAGTTCTGGGTGAGTGGCAAACCAAAGCTGTAGCACAAGCCACAGTAAAATAGGATAGACATTGAAGAAATAGCTCTCACAAAGACCAGCAGCTGGAGTGCACCAATAGGATGGTATATGAATTGCATTTTGTAGCGAGTGAAATATCCCTGAACATCCTTGGATACCAGTGTTCTTTTATGTTATGATGCAGGAGCTTACAGATGCTGGTCTCAATAATGAGTATTAGTGGCCTTACTTACTCTGACTGCAGATGGTCTGATTAAGATGGTGTCTGTTTAAAATCAGTGCATTTTGGAATGGGGAGAAGGAACACCGACCTGTAGTTTTGCCCAACTCCAGCATACAGAAACCCTCAATAACACCTTCTCTTCCTCTCACCTTCTCTTTTCCTCAATCAATCACAGGACTGACTTAACACCATGAAAGCAGACAATTTCATTTTACAGTCTTTTTATATGTGTTCTGGTGCTGGAGCATTTAGGACTTTCATTTCCAGGCACTGCGGGTGAGAAACACACTCCTTTAAAAATAAAGTGAGATTTTCAGGCAGTAATCTCTATGTGGCAGCTGTGGTTTTCAGAAGAAACCCTGTTCAGACTGTGACTGCTCATAGACTCCCTGTCTGCACTGGGCCTTATGCAATAGAGCCTCAGTCTGGCTAAGACCCCAGGACATTCCTGAATTTTAAGTGATAATATGATAAAGATATGATAGAATGTTTATCTCTTCAAGATAATCCTGCATGAGCACAGTTCCCTAGCTAAAGAAATCTGTCTTTGAGAACAACAAGAATAGGCAGTGACTCTCCTATATGCTATCTGCTAACTGGCATCTTTCCAGGCTCTCCAACTTCACCGGTTAGCAAACACAGCAATAAATGGGAGATATTTAAGATCTTAATTTCTGCTAAAATCTGACCATGTGGGAGATGGTCCTTTTTTTCTTCTGTGATATATTCCTTTTATGTGAGGAAGTAAGATCCAGTGAGTGCTGGAATCTGTGCAAGATGAGTGTTCACTGGCGAGCAATTCATATTTGCAATATCTGCATGATATAAAAATACCATTAAAAATATACCTCCTTCAAAAGAGCAATTGCCAAATGCTGGTTTCCACAGTGCCTTTGGGCCCAGCCACTTTATTTAGGTTTTGTAAATGTTATTTAGCATTTGGCCTGTGCTGCTGCCACAGTTCCATTTGGCTGTCACGGTCACTTTAGGTGATGCTAGCCTGAGTCGTCCCATTGCAGCTATTCTGTTGAAGGTGTAGCACATCCCATTTGCAAGGGAGAACAGAGCAGATGATAGCTTGATGCAAACTAAGGGTTATTCTCAGTACAGGAAGCCAAGCGAAAACTCCTAAAAGAAACATTTCCTGATGCCATCTGCAAAGCAATTGTAGCACAAAAGGTTCCTTTGCCCTATACAGAGAAAAAAACAGTAGGTATAATAGGAAACTTAAAGAGGAAGACATAGAACACCCTAATGGTCTAAACAGCCCTTTTGGTTTTTTACTCTGAGCAGGTAAAAGAGTATTTAAAGCTTAAGAGGGATACAAGAGGCTACTTCTGGTCAGGGTGTTAACAGCAGCATCATCTGGCTGTGTAAAAGAGAAAGGCAGTGGGTAGAAAAATAGTGACTGATTGTTCTGATTTTAGGCTATCATTCATAGAATGTTCAGGTTTGGTCAATGTTTTCCATCATTCAAATCTTTGTTAATGAGGGCTGGAAACTAGTGTCCAGCTGTCTTGCTTTCATGCACATGCGTTTCTCAGTGCCTCCCAGTGACAATCAGGGCAAGGGCTGGGGGGAAGAGAAAGAATTACAGTCATACATTTATTTTTCTATTTGAGATTACATTAGAATTGATGTGCACTGCACATCAGTGTTGTTTCTCTGCAATACTTGCCTGGACTGGGGGAGGGAGAGTGTGTGTGTTCTTGCATGGGACAGGGGGAAAAACTGTGTCATTTGGTGATGGATGTTGGGTTTGAGTGAGATTATTGGATTAGTGTATTATGTTCAGCATCTTTTCCTTGACCATGCCCTGGTGGCACAAACAGCCAACAGGGGGAGGGCAAGAACAGCTTCAGATGGGGAATTCCCTTTGTAAGTTTCCTTCATGTTTAAGTTTGCTTTCCTCCTTTTTATTCTGAGTGGAAAGGAAAGGAACATGGCTGGAGAAAAATAAGCTCTTCACAGAATCACTGAAGCACAGAATGCTTAAGGTTGCAAGGGACCTGTGGAGCTCAACTGGTCCAACCTCCCTGCTCAAGCAAGGCCACCTTTAACTGGTTTCCCAGGACCATGTCCAGACAGGGTAGGAGAGTTCACATCTCTGGGCAACCTGTGCCAGTGCTTGGTCACCCTCAAAGGACAAAAGTGTTTCCTGACGTTCAGAGGGAACCTCCTCGTTTTCAGTTTGAGCCCATCACCTCTGATCCTGTCACTGGGCACTGCTGGGAAGAGCCTGGCTCTGTCCTCTTTGTACCCTCCCCTTTGCTGTTTATACACATTGATGAGAGCTCCCTGAGCCTTCTCTTTGGGCTGAACAGTCCCAGATCTCTCAGCCTCTCCTCCTATGAGATGCTTTTAATTATCTTTGTGGCCTTTTGCTGGACTCCCTCCAGTTTGCCCATGTCTCTCTTGTACTGGGGAGCCCAGAACTGAGCATAGGATTCCAGATACTGCCTCACCAGTGCTGACTAGAGGGCAATGGTCACATCACTTGGTCTGATGCAATATGCCTGATGTAGCTCTGGATACCATTTGCCTTCTTTGCTGCAAGGGCACTCTGCTGGCTCGTGTTCAACTTGGTGTCCATCAGGACCCCCTCTCTGCAAAGCTGGAAATAGTTTGCCCTTCCAGAAATGTCAGCTACTGCTTGAAAGAGGGAGTTGTGTGGTCATGAATCTTTGTAAGGTAAAGGCTGAACCACGATTCTTTTCAGAGGCCTTTAACCATTTTTCTTTCAATATTGACCCTACTTTATTGTCGTCCCATACAAGGTTTTTCTCCCTTGTGTTATCGCTGGTGTGGAGTTGCAAATGGTCCCAAGTTCCATTGGCCAGGAATACTGAAATATAGCCCCCAGCACGAGGAAACAGGCAGGGATCTCAGGGGGCTGAAACCTGTCCCACTGGGCTCAGCTTCCTCTGAAAATACTCCAGCCTCATAAAACCACTCCAGGCAGCACACTGGGCTGAGAACACCTTTGGCATACCTCATGTCACAGTTGGGATAATGGTGGGTTTCAGCCCAGCACTTGCCATGTCCCTGTTTCTCCCTGTAAGGCTGACAATACCCCCTTCACTCCACTTGCCTCTTAGGATCTAGGAGAAGGACCATGCCCTAGACTTCTCAGCAAGGAGCTATGCTCACAGCTGCATCCAAGCTGTGCTCAGTGCTGTGCCACAACCAGGCAGCCATGGCACAGTGCTGCTCAGATCTCAGCAGACTGAAGCCCACCTTAATAGCAAAGGCAAGAACTCACAGTTAGCTTGGTTAAAATCTTAACTGTTGAGAATTAGGAGAGGAGTTTGTCTGGCATTGTGACTGATTGGACATCCAGGAAGTGCCTCCAGGAAAGGCCAGGCTTCGGTATCTGATTGATGTGCAGTTATTTGGGAAATGTGAGCATTCCATCTGTGAGTAGTTTCAGCCTGTGCTGCCCTTATCAGCCACATGACTATTTAAGTCATGGGAGAAGGCAGGAATGAAAAGGTTGTGCAGGAATGAAAACATTGTGAAGATACACAGAATTGTGCACACATACATACATTTGTATAGAATCATAGAATAGTTTGGGTTGGAAAGGACCTTAAGATCATGTAGTTCCAACCCCCCTGCCATGGGCAGGGACACCTCACACTAAACCAGGTCACCCAAGGCTCTGTCCAACCTGGCCTTGCACACTGCCAGGGATGGAGCATTCACAACTTCCCTGGGCAACCCATTCCAGAGCCTCACAACCCTTACAGTAAAGAACTTCTTCCTTATATCCAATCTAAACTTCCCCTATTTAAGTTTTAACCCATTACCCCTTGTCCTATCACTGCAGTCCCTAATGAATAGTCCATCTCCAGCATCCTTATATATGTGTATTGCTGTTCTGTCTTGGTTTTGTTTTCACTGTATATCCACCCATGTAAACTACACAGTGCTATTGCTATAGAAGCTCTCAGAGTTCAGTGTTCAGCTACTGATGTTGAGGCTCTTGCCTGCTTTTCTTTAGAACTACTGAACTGATAAAGACAGGATGAAAAGTCTAGCTCTGTGTGTGTGTGTGTATCTTATGGTCAGCAGCTTTGTGCAGTGTCTCCTGTTTACTTTAGTGGTGGGCACCCGGCCAGGAAGACTGTCTGCCTCCAACCTAAGGAGCTTAGAGCTTTATGAACATCTTTCACTGATGTTCTGGGACTGAGGGAAGCAGACAGGCTGGCTGTGCAACTCCAGAGACCTCCGCAAAAGTGAGGACCTGGGCAGCTCTGAGTGCCTGCATATGCTATCCTGCGTGCCATGTATGGAGGATTGGCTATACTGGGGTTTTACTGTGTTAAAGCAATGTGACAGTTTCACCAGGACAATGTTAAGAACATTGGTGTGTTCCTCTGAAAGGCGGAAAGATTGAGTATACCTTAGTTTATCAGTTTTCGTTCTGTTGCCTGAAGAGCCTGAAGCAACCCTGTGGCCTGTTGCACAGATTCCCCAGATGCAGGTTTTAACTTATGATGCTGTCCACAGGTCCTGGCAGCAGGGCCAGTAGAATGCATCACTAAATTAAACAATGGCCTGCTCCCTACCAGGCAAATTGATAAATATGGAAAAGGGTACAGGAGAGTAAAAGTACGTAGGAATCTTGTTGCTATTTCTTCTATCTGAGGTAGGTTGCCTGTACAGCAATTTGATTTTAACCAAGCATCCACTTTAGCTTGACTTCACACCTACCTCATTCGCAATTATTGAATTCCTTTATCTTCACATATAATAAATATAGAAAAAGACATTTAAGAGGATGCTAAAGGTCTGCCTGGAGTAAAAAAGAAGTAGGGAAATTTGAAGGTAATGAATGCAGCTTGTCCTTATTTCACCCAGAGCTCCAGAAGATGGTATAGATCATTTATGGTATCAACTATTGCTGGGTAATGTGCTGCAGTAAAGGAGAACACAAGATGCATTGAGTAGTGGCAATGGATTGATTTAATAAAGAAGTTTGAGCATTTACTCTGAATTTCATTCCCTTTGGCAATTTATAGAGATAACACAGGGCCTCCAGCCAGCTTGTCTCTATGTACTGTGTGTATATAGTTGTGGCTGCCTCTGTGTCTCATGGCTTTTAAACATCAGATGTCTGCCTACCTGTCTGCTCAGGACTGCTAAACCCAAGCACTCCAAAATAATTTGTGGACTCTGTGGCTCATTCACTTCCCAAAAGGCAACCAAGAGATCAGGTTAAAAATCACGAGGTTTTAAATGATGTTTGTGCTCTGCCTTCTGTCTCAAGCCAAGAGGGGTGCATCTGTGTCATAGTTTTAGGCTGTTCTCTGAGACCCGAGTCTTTGCTTTGAGAAGAAAGGAAAGTGAGCTGAATTTCCCACTCAAACTGCCTGCTTCCCACAGCTGGAGCCTAAGGAGAACTCCAAAAATCATGGGAAGTTTGGTTAAGCTGTGCTGCATGCTTCCAGACCTGCAGTGCTGAAAGAAGCCCTGAGATGGACACTTCCATGGAATCAGCAAGAGGGATATGTCTGTTACTCACAATTTCTTCCCTCCTTGCCCCCTGTGGAGCTTTCAGTTTTGTTCTTTCATATAAAATTAAATATATATATGTTATATATATATATAATAGGCATATAAAGAGCATATTCTGCTTTTGTATACTGAAAGCTTAACAGCAGGCAGAATTATTAGTGCCTGTAAAAAACAATCTGACCACACAAAAAGCTCTCCTGCTTGACATGAAAAAAGCCTTTGTGGATTTGAATGGGGTGTGAGGAAGGAAGTGAGCAGAGAAGGAAGTTTCAGGTGCAAATGACTGTCATGCTGTTACAGTTCCAGCCTATTGAAAACAAGATGTTTTTCTTTCACTTTGGAAACTCAGAAGAGAGAGCACTAATATAATAGCACTTTTTAACTTAGAGAGTGGAAAATAGGATCATAGTTGATGAAAAGTCACATTTTCAAATCCTTAGCATATTTCTGCTAAATTGGAAGCAAAAAGGGAAGCTAACATGTGATTTGGGTTGACAGGTTTGCAGCCAATACTATTCCCTTCCTGCTACTATTTTCTAATGTATTTTTGTCCCTGAGAGTCTTTCTGTAGCAGTCTGCTGGCAACGGCAGAACCCAGAAGGAGGAACTTGGCTGTTGTCAGGAAAGGATCATTCTCATTAAAAGATGTCAGCTGTGGCTGGCTGCTGAGATGTACCAGAGCAGGTTCCAAACTCAGATGCTAAGTGACTCCTTCTCTCTCCTCTGTGCTGCTTTGAACTGGAGCAAGGAAAGTTAAGCATTAGAATGGAGAAAGAAAATTCCTCCAGTATTGATGTGTTGGGATAGGGTTGGAAACATGAGCATAAACAGACAAGTGCACTTTGCCAGCCTGGTAGCATCACAGAAAACTTTCACTAAACAATACCTTCTTTCATTAGTGTGAGGTGTCCCTGCCCATAGCAGGGGGTTGGAACTGGATGATCTTAAGGTCCTTTCCGACCCTAACTGTTCTATGATTCTATGGTGAAAGGCACTACAGTCTTTACAGATGAGTGCTGCTCCTGGGACCACATCCTACAAAAGAATTACATGTGCTAGTGATCTGTGGACTATACAAGTCCAGTGTTTTATCCAGGCCTACGCATCCTATGAACTTAATGGCTCTTTAAGTAATGTCAAGTGCAGGGTTTAGTTCATTACAGTGAATGATAAGAAGAAATTATTCCAATGGGATATGGAACCAAAGCCCTGACACTTAGGATTTATCCCCACAATGTCTACCATATTTGCCCTTCTGAACCCAAATTATTCTTGAGAATCAGATCTGAATAGCCAAGTGCCATTGGTGCTGCTTTTTAGTGAACACTTTTCCATACACTACTCTCTTATCTGGGCTTATCTTTCCATTCAGATTGTATTTTCATACTGTCTTCTATTTAACATAAAGAATCTATAGCATACAAAAAAGATGAGTATCTGGCTAAAGAGGTCCTGATGGTTGAAGCTACCTAGATTTGAGAAACCATTTGGACCCTTAGAAAAGCACCAAGTATAAATTTGGGATCAATTTTCAAATTTGGATTGCAGATTTGAGTGAAATTTAAAGGACTTTAGAGGTGGCATCTAGATATAGTCCTTCCCTAACCATGTTACAGTGCAGATGAAAAGAAATAAATCAAGACAGAATGATCAAGAAGAGCAATTAAAAGCTAAATAGTTCCCTGCTGTATTAGAGTCACAATAACCTTTTGTTGCCTTGATTTACTGTTTTGTAAATTGGGAATATCATGGCTGTTTCTGATGTTAACACAGCACTTAACAGATAATTGGGATTGTCTACATGTGAAGTATTTCAGCCATACATGGTATTTTAATGATGATACCCAGAGCTGCATATCAAAGCAGTATGAGATCACAGTTTTGCTTACTTCATTTGAGATAAGAAAGGATGTTTTCTTCAGTTTCCCATAACCCATTTCCTTTCTTCTGCTTGGAATATATGAATTTAGAGGAGCTGATACCTGGAGCCATAAGGTAGGGGAGGTTTGGGGTGTAAAGACAGTTGGACATCAAGCCAGATGTCTCTGAGTGTGACCATCCAGCCAATTCCTTATCCACTCTATTGATCAGATCTATGCCTCTCCAGTTAAGAGACACGGGGGTCATGCAGGACAATATAAAATGCTTTACACAAGTCCAGGTAGATGATGTCAGTTGCTCTTCCCTTATCCACCAGTGTTGTAACCCTGCCATGGAAAGCCATGATTCTAACTCTAACAGGGCTGGAATACTAAATACTGTATATAACAATTGGGATGTACTTCTGTGTTTTTTTTTTGTATAAGGGTGATATATGAGGGAAAGTAGTAGAACTTTCCTTTTAAGTTGTTCAGCCTTGCCTGTTCTTTGGCCACATAGGTGTTGTGCCTAAGGAGATTATTGTCTGTGCAGACTTGGATGGAAGCACATAGTGCTATTACCATGCTGAGCTCAAGTTAATATATGCTGCCTCTTGGTAAACCTTGCTAATTTGGGTTCAGCGCTGTGCTAACTTTAATTAAATGGGTTCTCATTCAGAGCTGGCTGATATCTTGGCTCCTATACCCATTCATGGGAAGAGTGAAATTTCTCTGCCCAAAGTGATGTGACAAATCCAGTTACTACTAAAGTTCTTTACTGAGTTGGCATAACTTGGTGCAGTGACTATAGTGACCTGACTTAATAGAATCAGTGTGAATGTGTTATTAGTATTTGCACCAGATGTCAGGGAGGCAGGGAAATGTACATTAAAACATGGCATCCTTTAGTCAGAAACATGAAGGAAGATACTTTGCTGCATTTTTTACCTCCAGAGAGCTGCCACAACAGCAAAAACATAACCAAACCCTAAGTAAATAATACAAACAATACATGAGACAATCAACAGTATCACAAATCTAATCAAGAATGTATTTTGATTTGGATTGAGAATTATGTCATTTTCCTTATTGTTTCTTGTAATTTAATCTCTTTCCTGTTTTACAATATTGATGAGAGCAGTTGACATCTGCCAAAAGCACATGATGTGTCAGCCCACTGTAAATTCCTTGTCAAGTGTGGGCAAGTGTCACAATGCTAAATGGAGCATTAATTGATCAATTTAACATACCAGAAAAGCAGAATACCCTAAAACTCTCTTTTTTGCTGTTTTCAGAATATCCTTTGCAAGAGCATCTACTTTATCTCTGATCAATGACCAGTCAATGGAGATGAATTTCATATTCAAATTATTTTAATTACTTCTGCAGAGGGTAATTGGCACAATCAGCAGAGGTTAGCAGGTCAGCTGGGAGCTTTTATTTTGGTGATTTATCCAGCCTTGAAATGTCAGTATTAATTATTTTTGTTAAAAACTTTTTATATATATATAGTATAGTATATATATATATAGCTATAGTAAATGTGTTTTCTAGGAGAACTTGTGACATCAGGGTTCATGAGTTTGATCTGACTACTAAAGGCAAACTGAATGTGAATATAACATTTCAAATACTATCATCTGAAGTCTTTTGTAGAACCAATATGTTTGTATTGTAGCACAGGCCTGTATTTAGGTAATGAGAAAGGATAATGTGCTCAATAAATATTGAAGTTCTTGGCCTCCTGCTGAGCATTTGATATTGAAGCGTACCTAGTTATGGAGTTTGAAATTGATGCCTTTTTCATTCGGGGCTGAATTTGCACCTTTGCTGCAGTAATTTCACTTTGTATCTCTGCACATAATTATTGTGAGACTGATTCAACAGGGGAACAATAAAGACAGATACAGAGAGAGTTCTGCCTAAGCAGCAGGCAGTATGGTATTATTTTAATGAAATCAGAAAGTTTGAGGAACTGAAGTAGTAAACATTGCAAAATGCCCAAACCAAGACTTCAGGCGATTGTTTTCTGGTCCTCTGTTACCCTCACAGCATTTGGTGCTAAATTTATGTGGAGTGAGTGTAAAAGAGAGCAGACTTTTGGCCTTTGTGCACTCTTCCACAGAGTGAGAAATCCTATATTAAGCAGCCATCACCTGTAGCCTCCAAGCACTTACGTGCTGGTACGGATACCTGAGTAAGGAAATGTAGCAATGGTGTAAGACAGGCTTATGTTTTCCTAACCCTACACTCAGTATCAGTTCCTCCTTATGTATATTAACTCTTCTGAGAGGTCTTGTTTAGCACCAAAGCAAATGGACCCAGAAAGGCAACTGGCTGTTTTCATTCTGCAATGAGTCATCATCATTTTAAGTCATAAGTAGCTATAATCTTTTGCTCTGTGAATGTGTGTATATTTTAGTGTTGAAATGGCCTCAAAACATGATTATTTTGCATTGGAATAATGAGCATTTTGAGGAGACATTCATAAACTGAGCATGTTCTTAGACCCTTAGAAAGTGTCACAATGCAAGTACTTTGACGACATACTAATTTAGCAACAAGATTTGGGAGTATGGTGGTGGTCCCCTAATAGGCTTTTCACTTTGTTGGCATCCTTTGAGAGCAGTCCATGTAGACTGTGCCCACAGGAGAGTCAGACCCTAGGCATAATCCTACTGAGAGTCATTGACTTGAAGCAAGTTCTTTAATTAAGGAGCAGTGCATTTTTCATTCATGACATTTTGGCCCCTTTGAAGCCAATAGGAGTTCTGCTGTCATGTTACAGTGCAGATGGTGCTTAAGCCCCCAGTGTGCAATAACAGAAGTGGTTGAGCTGGGAAGGAAGTATGAGAACTGACTGTTCCTCAGAAGTCAGTGAGTACATGGGAGTGGTCTGGGTTTTGGGAGGTTGGTTTGCCAAGACACTTAGGAAGTTCCCCCCATTTCAGCTGAAACTATGTACTGAATTTCTCCTTTGTGTAACAGCAGATCTTTCCCAATGTCCTTGTTATGGTTCATTCAATTTAAGAACTATAAAAGCGTACACAGAGGCCCAGCTACTCAGGCACTGTAGATCCATTGACTTCAATGTCTGCTGAAAAATCGAAACAAAAGCATGCACAGAGGGGTCTTCAAACTTGATCTATAATTAAATATATATATGTATACATATATATAAAAGTCTCGCCAGTTCAAATCCACATACTATGTGATAAGATGTAAACTGACATAGCACCACTGATGTTGCCAGACGTGCATCAGTCACGAACCTGATTATCTCATGCACTGGGCCACTGGTGCCAGAGATGGAAAATGAAACTCCAGACAGTGCAGTTTTTCAGTGCAGTGAAACCAGAGCCTTTTCTATTCTTATCAGCTCACTTTTTTAGAACACATCACCTACTAAAATCCAACTTTGATTTTACTACTTGGCTCAAGAAAGGTCTACATTAATTTCAGATGTTGCAGCCCAGCAGCTACAGCTGTCATGTGTGTTGTCAGTGAGAGAGTGGGCTGTTCCACTCACTGGTTGTTGGTCTTTGTTTGGTCCTCTGACCCATAAGGTTGTTTTCAAATTGCAGTTGTCCTTTTCCCCTTCTTTCCCCACTGTTATTTCTGTATGCTTGCCTATTGATTTGCTTCTCTTGGATAATTTTCCTTCTGCAGGTGTCTATATTCCTGACACCTTTTCTGTTTAGTTTGCACCACTGTCTTCACTGCCCTTCGCTTTGTTGAACTCATTTACATCTCTGTAAGGAGTGGGAGAAAAATAGCACCCTTCAGTGCTCCATTTGCTCCTCTCATTGCACAGGTGTAAATGACAAGATATGAGATTGTCAGGAATTAGGTCTGGCTCAAGGTACTCAGGCAATGAATTATGCTTGCTATTTGAGGTTCAAAAAATACTGTGAACCATCACTTTTCATGTTGTGCAGTGAGGCAGTGGTATGAAATAGCACAAAATCTTACTTTGATCCACAGTCACTACATATTTCTGTGCTGTAGGAAAATATGGACAAACCTGTATTTAGAAACCTGTTTATAACCCCTGAACTGGGCAATATTGACTCTGAGATATCAGGTTTTGCTGCAAATAATTCACATTACTCTGTACATATTCTTCTGATGGCAAACAATTTTGTCTTCCGTAGATTCCCAGATGTAGATTAGTACTACTGATAGGAAGTTTTTACTACAGCTGTCCATTCTTCCCTCATTGCAAGGGCATTCAATTGCTTGCCTATCATCTTATGAGCTGTAGATATAACACCTTGATGTATTAAGTAAAGTGGGAGCCTGTTCACTATTCTGGCTTAGAAACTGAGGTCACCCAGCAACTGATTTAGGAGTAACTGATATTTGTGTGGCCATGGAGGATTGGGGCTTCAGACAAGAGGATGGAGAGCTGAGGATGGCAAGCACCACAACTGTTTCCTGGTAAACCGTCCTGCTTGCGTATCAGATCCGTATGTGTAGGAATTCTTTGTTAGTTTTTTGCATTTATTAGCTATTCTGCCCACTTATCCAGGCTTCCTTTCACAAACCCAGTGCATCTCAATGTGTTTGTTTAATACGGGCCTGAACAGTCCCAGTTCTCTTAGGCTTTCCTCATAGGAGAGGTGCTCCAGTCCCTTAATGATCTTCACAGCCCTTTGCTGGACTCTTTCCAGGAGCTCCAAATTCACATACATTTTAAGGGTGAAATTTAGCCCTGTGGCTTTTTGGGGTTTTTTGTTTGTTTGTTTTAATCACTTTGGCTATTTCAGGAACACTTAAAGTGGAAAAGTAATGAGAAAATAAGAATATCTAATTTACTCTCAATTTCTTTTTTCCTGCTAGACCTGCTTAAGAGGCTGTGGTCTTGATCTAAGTTATCTAAGAAATGAACAAAGGAACAATTTATATGGCAGATTAATGAGTGAGAGGGGCTTTGGTAATATGGCAGTAAGTACCATAGAAATGTTATAAATACCTAAAAATTCAGCACAGAGAGGCATGGGCAAAACTCCAAATGGTCGTCACTATTGTAAGATGGAAAATAAAACCCTTAATGGGCAAACCCTCTGCCTGTTATTGGTAAGAAGCACTAAAAGTAGCCATTCTTAGGAGCACTTGTGGTTGACTAGCACTTGTTATGCTACAGGAGAGGAGTAGTAGTCCTGAGGAAGAGGTTTTTCTTTGTTATATCAGCAGTTTCAAGTAGAGTGCAGATGCTTTATGTTTTCAGGCTTGGTTACATTAGAAGATGTATTGAGCAGAGTGTAGAGGATTTTTGTTTTAAATGAGTGATGTGCTAGGAATTAATGGTGTGATGAGAGAAATGAGTGAAATTTTGCTTCTCTGGCTTGTAGAAACTACAGGCACTTTTCTCTTTTGCATGTGTTTCTAATTGAGATAGGTGTACACAGGCCAGGGTGTACAATAGCAATTAAGTATTGAGTGTGCCTATGACTAATTAATTAGTGCCATAAGGAAACATATGTTTTGGCTCCTTCCTGGAGCCAATTACCACATGCCTGTGTTATAAGGCGGAATGAGAAGCGGCCCCATGCTGAAATAGAAGTTCATTACAAAACAACATGACAAAGAAGGAAGCAAGTACATGCTGACCAAGCCAACTAGTACAGAGCCACAACAAAGGAAAAGATTATCAAGGAAATTCTGCTCAGACTGCCTTCAAAGGACAGCTTCAGATCATAGGCACACTTGTGCACAGGTTGTCTTCCCATCCATGAAACAGCTCATTCCTCCTGAGAAGGATTCTGAGTAGAAATGAGCAAATAGTTTGCTTCAGCATCAGTATAGGCAATGGGCTTTTGGCCAGGATATTTCTGGTTGATAAGGACCCAAGTCCTGACTCAGCAGCTGATCTAAGAGCAAGGGATTGCTCCCTTCTGCAGCTCCCAAAGACAGCAGGGACTTCCCAATTCTTCCTCACTTTTAGGGGCTGCAGAGATGGTCCCTTCCTAGTCCTTGGTCTGCTGGGATTTCATTATCCCCAGAATATTGTCTCCTTTAAAGATGCTTCTTCAGATGATGTAACCAGGGTTTAAGACACAGTTGCAGAAGTCAAGTACAATTATATGGCTTGGCTATATCTGCCATGTAAATTGCTTTTGGGGCAGCATTAAAAATAGGATGCTCTCAGTCACTGAGAATGTGGACAGAATTCAGCTGCAGCTTGGCAACTGGATGTTGGCAGAAATTTTGCATCATGTTCATTGAATATTTGCACAAGCAGGGATTACATCAGTGACAATAGTACAAATTTGTATGTTAAATACAGGAATGCCTACTAGAAAAATAACAGTGACTGGTGATGTCTTCCAGTTCTGTGATTTGCTTCAGACTTAGCTTAGGTGTTATGTTACCCAACTTGTGACACAATGGTGTGGCAAGCACAGGTATGTTTAAAATAAGTCTCTTCAGCATTCTTCATGCTTCCAGTCTCACTTTGCATCAGTACACCTCACCAGACACACTGCTACCCTATGATACTTACAGCAGACCTGAATGAACAGCATTTTAAAATCATTGACCTGGCTTTGTGGTAAGAATATTTCTGAATACAAATCCATAGTTTGCTCAAACTTAACATAATCCAGGTACACATTTTTCCTGTGTGCTCGTTCATGGGAAATGGAACACAGATGAAAAACCCATATAAGCTCATGGGGTTTATATTTGACCATCTGTGCTGCTTGCTGCCAAGAAAGTCTTTTGCCTTTGCACCTATAATTTTATTGGCACTCTTGGCAGGTTAGGGTTTTATTAGATTTTTTTATTGTTTTACCTACTTCTGGTCCTTGTCTCCCCTCTTTAGATCCATGGCAGTATTTTATGAATTATGCCCCTTCTTCCCTGCTGTTTTCTTGCATCCTGTTCAGTCATTTTATTTCTCATCTTGACAGCTGCTGTCCCCTCTGGTTTTCCGGCTTCCACCTTGTGGCTTTTTAAAACTGCTGCTTTAAACCTGAGCACTCCTCATTTCTCCCCCACTTCCTCTGCATTAACATTAGGGATCCGTGCATCCAGCGGCAGGCCTGTTCAGGCTGTGGATCTCCAGGGATCACCCTGCTGCATTAGCAGTCATTTTCACATTTGCTTATGGCAAGTGTGCTGCTTACAGTTTGAAAGGTGACTCTGCCTCTGTTGTCCCTGCCGAAGAGGGCAGTAACTCATGGCAGCTCAAACAAGCAGCACCAAGAAGTAGAGAAGACCTGGCCAACATCATCTAGAATTGACACTTGCTTCCATTTCTGGGTTTGTTTTGCAAATCAGCAAAGGTTTCTTTAAAATCATCTTCAGTTGTCCAAGCTCTGATCCACACACCTGCCCATACTGTTTGTTGGAATATCTGTAGTCAGAGGATGCATCAAATAGGTAGACAATTTATCACATCTTTAGAAAACGGGAGAAAAAAGAAAACTCAAGATCATGCTCAAACCCCATTTAACAAAACCTCATCAGATAAAACTACTTGCTGTAATTGTGGTCTCCTGGATTTTGATTTCTTGCCAGACAGTATTATTTAATGTGCTCAGAAAATGAAGAATTGGTATTCCAGTGGCACAATATATCACAGCAACATCAAAGCCATTTCTAGTCTGGGTGGCTGAGTTGCACATGATGTTTAAGGAAATACTGTTTAAACACACTTAGTTGTGGGGTTTTTTATGTTAAGCATTATCAGGGCCAACAATATTTCATTGGAGGCAGATGACTATCCAGAAACATAATTAATCATGATTATTTATGTCATACCTAATTATCAGGAAGTAGCTCCAGGGATACACTTCAGTTATATTTCAGAACCTTCACACTATAATTACTCTGCTTTGTATTAAATATTCTTTCCATACTCTTGAAGAAGTTTAGAACATATTTATAAGAAGTAAGGTCAAAGAGATGATAGAAATAAGTAATGCACAATCGGATAATAAAAATATATGCATTTGGGTAAATGCTGTGATTATAAGGGAGTGTAATAATTTCATTGTCTTTATAATTAGGTAAAAAGAATGGCTGCCTACTGTTGTTTTTAATGTGTGAGCACGCAGCATAACAGTAAGGGCTTTAAAACATAGGGCTTTTAAAATTCTGTTCATGTAGTGTAAAGTGGCTTAAAAACTGGAAAAAACCCAAATAATCCCACCCAAGGCTCTGAATTCTCCAAGACTTTTCATTGGTGAATTTTGGAAGCTATTTTTCAGTGAGGACCTTTCATATTCTAAGGAGTTTCATAGCTTCTGGTGTTGCTGTAAAAAATATTTAGATGCATTTCTGGCTTATTATTTGTAGCCCATTGTGTGTAATTAAAGCATTTAATAGGAGTTGTAAAATTAGGTAGGCAATGTACATGAGTACATATGTGTGTAATTTACATTCCTGGTTGGTAAAGATATTGAATACCTTTAAAATGAAGAAAGAATACAACTCAGTATAAGACCTCAAAACATGCACATACCTGTGGACCTAAGCTATTATTTTATTGAAGGGCATACCACACAACAAAGTCATTCCTGTATAAATGAAAACCTGGACATTTATTTTTACAAATAAGGGTTTTTTTCCTCCCTTGTTTTTGTTATAAAAAGGACAACAACATATTTTCAGCACCGCTATAGCCAGAGGCTGTTTTGGGGAACTCAGTTCTTGCATAAGAGATTTGCAGAACTATGCTGGAATGCATATCATTATTCCATCTGGGAAAGTAGGTTGGGGGGTTGGGTTGGCTTTGGGGACCTTTTTGGTTTGGGTTGTGCTTCAGGAAGTTAGGTATGACCAGGCCCAACATTTACAATATATATGCTTATTATTACCTGACAGAGTAGGAGCTTCTTGGTACTCATTCAGTGCATAGTTTTGGTGTGTGCTTAATGTTAATGCTTAAGTATACTGACCTCAATTCACATGGTTACCACAATGGATATGGTGAAACATGGCTTGTACCAGGACCAGAAGCCTCAGTAGAGCTCTTGTTGGACAGACTCATGCTGACTTTAGTGAACTGCCCTTGGACTAAGCACTTCCATCCAGCTGTCATGGAGCAAGGGCTCAATCTCCTCTTAGTTTTGGCAGGAGTGCTTTAGGATCTGGGTAGTTTCCCTCTTTAGGCCTAATCTTGCATAGATCCCGTTGACTTTGGAATCATGTTTCACTAGAGCGTTTGTTGTGAGCTGTCTGTGGTTTAGTTAACCAAAAGTGAAGTGCCTTGGCAGCCACCTCACTGCTGTACTGAATGCCCATGCCCTGGTTTTAATGCCTATGTATTTCATGACACAGTTTTGAAACCTCTGCAGGATTTGACTTTACAAAGCCCTTGTTCAAGTGAAATGAGGGTATTATTCTCTTTGCGAAGTTATTCAAACTGCTTAAATATTAAGAAAAAATAATAACAGTGATATTTTAAGTGATGAAATGAATGCCTCCCGTTATGGTTCAAAGTGAACAATCTGCTCTTAACACTGGGGCAGACAAATCCGGGAATTATCTGCTAATATTTAACTTAGAGGCAGCCCTCAGATAGACTCCATTATGGTTTAATGGCAGTGCACTGTTTATGTAAAGCGGTGATGAAAAGCAATGTGTATGTTTGAACTGCCACCCTACGTCTTCTGTGAATAATCATACGTGAAACTGAATGTTACCTGGGGAAATAGTTCCTTAACAAATGTCAGGTTTTCCCCACCTCCTATCCCAAAAGGTATTTTCTCCTCTGTTTCCTAGCCCTAGGTGAGTTGGGTTTCTTTTCACCTGTTATTTGAAACACTGTTAGAACAGAAGGCAAAGTGTTTGGGTAATTGAACATTCCATCAATTAAACCAACTGATATTGAAAGCTGCTGTTATGAATTGACCACTTTCACTTGTCATTTTCCCCCCTCTATTTTTGTCTGCTTCCCTGAGACTTCTGAGCATTAGTGTCTAAGTGGTGCACTGCCTGTTGCTGCTGATGGACAGGAGCAGCCATCCCTTAATAAAGCACTAAGGTAGAAACAATGACCTAGTGACTTTCTGGAGACTATTAAATGTCTCATTTTAATCTTTTTCTCCCAATGTACCAGCCTCTGAAGGCAACCCCTAGGTGAGACACACTGAAGCTTATATATCTGATGTTGATTCAGCTTACACTGAGGTGAGCGGAGGCACTTCCCAGAGCAACATTTCCTGACAGGAGGGGTTGAGGTTAGGAGCTATCCATCTCCAAAAGGCTTGGGGGACTTCAGCTGCCAGCAGCACATGGGAGATGTGGGAAGAAACATAAAAAGGGAAGGGAATTCTACAAAAGGGAAAGGTGGTCTCATCTAAGCTGAACACAGAAGGAGCAGTCTTGTGTCTGGGTCTAAAGCCTCCCCACCTCCCTGGGGATGGCTGATTTAATCCATGCATTCTGCTTACTCCTGGGCCAGGTCAGGCAAACACCTCAGCTTTTCCTTTCCTTTTCATTTCAGCTTCCACTGATTCGACATGTGTGCCATAGCCACCAGAAAGCTGTAGCTCAGTTCTGGCTGACAAGGAATGGGGAACAGAATGTCTGTTATAGAGAGGGATCTCCGAGCTGTCATTTTCCAGGGACACAATGGCAGAAGGGGGATTAGTATTTTATGCATGATGTGTATGAAATGATCCACAATAGAAGTTTTCTATGAGGTAGGCATAGAATGCTTTAAATCTATCCTTCAAAGAGAAATCCTTGGTATTGTTCTAGTGGTGCTGGTAGCAGCCTATGGCACATCCTCAAGTGTGCACAAATACAGACTGCTTTCACTGAAGGGTTTGGAAAAAAGTGGGTACTTTTTTCCCCAAGAAGCTTTGTTTGCCTGTATGCAGCATTGTGGAGGCTGTGCCAACTTCTGCATTGTTGTAAGGAATTCTCCTTTGACTATTTATTTTCCCCATTGCTTTCCTTCATCTTCCATTTATTATTTTACATCTTCTTTATCCCCAAAGCTTTCCTCTGCAGAAAGAGAGACATAGCTTATGGCATCCATCCACGAGTTATTGGTCTCTGTGGTTGAAAACCCTGCAGAGTGACTTCAGTGAGAAATCTACAAGCATAAGCTGGGAAAATAATCGCATTTCTATCTAAAAACCGCAACCTCAGTAGGGAAAAAACACAAAGTGCTGGCAAATAATCTCCTGTCTGTATACATTGCTTCCTGCCTTTTTAGTTCTGGTTTTTCCAGAGTGGAAGCCCATCTTTTCCCAGACACTCCTCTCCTGCAGTCTTCCCAAGACACAATAGAAGGGAGGAACTAGTTTAAAAGTACCATCTATTTGGATTGCTGGAAAGCAATACACTAAAACACTACATATACAACTTGGAGGTAATTTTGAACTCTCCCTGGAACCTGTTGGCAGTTGCTGAGGCTCAGAAACAATCCTAGTAAAAAATGCTTTTATATGGTACCAATTCACATATTTTTCCCAGCCATATAGTCACTACAGATAACCTTCTAGTATCTGAATATTAAGTGCACAGTAAACACCTCCCAGTGATTGATTACAGGGGATGATGTACAGGTATCAGCTGTTCATCCCTCCTAAAGGAGGGAAATAGGCATGTTTTTATAGATGAGCACCTGTGTACCAGTTTTTCTGTTAGTCTGCCCTGTCTTAAATTATTTTATGATAATCTTATGAAAATAATTGGATTATAATAATGACCTTGGTTTATTTGCATTAGTCCATGGGAGTAATGATCTTGAACTCCAGATTCATCCCAGCTGCATGTAGTCATTTGGAACATGTAGGTTCTCTCTATCTTCAATGTAGAGAGGCATTGAATTCCAGAAGGTTATGCAGTTCCCTTGTCTTAGAAACCACTAATATAGGGCATGTCATTACAGAACGTGTGCACTTCCAGGGTCCCTTAACTTCAGTGCTTGTGTATCCCAAAACTCAAGTGTCCACACCATTATACAGCTGTTCCACAAGAGAATGGACTATGTGGCTTCTAAAGGAACTTTAGACTCCTAAGTATGAAGCTTTATTCAGTATGCAGAAAACCTCTGATATTGTAGGATTTTTTGAAGAGTTTTTTGTAAGGACTTAATCATGTTGATGCACTTTCATGCCTGATCATTCTTCCACTTCTTTGGCCAACATTCCCCTAGTTATCTGGCCCCTCCAGGCACAACTGCAAAAACAGGAGCAGTAATCTCTACTAACAGCACCTGGAACCTTCTACATGAAATAAACAAATAACAGGGCCATGAATAATGAAGTCAAAGGCAACTTTCTGCCTTGTACCCACTGGAAGCCCAGATAGAAGGTAATTACGGATGACATCTACATACATGCTACCTGCATGCAAAAGGCATCCATCAGCACCCTGCCTTTTAGTTCATAGAAGCATAGAATTATAGAATGGTTTGGGTTGGATCATTGAGCTCCAACCCCTCTGCCACAGGCATGCACACCTTCCACTAGGCTCGGTTGCTCAAAGCCCCATCCAACCTGGCCTTGGATATCTTAGTTCAAGGGAATCAGTCAAAAGCCTGTGTTGTGTTTTTAAGTTGACAGCTGACTCAAGCCATTTTTTTGTAATGGGAGATGCTCATGGTAAAAAATGTTTGGGTTATTTTTATTTCAATAATTTATTTGTGATATTTTAAAATCAACATTTCCCTTTTTACATTTAGAAAGTGTTAATTTCCATTAAATTTTCATTTAGAAATATTCTTCTGATTTACATTGAAGGAATAATCCTTTATAAAGTACTCAGGTTGGAATTTTAAAATCCCGGTTTAGGTAAAAAGAAACATTTTGTTAAGTGAAAGTTTTTACTTCTGAACTTCTTGATTCACTACAAATTGTCATCAAAATGGCAAGAACAAGCAGCTAGAAGAGTTATCTACCAAATGTTGCTGCTGAAAAATGTGTAAAGACAGGAAAGTGCCTCTATTTCTAGATGTCTGGACTGATTTTTCTTTCTCTCCTTTTATTTACCTTTTATACACTTATTAGTAGTTGGATATTTTGCTTAAGAACTCTAAGTGGGTGTTTCTGCTGTTTTTAAATGCAAAACAGAATCAATCAATAATTCTGTCTGCTGTTAAATATACTTAGACTCTGGGTCGTGTTAACACTAGAGAAAATAAACAGTATAGGATTAAGAGGTATTTTGATCAATTGAACAAGCAATTATTGATTGCTTGTTTAATTCAGCTGAAACACAGTAGTACTTTGTATGATTAAACAGGAATCTTTAGTTAAGAAAATACACATCAAAGGGTGTTGTGCATTAACTTTCTGTCTTATTTCAGACACTTTGCAGGTGTCACACTCTGCTTTTTTCCATGTAGCTACTGCATTCATCCATTTTCTGTGTTTATTCACTGTTAGATATGGTGGGTACTTGGGCAGCCAGTGCAATAATTTTGAAGAGCCTCAGAGACCAAAAAGGCAAGAGAACATCCTTCATTGACCTCAGCAAACATGTTGTTTAGGAGGAAGTTTCAGATGTCAATTGAGCATTATGATAAAGTCTTTCAAGTGTAAGCTTGGTAGCTGCATATCCCCTTCTCTTTATGTCATTTCATTGCATCTCATTGCAAAAGGTCAAAGCAATAGAGTGTGATGCATTTCCTTTTCCTAGGGAGCAGTGGCAAGGAGCTGTTGCTGAGGTTTGGTTTGCCCTGACCGTTACTCTCAATGTCACTGAAACACAGCAGCTTGAATTTTTATAATTCTATTACAAACTGTAGTAAAATGCTGAAAATTCATAAGCTCTCAATGAAAAGGGGCACTTGTACAAAGCTGAATGTGAAGTTAGGCAGGGCACAATTCTCTGCTTAAAACCAAAGCACTTGTGCAGGAATTTGTATCTTACTAGTTTATCTTGTGCTATACAACTTTATAATATATGGTAATATGGAATAGGTATTGAAATAGGAACTTATTGTGAACCTGAGCATCAAAATAATTATTCTGGGGGAACCCAAAACCTTCTACTTTTACTGTGCTAAAAAGAAAGATTTTTTTTCGCCCAAAATCGAAGCACTTTTCCAGAACCTGTCAAGCTTAAGGAATCAGCATGTTCCCTTGGGACATTTTCTGGTAGCTCCAGGTTTCTGACTGCCAGAGTCTCGCACAGCAGTGGCCGCTATCCTGATTTGGGTTTTAGATGCTGCCACAAAGAATAATAACAAATAATAATCGTAAGTGGAAAAAAGAAAACGGGAGAAGTATGAGTTCACTTTTATGCAGGGAGCAGCATGCCTCCAAACTCTCATTTCCCCTGTGGTCAGGTTCCGTTTAGCACTTAGACTGCTCTTATACATAGATATGTTTTTCCTGAGCTAACAAATCTATCTTCTTCTCCTTAAGGATGGAGTTTAGGTGTGAATGAGCATGAAGGCAGTGTGTGTGAGAGATCTGACTTCAGGGGTTGCTGATTCCTTCAGAAACATTTAACAGTAGCTTAGATAAGTAGAGGTAAAAAACGCTAGGAAAGTAATGTGGCACTGGCAGGAGTGAAGGCTTTGGGGGCCTCATCGCAAAAGGAACATGCACTGTTGAACTATTGGGGGAAGAATGCTAAGAAGGAAGAACAAGCAAACCCTGGCTGTCTTGCTAATGTCCTATTATATATATATACTGCATCAAGGTTCTCCTTTTGCTTCCCCTCATCTTTCCAGATCTATTGCTGCAGATGAAGATTTCTATAGGGGAAGTGAGAGCTGGAATTAATCTTGTGTCCAAGTATTTCACTGAAAAGGGGAAAAAGACAAAGATAGAGTGAAAGACAAGTGAAAAAAACATGCTAAGTCAGACGATAGACCGTGGTCTCTATTACACAGAAACAGCAATAATCACTTAGCTGCTGGTATTTGAAATAGAAAAAACTAGTCTTCTGCAGATCAAATCACCAAGGGAGAAAAGCAGCAAGGAAAATAAATGTTCATATTATTAAGCCATTTAAAAAGCCTACATTATCTGAATGTCGACCTGGAATTTGGAGCTAGGAGCATTACAAAGGTGGGAGTAGGATTAGTTTTGCATATGAAATAGATGTAGGTCTTTCTGATTGTATGTGACTGTCTCTGCATCCAGCTGATGGGGAGCAACTGCTGCCTGAGAAGCATGCCCTCTGTGAGACCACAGCATGACAGTGTGGTGCTGCCAGAGAGCACTGACTCAGGTGGCAAACCCGTGCTCTGTCATTGTGCCAATGCCATGAGTGTTTCTGAGCTGCAAATTGATTTAAAAGCACCCATAATGACCTGATGCATCAAATAAATCAAAATGCATTACAGAGGCAATAAAGGTGTGTTAGAAACTGTGATAGATTTTCTTACTCACTCCCCTGGATTTCCAGTTCTTTGGCATTCAGACGCATTTTTGCTGGCTGAGCACATGCCAATATCTGGGTAAAGTGAGTGAGCAGCAGTGTGTCATGGTAAGATGAAATCTTTCACACTGACTATTCAGCAGGCTGCTTTTAGATTAAAGAACAGCTGGCTGAAAACAGACTACATTGAGTTATGTTACGTAAGAATACATGTTTAAATGGCCTGGAAAGCCATGCTAAGAGAACACATATACATGTGTCTCTGAAATCATGTTGATGCCAGAGAGTGCTGACCTGTCCTCAGCACATGGTCTCTGCCTGTGTAGCATTTGCTAATGATGACATGATGGTGCTTCTCCTAAGCCTGGTGACACTGCTGCCTTTGGCTCTACTCAAGTCAGTAGGGAAAAAGCATTCAGGAGCTTGTCCCCTTTCTTCCTTTGAATTCAGCTTGGGTCACCTTTCCTTGTTTTTGGTGGCTGTTGCCAGCAAGCTGTCCAACTTTACTGAGGTGCCAATGCTAACTGGGCCAGGAAAAGCTATGCTTTTCTTTTTGGCTCAGCACTGAGAGCTCCCTTTCCTAGGCTGCTGACATCTCTTACCAGATGTTAGCAGTCATGTAAGAAAGCTCAAGGTGAGAAAAAGGGTTTAGAAATTGGGAGTGAATTTCAGAAAGGACTCAAAAATGTGGAGAATCATAAATATAGAAAAGGACAAGTGGTAGGGAAGAGTTTATAGGAATGAGCAAAGAAGTCTGAGGAATGCAGAGCTATGTAATGTATCTTCCCAGGCAAAGCAAGAGACTGCTTAGATGTGTCCAGAGATCAGGACTGAATGGAGAGAACTGAGGAAGGGTTGCATGGCCTAGGATTGGAGGCTGAGGAAGGACAGCTGGGCAAAGTAGCAGAGACAAGCTGAATTCCTGGCTCTTTTATAAGCTCTTGGCATGGCCCAAGACACATTGATTCATCTTCTCATTACTTTACCACTTGTGATGTCCCTATTTTGTGGAGCTGTTGGGCCAAGAAATATTCATCCAATATTATGAGGTCTTCAAAGGGCTTTGATGGTAAAACTTATAAACATAGGTGAGTCCCATCTATCTGCACGCTCCTGTAGCATCTGGTCAGTGTGTGTCTCTGGAAGGGAGCAGGACAGAGAGACCTGTGTGCCTCATGTCTTGGCTAAGAGATTTCAAGCCCAGACAGCAGAGGTCAGAATAGGAATCTCTGAAGATCAACCTGGATCTGGGATTGCAGTAAGAGAGGAGAGGATAATTCATCCCTATTTCTATTCGTAGACAGAGGGGAAAAGGTTATGAATCTGAGTATATACAGGTCATCTATGTGCATGAATAAATGTGGTGGAAAGGGGGTTGCAAATGCAAGTAGATCCTGGGACAAGGCAGTAATGCATGTAGGAGAGGTTTAGAGAAGAAAACGTTGCCAAGAGAGGAGACTGTGTCTGATGAGAGGTGGGAATCAGTGGGTTTATGTCTATGGAAGGGATTATGTGATAGAAAGAGATAGGGTAAGAGAGAAGATGGAGTAGGGCAGAGAGGGAGCTACCACAAAGAGCTGTAAAATGGAGAGCAAGAAAAGAGCTCTGTAGGAGGGAGAAGAAGTGCTGAAAAACATAGGAAGGAAAAAAAGGAAAAGGTAAGATAAGAAAAGAGAACAAATGGCAACGAGTGCTGCACTGGGTGGAAAAAACACATTAAGGAAAAATTAATTTAAAAGGTATCTGGAAAGATGAAAGTGTCAGAGAGAAAAAGAACAGAACAGAGTGAAGCAGCACAGAGAAAGAGGGAGACAAAGTACATGTAAATGAAGGTTTTAATTAGCACAAAGGATAGAGATGTCTACAAGAAAAGGGAGAAAAAAGAATATGGATGAAATATCAGAGGCACTCATTTATGTAGGTCCCTTCAGGCTCAGGTTTTTATGTCTCTTTCACTACTGACATTTTAAAGTTGAACACAGTTCTCCCCTCTTGGTCATTCTGGCCATTCCACCCCCCCCCCAAATCTGTGTATATCATTGCTCTGGTAGCGCAGGATGATATAATGCACGTTTTCCACTTTTATATTTATCTTTTCTCATTTTTTATCATTGTTTTCTACTGACACCGATTCCCTTGTTGAAACAATCTTTTCATGTGTACTGACTGAGGGTTTCTGAATGACAACTCCTCTTTTATCTGGGGATGGTTTTTGTAGAGCTGTTGGCACCCAATCACTGTGCATTTGCTCTGCAGCTCTCAGCACCACTTCCCATGCACACCCCTCAAGGAGTGACATCTCTCTCTAAGGAAACAGTGGTTGTGAAAACTTATTCAGTCTACATTTGCCATGAGTTTGTTCATGGACAATATGTCTTATGAATACTGTTGCAGCCTGTTTTTCACACAGATGACTCCTATGAATTAGCTTTTGTCACATAGACATAGAGTCATCAGTTCCCATTCCAGTGCCTGACACTAGCACAGTCTGTGGGTTTGAACACAAGGCTAAAGAAATTGGATTATAAAATACATCTGTCTCAGAAACAGGTTTAGTTAAAGGTAGTAAAATACAATGAAAATCTGCAAGCCCTGATAACTTATTTTTTTCTGTTTTGAAAAGCTTGGCAGAGTGTTTTGTATTGTAACTTCCTCCAATTCCATGTTCCTCTTAGGGTAGCTAATGTAATGATGGAGGCAGAAAGGTGGCTAATAGTCCTGCCTTCAGCATCGGAAAGGCAGCATGGATTTGAGCACAGTTTTAACAGGGAACCACAGGTTTGCTCTATGCTGTCTGTTACGCTCTTGCAGGCTCTGAGTGAATTGGATACGCACTATGAAAAACTTCCAAAGTAAATTTTGCATGGAAGGGTTATAATGAAGGCACCGTTTGACCCGTCTCATTAAACCAAATGGGAAACTTGGGATCGTAACTGTGTGACTTTTGTATGTTTAACTGAAGGGATGACCCCAGCATGGACGTGGGCACTTGAACAAACCTCAGGCTAGCTAGCACAGGAGCAAATGGCAGTGCAGATGTGGTAGTCAAGACCTCGGCACCAATGGGTCCTGGAAACTTTGTCCATCTCATAACCAATCTCATGTCACCTTTTCCTCACTGCATGGGTCCTGTAGGTGATGATACATGTGGGAGAACCTTTATCTAGCCATAAATAGAAGGTAGGGTGTCAGAATGGCTGGCCATAGCCAGTGTGCATTTTCCCCTCACCCTCAGAGGCAGTGAAATGATGCTAACCCCAGGTGCATGTCATGTAAAGCAGGCCCTGTTTCTGCCTGGGCACTCTGCCTCTGAGAGTACAAGGGAAAGAAACAACCAAGACTTGGATTTTCAAAGCAATGTGAGAAACTGGACACCCAGAAATATGGACTTGTTTACCAGCACCACTGGTGACACATGGAAGCTACTTGGACACTGTGAAGGTCCATTAAGGTCTGTACTTCCCAGTGTTACACGTGATGCATGTCACACAGATGACATTTTTGTGTTGCTGTGTACATCCTATTGTGTTAAAAGGGATGATTATCCTTTTCCCACTCTTCTAGCTATGTAATTATATATTTCTGTATATAGGGAACCGTAGGTAAGGGGAAAAAATAAGTGTGGTTGTTTTTACATATACAAATACATACATATATATGTGTGTGTATGTGTATATATACATAAAGCTCTACTACAAGAAAGCCAGCCTGGGCAAACTGTTTGTCTGCCTCTGGGAGATTCTGTATTAAGCCTTGTGTTCTTAGCAGCCACCCACTGATCTCAGATAAGCAAGCTGCACCTTTGTAAATGCAATAGAAGAAAATCTATTGTTCTTATGTTTATCTGTTTGCATATTTAGAAAGAGAAGTGATCTCATTCTCTATTCTTTGCCCTGGTTTATTCTTCAGCTTATCTCTGAATACATTTTCTTTGACCATATCTCTGATGCAGATACTGAAAGTAATCTAAATGAGTGGAAACCCACTGGTTATTATTAAAGCTGTTTAAGCAATGTAAGGTTTCATTTTCTTGTGTGGGCTGCTCTTATTCTTAATTGTAAAGATCTCATTCCCTAAAGTGTCTGTGCTTCTATTATTAATTCCTATTAATAACTTGTATTAATAATGCACCATCCAAGTCTCAGTCTGTGCTGAAACATTCAAAGCAAACCTCAGACAGGGAGCAAACACTCTCCGTGTTTTGTTTTAAAAGAAAAGAGAAATATTCCAGTTACAAGTAAAGCCAAGGACAATATTGCACCAGATTCTCCATCATGCTGATACCCAACTCTTCTTGGCCTACCAGGAAGCGCTAAACATTTCCTCAGTAAACACTGGAGGGGACCTACCTTGCAAGGATGAGGTACTTGTGGCATGAATTGGGAGTTAAGGCCAGACCTGGTGCAGTACCAAAGCTGGAACCCTGACTGTGGGAGCTTTAGTTGTAAAAATTGCAAGTCTGCCCTGATTTTCTCAAAGACTGCTATAGAGCAGAATGAGCTCATAGGGGTGTAAGATATAGACTGCAGTTACACCGTACGTGTCTGCATCAAGCTATCACTGCCACCCTGGTGAAGGCAGAAGCACTGGTTCAGTGAAAGGCATCACTGCAGCTGTCTACCTCTGTATATATGAACCACACTATGATGCCTCCTATGTAGTCCTCATGCAGGAGTGTGAAACAGGGGAGGGGAAAGGGGAAAGAAGGAAGAAACTTGGAAGGATCCACAAACTCACTGCCATTCAGCCATTGCATTAAGCCTCCATCCAGGTGTGCATGGCTGGGCAGAGACCATAGTCAAGGAGGGAACTGCTGAGCTTGGTTCTGAAGCCCCCAGAGCTCACCATCCCCTCAGGGCAGCCCAGCCAAGGGTGGAGACTGGGGCAGGAGAGAGGGATTGGAATGTACAGGAGGCAGTAGCAGAGGGAAGCTGTGCTTAAATACTCCTGGAGTGTGTGGACTAAGTCTTTTGCTTTACTAGTACATAAAAAATTCTGTTTGTCATTATTTCTAAAATTAATATTTTTATCTTTTCCCATATAGTCATATTCCAGTTCTAAATATGTAGGCTGATCTCTTCAGCATGTTGCCTTTTTTGTATGGCATGTAGTAGTGACTAGTTTTCCCATGCTTCCTGTGAGGACCTAAGCCTGACTCTTAATTCTAAGCAGCACCTTTTAGACATCTGACCTTTCAGTATCACTGCTGATGATGCTGCATAGGGAGAAGCAGGGACTGATCCTGTGCAGAAGTACTGTGGAGGAGCTGAGCTTCTGTTAGACGGAGAGCTGAGCTGGTGCCTTTTGCCAGGGAAGGGTCTCCTGTGTGTGTGGAGCCCGGCTGGATGTGTCCTGCAGCATGTGTTATCAGAGCAGAGCCTCTGCTTCCACTGCTGGCAGCGCACAGTGAGGGCAGGCATGAGAAAAGAGCCGGAGCCTGTGCCTGGTGCAGAGATGATCCTCTTGGCTCTCCTACTGAGTGTTACATCTGAACCAAGTTCAGGGCTCAGCCAGACCGGCTCCAGAGCCCCTCAACACAGCCTGCATGACCGAGGTGACAGACTCGGCTCAGCTCATCCATCCCATGTAAGCCATCACTTACCACCCCAGCCTGCTGAGCAGACGGGGGCTATGCATGCAAGAGAGTGCTTGCTGGCTTTAGTGGTGTCCCTGAAGGCATTTCCTTCCATTGTATTGACTGCTGCTTCTCCCGCTAGGACTTTTCCCCCTCTCCTACAACTTTTCTAGCTTGGTTCCTCTTGTGGCTTTAATAGGAAATGAGATTGAGAGCAGCTGAGCAAGAATGGTTGCACAGAGGGGTATCAGGTGCCTGAATTCTCCCTTTGTAGATATGGTAAAAATGTTTGGTGGAAGCAGCTTTCTATCAGATAGAATCAGTGTGTTATAACTGCATAATTTTGCAGGAAATATTGATTATAATGGTACTTCATTTTGAACAAAATAGAAAGTAATGAAGAGAGTGCCTCACTCGCTGTAGCACAGTGCTTTGGAAAGGCTGAAGCTGATCAGACTGGAACCCCTTGGCTGTGTTTTGGAGTGGCTTTCACTGCAAATCTTTCTTGTAAATGCAAAATTGTAAATGGCAAACGTCAAAACAGAAAGAAACATTTTAATGAGAAACATTTGCAGGGCACATTCTGACAACAAACAGCCTGTTCTGATCTAATCTGGAAAGATTCAGAATCCTGGGCTGTCTCTGAGACAGAAATCCTGGCTCCTGCCTTACTCTGATGCTATCCAGAGCTCAAGGGTAGCATTGATCCTGGATGCGCTGACCAGTAACACTGTGCTTGTGTGTGTGCTTTCTGCAGATGACTTCCATCCCTCTTTATCACAGCAGCTCCCAATCTCAGCCAAAAATATCTGCACAAAAGCCTCTGTTATGTCTGTGGGCTTGAACACTGGCCAGCTTTACATATATGGAGAATAGTAACCCAGTATCGTGAATGACTGTCTCTTGCATTATACTGACATAGCCTGGGCTGGATAAAATGCAGTGTGTAAACCAAAACTGAATGAGCCATAAAGACTGAAACTGTTCATCTGGGGAGCATGTTGTGAGTGGCACTGAAACCCTAGAGGTCAGTGAAACACAAAGTATTTTCTCATCTGTTATTGTCTTTGTCTTTGCTTATGAACCTTGCTTTGCTTGAGCCTTGTGCCAGAAAGGTCCTGCAAGGGATGGAGGGCTTGAAATATCCGTTGTGCGGTTGCCCCATGGTAGCATTTGGTGTAGGTGAAGTGCCTTGAAAAGAGCTTCTGCACAGGGCACATGAAATTTGCAGCAGCTTTATTTATTTATTACTGAAGAAATAAAGCTTGCTTTTAGACTTTGCCATCTTTAGACAGCAATAGGGGCTCCTATTGCAGACCAGCAAGAACAGAGGTATGTATTTTCTAGAAGTGCCATTTCCCAATAACTCTATGTCTCTACATGTTCCTTATTTTAGAATTAATGTATCTGGTAAGAGAACTGCTTGTTAGGATCCCCTACAATGCAAGGAGAAAAGGGTGCTGGGTTTTAGAATAAGGTGTCAATTGAAGTGCTTAGAGTACCTTTAAAAAACCCCACTATCCAGTAGTCACCATTTACTTCCCATTGCCTGTAGTTCATGGAGGGGCAGAACGTGCAGCTTGAGAAAACAAAGCTGAAACCCTCTGCTCATTATTCTATTGATTTTTACTACCTTTCCTTGCAACACAAACAGGTTTCCTGTGGCATATGTCTCAAGGCACACAGGGCTGACCCTGTCCAGTGCTGGGAGATGAGCTGCTCACAGTGATAACACAGCTTGGTCAGTACAAGGCTTCCCCAAACAGCTAGGTACCCTCATGCTGCAGGATATGCTGTGTATTGGGGTCCACAGCTCAGACGAGTTTTCCTTGCTGCAGCTCAGACAGCGGGATGTGACTAGCACAAGGGTTGTCAGGGCTCTGTTGCTGCATTGGTGCATTAGTAAATGACTATGAATTAAAGCAAGATCTATGTGGTATTTGGAGCATGTGTAGGATCAGTGGGGAGATTCTCATCCCTCCCGTGCAGCTGAGCCCAGGGGATCCTCATCATGCAGAAGACTGCTGAGCTCAGAGCATTTCACACCTCTGGGATTTGTCTGGAAGGACAGTCCCGCATGCCTGAAAGCTTCTGTCCAGCATGGACAGGATGAGATGGGTTTGGGCCTGGCAATGGGGGAAGTTTGCCATGTGAAAACAAATCCCCACGCTGCAGATGACCCTTTTCCCCTGTCCATATTGCAGTGCTGCCATGCTGGGAGAGCCTGACCCGGGAGTGCTGAGCCTGCTCCCCTCCAGCTGGGAGACTGGAGCCCCAGCGGTGGAAGTGGCTTCAGCACAGATAGTGCTGTAGCACTGAGAGGGAGAGGCTGAAGCAGGAAGGGATGGCACAAGGCAGGGTTGTCAGACACGGTATTTCAAGCACACAGTAGTGACAGGGAATTTTTGCTGTCATGGGATCATATGAGCAGCACTGTTCCACCCACCTGTATCATTACTGGAACAATGGATGGCATAACTTGCCTGCTAGTGTCTGGGTGGCAAATACACTTCAGGGAGGGAATGAAAGGTGGGTGTGAAAAGCTTGACTGCTGTAATTGTCTCCTATTAGCTTAAACATTTCTCCCTCTTTTCTGGGTGTGATCCAGCCTTCAGACAAGGGAGGGAGCAAGGAAGATGTTATCTGGAGTTCTTTCACTTCCTGGTTTATATATTGTTTTTTATTCTTTAAACTGGAAATTAATATTTAGACTATCCAAGATATCCAAGACATCACTTCAGCAGCAGAATTAAATGTGACAGTAAATGTATGGCAAGATCCTTAACGCCTCCCAAGGAACAAAAGTTAGAGGACAGCAAAATATTTGTATGCTTGTTCTCCCATAATTGTAATGTTTCTTCCCCCTCGTGCCTGCACAAGTTCCTGGTCCCATAAAAGGATGATGTTTGTCCTAGTTTCAGCTGGGTTAGAGTTAATTTTCCTCCTAATAGCTGATACAGTGCTGTGTTTTGGATTTAGTATGAGGAAAATGTTGATAACACACCCGTGTTTCAGTTGTGACTAAGTAGTGCTTACCCTGATCAAGGACTCTTCAGTTTTCCATGCTCTGCCAGCGAGGAGGGATGCAAGAAGTTGGGAGAGGGTGCAGCCAGAACAGCTGACCTGAAGGGATATTTCATAGCACAGAGTGTCATACAACTTGGGGGTGTTGGTTGGGAGCCTCTGATCTCTGCCTGGGGACAAGGTGGGCATGGATCAGTGAGTGATGAGCAATTGTACTGCTTTATTCCTCCTTCTCTTTTGTTATCTTAATTTTCATTATTATTAGTTATCGTTATATTTTTCTGTATTTCAGTTATTAAACCATTCTTCTTTCAACCCACATTTTCCCATTCTCCATTCAAACCCATTTTCCAATTCTCCACTCCAACCAGGGAGCGGCTGCATGGTTGCTGGCTGGGGTTAAACCATGACAGTGTTGAAAGCTTAAGCCATCTTCAGCGCTGTCTTGAGTTTTCCAATAACATTCCAGTAGGAAATCTGAAGGAGGGATAGCAGCATCGTCTGTCATATTTAGCTGCTGTGAAATTGTGTGACATTAAAGCACAGGAAGGAAAACAAAATCTTGAAAGCTGATAATCCCTGCACTTTGTTGGCTACAGAAAAGCCAGGTTAATCCCAAAATATTGATGCTGTTTCTGGTGCTGACACACCATCTGCTCTTCTTCATGCTAGACATGACCGGATCTGAACCTTAAAGCTCTTCTTGTAGGTGACACTTACTTATGCCTTCATATATTTTACCTTCATGTAAATATGCTTTTTCTTTCCCTTGTAGAAGCCCATTTGTTTTAGTGATGTTGTAATTAACACATGGTTGCAGATGCTGGGTTTTTGCATTCTTTATGGAAGGGGTTTGATGGACCCTGATGCCTAGTTCCCAGGTGCAGCACTATGCTCTCCTGCTGTTCCTGGCAGCCTATTTGCCTTGTTCCCAAGTGGCAGACAAAGCGAGCAAAGCTTAATTTTGGCAGCTACAAATAAGAAGGAGAAAGTCTTGCTGATAGCTGGCTAACTTGCTGAGGGAAGCTGTCCCAAGAACTGATGGGTAAATCCCCATCAGTGGGTTGCCTTTTAATGGGAAGAAGTTGGATAAGGATAGTACAAAGCTATTTTGAACAAGATTTAATATTAATCCTAGCCACACTGCAAGCAACCCCCAACTGCCTCTGTTTCTGTAGTAAGACACATTTTGCATGCAGCTGCCTTGACCGAACTAGAAAAGAATCAAAAAAATATAAATAAACTCTTTTGGCTTAGAGGAGACAAAAGATAAATTGCTTTAAAACACCTTGCTCTCAAAAGCATCTTGCTTTTGAAATCTTCAGCAGCAATAAACCAATTTATTTAAACTCCTTCTAGCAACCCACAACCCAATTTTCCTTTCTCATTACACGTGTTTATGACAAACACATCATCCAGCATTTTTCTGTGTATGGAGACATGAATACAGCTGCCTTAAATAATGGGATTGCCTGTTTTATGCTAGATACACATTTAACACACGCAGTTGTAATAAAATTATTGTTGCAATGTATTAAATATGGGAACTACAAAACCACACACGAAATTAATTCCCAGTCACTGATAAGGCTAGCAGGATCCATATGAACTAGCACAAGAAATAGGAAATGTGAACTGTGACACTATTTCTTCCTTTATCCATATTGTGGGAATAAGGCTATATGACAAAAACTAAGCCTGTTTTAGGGCTGTATTAATCCCACACTGTTTTAAATAAGTATACATGTAAGTGTGTGCAAAAATGAAGCTAAAATAACAGTTTTGTGATTGCAGAGTCACTTTACAAAAAAACCCAGGAAATGTCAGAATTAAAATAATATAGGAAATAAATCTGTCCCCTCCACTATGTCTGTGCATTACGACAGGGTTGTTAATGACACAGTCAAGTATAGCATTTTTCCCAAAGGACCATACCTCATTCATCACACAGGATGGATGCTGCTCACTTCATCAGCAGTTATTCAGTTCCTCGTTTACTCCGTGTTATGAGAGGCCCCAAGCTTTATTTACTGCACACCATTCAGATCTTGCTCCAAAGACAGAATTTTCTCTTGCCTCCTAGGCTTTGCTATTGAGCTCATCTCTGGGGTATCTGAGCACTTTGCAATGAATGCATTTATGTATACAAGCCCCTTGTGAGGATAAGGGGCATTATTAGCACTATTTTACAGACTCACAGACAAAATGTTGGTTTCCCAGTCTGAGGCACCTACAAACAGATTTTTCCAGCGTGCTCAGCTTTATCTGTTTCTAGCTGAGTTCAGGTCCTGTTGAGCTCAGTTGCAGCTGGAATACTCAGCATTTCAGCAAATCCGGCCCCCGGCTATGAAGTCAGATACCCTTAAAATAAAATATGCAGAATTACTTTCTGTTTAGAGGAAGTTTGGGTTTTTTTGCTGTTTCTGACTTCTCTTATCCATTCCATAAAGCCCCACTGAGCTTGTTCTGACTGACCCTGAGGTTGGACTAAGGAGCTCCTTAGGTCTCTTTCCCACTGCATTAGCTCTAGTCTTGTAGTTTCATCCCTCCTTTGTTTTACAAGCATGTTTTCCCCAAACAAGAACTCATCTAAGATGTAGCTATGATCTTCTTCACATTTGGACCACACTGCTTTCTCAGAAGTTTAAGTGCAAGAAACGCACCTCATTTCTGAGCTGGCTCATGTGCAGCAGGGGAGGAGTTTGAGAAATGAAGTGCTGAAACCTGGGCATTTACTGAAGTTTTTCCTCCATATATGAACACTTCTTCTTTTCCAGTGAACTACAATAAGGTGAAATGTGGGAGGTTTATTCCTTTGGGAGAGGAAAAGGTACATTCCTGATGTAAGGACCACGGTTTTTGGAGTTTATTTATATGTTTTTTAAGGAAATGAATCTTCTGGTGATAGGGGATGGGCTTTATTGAAGGAATTTTCTATTTGCTATGGAAAAAAGAACGCTTTAGGTTTATTGGAATCATTCAGTGAAAAAGCACAGAAAAAGCAGGTCATCCTCCTAACTCTCATTTCCTCTGCTTCTTTCCTATCCCTTCATACAGTCTGAGGGGGACTTTTTGACATCTGCTCTTCCATTTGGGCTGTTTTCAGCACTAATTTTTAGTTTCACTGCAAGCATCTGAACCCGTGAATAGTGCTTCTCTTATCATCACCACACCAAGCAGTTACTGCTACAAAAGAGGTGAGAGATAAACGGAGGTGCCTGATACTTCCCATCTGAGGCAGCTGCTTCTACTAACCTGCTTTTTTCACTGAACTGTGAGTCATGCATTAGGGTTGAAACAAGACACATTTATCTGAGTTAGAAGAACTAAATACAATTTGAGAACAAACTAGTTATTGACAGTCAGTTGCTAACCCAACAATATCATGAATCATATTCTTGGGTTGGCAGAGATTCGTATGTTTATTGAGTAATTTTTTCCTAAGTTCATTTGCTCTTGGAGACTTCTGTGTTGATACTAATTCTACGATTATAACCCTCTCTATGTCTTAACCCTCTTTGCTTCCTGTTTGGTAATTCTGTAGAGAAGCCAAATGAAAGTGTCTCTTTTTATAACAAGGAAGCACCACATGCATAGTGAGAGTCCCTCACTAACATGTGGCTTCCTAAAGCTGTGGCCCCATAGCCAGCTTGTGATTTTGGGTGGGAAGCAGTTATGGTTTGGCAAACTTTGCTGGTGACTTGTGCAGTCATTTTCCTGATTTTCATGTGCTAACATTCACTAAAAAGATAAAGGTATTTAGTGAATAATCATAGGGTGCAGCTCTGCTGTTCTGTCTGTTGCTTCATTTGGCCCGAGGCTGTTACACCAGGGACAGGACTAGTGTGGGATGATGTCACTGTGAAGATGAAGGTGATGGAAAGTTGTCTGGCTCTGTGCTCTGGTAGATCCCATGTTGGGGAAGAAGAAAGGAAAAGCCCTGTTTAGGAAGTGTCTGTTTCTTTAAGTGGGAGATAGCTGGGGAAAGGTTTTAGGCAGAGGCTGTGCAGTGAAGTGAAGAAAGATTCACAGTGATTTTCAGTGATAATCTTGATCTCCTTTTTCTAACAAACTCCTTTGTTCAGTCCAGAAGAAAAGATGAATAAGAAGGGACAGGATAAAAGTACAGAAAGCAATGAATGCTAGAGAAAAGGTAAATCAGTTATGCCTACTTACTGTAGTACAAACATGCAAGATAATAGGGTATTGAGAGTCTATCTCTCAAAGCAAAGGAGCCAGGGAGAAAGGGCAAATGCAAGTGAGTTACCTATTTTCTGAGTTCAATGTCCACAACAGGCATTCATGGACAAGCCTAGACTGTTATTTTTGAGGTGTGCAATACAGTTGTTGCATTTCCCATCGATGTGAGGGCAGAGGTGACTGGGATTTATAAAGGGACAAAAGCTCACCAGCTCAAGGTGACAAATCAGTTGTCTAGGTCCATTCAAAGCGCACACATGCTACAAAGGCAAAGAGTGACATCTTTGTAACCTGGTAATCCAAGGCCCTTCCACCAGCTCTTTCAAGTGCATAGGGAAGCCTCTTTGCCTTGGCTTTGTGAGAAGTGAGTGCTTGGGGCTGGGGAGGCTGCTATGGAGGCTGGAAACCCACCCTTTGCAGCAGTGCCAGAGGTCCCTATGGAAAGGCTGTTCTTGGACAGAAAGAAAAAGGTGCCAAACCATGCAACAGGGAGGGACAGAAGCTGAGTGTTGAGACCTCTTGTTTGGCCTTGGGCTATATTTCCATGCTACCTAATGTGTGAATATAGCCCTCATGGGGTGCACCCTGCAGCTTCCCCAAAGCTCTTGCTCAGCTTGGCAACAGCAGCTGGTGAAGTGCAAAAGCTATTGGGGAGTTATTGCTTCTGCAGACCTTTGGTTTGAAGGGAAGTGAGTGAGATGCTGCCCAGAGGGCCTGAAGGGAGTGGAAGTTTATAGAGATGACATTTCAGTTTATGGGAGGCATAAGGAAGAACATGATGTAGTCACTTCTGGATGTTATCTTAAGGGCTCCTAAAGTCCAGCTGAACACAGAAACACGCAGACTGTTAAAAGTATAGCTGTGGCATTTAAGGTATATCACTACTGAATATGGCTGGGGAAGCAGATCAGCACAGGCACTGATTTTTGAAGACCTTGACCCAATCTTTAGGTTGTTGTTGAGATGGGTACTCAGCCATGTGAAAAAGCACAGAAATTACACTGCTTGGGAGCTTTGACTGGAATAAATTACAATCAGTATCAATCTCCTTTTGGTTTGAACCCCTTCTGTTACTTGTGAATCATCAGAGGGCAGTAGAATTACTTTGGTGTAAAGTTATTTGCTTCCAGATTTCTGGTAGGCTGCAGTGAATTATAGTTACTGAACAAGCTTTTATCTAAGGTTCCTGCAAGTGAGCAATTTGTGACTCTTACACTAAAGCAATTCATGTAAACAGATTGTGGTTATGAAGAAAATGCTTAGCAAGTCATAAATTGTGAATAAGTTGTTGATTTGTCCTTTTTTGTTTCTTTTATTTTCTGCACAAAACATAAATTGTCTGCCTGCAGTGTGGTGTTTTCTCCTGAAGTATTGAAATGTGTGTGTCTTTGGGATATAGAAGAATCCCTGGAAAGAGTCACAACCCCTGGTAGTTTACCATGTAGGGTAAGAGGATTTCTCCAAGGAGCAGGCATTTAGGGAATCATTACAAACAAGGCTCCATCAGTTATGATGGAGTGTGAATTTATACATTCATAAGCAGGGAAAGATTACCTTACATTTACCACGAATAAGGAAATGTGGCTGTGCAGCTAATGTGAGGTAGGTCAGGCTATACAAATTAATGTCCTTTCTTATCCTTCCTACTTCAGTGAGTAGCCAAGCCCACAGGATAAGTAATGTAGCTTCTTTGCATGATGGTACTTCTATTTCTTTGCCCTTGCTTTGCAGAGCTCAACAGTGTTGCCATATAAAGTATCATCAATGTCACAGAAGCTTGCCCCATTTGAATAGATGGGACACTTCAGGACTCTGAAGATTCAGGGTTTGTTTCATGTAGATTTCTTTGTCTCACAGCTGCAAGAGTTACCTATGTGGCGGCTTCTGAAGCATAATGATATGTTTATCTATTTCCTTTAAGACTATCCTTGCACCTTCCCTGGAAGATATTGCAGTATGAAAATTATGGAGCAGAGCATGATAAGAAAGGACTTCTCTGACTCCTTCAACTGGTTAATAATTAACTGCGTGACCTCTGTTTAGAAGTAAAGCCAAGCTAATTAATGCACACTTCAATAGATTTATATTACCTATAATACGACTACGATGTATAATGTAAATTTAGGCAATGCGAAGACTGAGTGTGGATAAAATGTTCCATGTGCACCCAAACAAGGATTATAAAAGCACTCTTGCAAATGCACTCTCTCATTCATTTTATGGCACTTTGTATCACCATGTAATTATGTATAATTGCTTGAAAAAACACTTAGCCTTCTGGCCCCTTGGGGTGTGACTTAGAGAGAGGCAAAGAAGGGTCAGTGTTTGAGTAAGGGATGAAGGTTTTCTCACTGGTACAGCGTGTTCCCTGGAAGTGGGAGTATTTCTGCAGCAGCTCCCGCAGGAGAGCTCATCCCAATGGCCTGCATCCTGCCTGCTTTCAATCCAAACCTGAAACATGTTCTGCCACCTATGGCTTTGGCATCCCAGTTGTCCTGCTCGCTGCAAGAGCCTCGTCTGAGCAATTAGAACTCAGAAATGGTTCTGAAAGTGGTTTCTGGGAAACCTTCACAGTACCCAAGTGAGGAGAACAAGCACAGTGATGTCCATGTTGAAGGGAGGGAGGGGAAAATGGAGTTAGGCTCCTTTAGGGATAGGGTTGTAACAGGATTGAGGATGGTCTGGTGTTCCTGAGTCCTACTGTGGTGGGTTAGACAGACAGACACACACTTAATCTCTCTTGCAAGCTTTACATTGTCTTAATGGTAGGTTGGGCTTTTTTGCTTTAGGTACCCATACACGCAGAGGATTGGCTCCCTTTGATGGTCAGCTGGAGCCTTTCAGCAGTTAACTGAAAGGTTAGTGTAGGAAGGGAAGATGATAGAGTCCTTTTTCTTTGAGAATCCTTTCACAGGTATGGACTATCTCATTAGTTAACTTTGCCATTTTACATTTGTGGAAAGCGCCATGAGGTCTGAATAACTGCAGTTACTGCTCACCTTGTTCCCTGGGCCTTGCCTCAAATGCCTTTGGGTATTTTGCAAAATCCTAAGATAAGGACCGATATGTAAATAACATCCCTGAGATAACTGGTGACAAATGTTCTGTGTGACATGCTTTTATTTGTCAGATAAGGCGGTGATTGGTGCCTGGTTAGACAGATGGGGTTTTATTGGTTTTCTCTGGTCCTTCTAAGTTGGATCTTATGTTTTGAAAACTGATTTGACATCCAGTAGGACCGCTCCAGCTGCAGGAGTGAGAGATGTTGCATGATTTCAGTGTCACGAAAGCAAGAAGAATGAAGAACTGTGGTGGGGGCATACAAAGCATACATAGCATACAAGGTCTAGACCAGATACAGGCTAAAAACGTCCTGTCTGGGTGACCGAGTGGCTAAAGGTGTCTGTTTCTAGGCTGCAGGACCCACCAGGTACTGTTGATCAGGACTATGTCAGCTTTCGGGCTACTTGCTTTTGCTTTCATCATCATCAGGAGCCTCTGATTCTGCAGCCCTGTAGTGTTTTGTGCTGACATCAACCCTGAGGCTACGCACAGGAAGGGAAGTTTGTGTCACCTCCTGAAGGAGTTGTCTTTCCAGGTTAGCTATATTGAGGCTATATTGACCAACACTCACTGGTGGTCAGCACTGGAGTACTCCAGGTTCACCTGACCAAAATCATACTTCTGAGACTTTTACTCCAGTGGTTTGACTTTTTTCATCCTTTTCTAACTTTTTGGTCAAAGGAAAAGCAAACTATGATAGTTCAGAAACACTGACGTGCAGTATTTCAATTTGTATGCATTTTCCTCTTCCCTTTATCCTTCTGGGTAAAATTATTTCCTGGTTTTGATGGAATTTGTGCAGGGCTTTTTGGTGCCTTGGAACAGTGTTTTTTAGCAAAGCAACCTTTCTGCTAGCAAAGTATTCAAGGTTAAAGCCAGCTATAGATTAAAGCAGATAGCTTCTCTTTTTCCCATAGTCTTTGGATAAAAACAAATTCCAGTGTCCCAGGCTATTAACTTGGCATCTTTTACCACTGTGTAATTCAGACAGCATATGAATAACATTTCAAATCAACAGAGGAGTATCTTTCCCCTTTTAGGATGCTGCTTCTACCTTCCTCAGTCTCCTTCTGCTGACCTCCTCTGGGGGAAGAGAGTTGAGTATACTACTGACACAATGGCAAATGTACAGAGTCCCTCAAGGAGCACTTAAAAAGCTGCTTTGTCACGGCAGTGTGACATGGACGTGAATAGAGCTTGTTCTCTTACTTCAAATTCTAAGCAGCCATTGACTTTATTGCATATTTTCACCTATGTGAGTTACAAATTAGTGACAAATATGTTTGAAAGCTAGTCATTACCTCAATCAGTCAATTATTCAAAAGATGTATCAGTGTGATTAGTTGCTCTCAGTTAATTATAGGAACAATAATTAGCTAATCAGGGAGTACCATCATTCATATAATACTGATTTCCATTGTTTAAGAGACACTGATTTAAAAAAATGTCCCTTGAATCTATATATTGAGAAAACACATGAGATTACTTTTAAAACAGCTTTATCAGGTTGTGGGAAGTGCTTTAGTCACTTCTAGCTGGTTTGGCTAAGCTTATACTTCTGCCACCTTTTCAGCACTGGGTTCTGTTGAAAATTAATGGCTGTGTCTGCAAATGTAGCCTTAGTAGTGAATTGCCTTGAGAAGGTTGAATGACACATGGATAATCTTCTGCTTTTAATCACTTCACCCCTAGACAAGTCTAAACTGGCACCAAATGCTGGCAAAGAAGGATGGGTATGTCAAAGACATTGCATCTCATTCCTATAAGGACACAAAAAATCAGAAACTACAGATGTAAGACCATAGGATTTCATACTTCTGCTCCCTAAAATTAGCACTTGATGGAGAATGCATCTTGCAGGCATTTTGTTTAAACAGGATTCTGCCTTGTTGTTCCTTATACTTGTACTTCCTTCTCAAGACAGTCAGATGCAACTTGTAAACCCTTGTGGATCTGTTATGTTCCCAAGTTCAAAAACTGAAAATGCCTTGATCCTCATGGATAAATAAGGACCTAAGCCACCAGGAGACCTCAAGCTGTGTTTGCAAGTCCAGCCTAGTATGTCTTCCTTACCCCACAGGGCCAAACTAAGGACAGTAATCCAGCATTTGATGCTGTATACACTAGGTAAGCTTTGTATGACCAGGGTGGTTAAAACAAGTCTGAAAGAAGCTAAGAGTTTTCCAGCAGCCAAGAGGGTGACTGTAAGAGTACAGGTCCCTGCTTGTGGTTTGAAAGAGCAGTTCCACATTTCCCCCTTTCCACAGGCCATACCTGCCTGACCATGGATAGTTGGCTCAAGCAGCTCAACCACCAAAAGCCTAATCCCAGAAAGCCATGCAGGGTGAGGGGTGTACAGCCTTCCAAGGACATAGATGTGGGGCAATGAGGTAATTTCTTCCACTCACTGTGAGATGCTACTTCTGCTTGCCCATATTGTCCATCTGAAGTATTACTGCAGGCTATTTCACCTGTCTAGAGTATCCGGAAACTCATCTGCCACTGATACACTCTTACTACTACTTACCCTTAGTTTGTAATTAAAAGGGACCTTAGTGGGTTGTCTTTTCAGCCACCTGCAGACTTTTCCCAACTGCCCTATCTGGGGAATGCCCTAAATGTTTTTATCACATGCTAGCAACCCAATAAACTTTTAAACCTTGAAACCTCTCATTTGAGCATCAACACATCCAGTTTCTCCAGGCCTGGAAAGGGTAGTCAGTTGTCACCTATCTGCACTTACAAGGACCTAAGATGCTGAGTCTTACAGTTGAAGTCTGTGCTCAAAGAACATGTCTAACCTTGGCATAAAGGGGATTCCAAGGGAAATAACACTGGAAGTGAGAATTGCTGGTACTAATAGAATGCCAAAGGGTGAGGAGGGGAATAAAAAGAGCGCTTCAGTAAGGAAATGCTCAGACTTCTTGGGGCAGGGATTGAGAGGTCCCACTCACTAATCTCGCTGTTCTTTGTCCAGTTCTTGAAAACTTTACACCTGTAGGACTGAATGAACCATTAATTCACTTTTCTGGAGAGGCATACATTCCTCTGGAATGCAATAGAAGCAGCGCAAATGGGATTGGGTTGATCTGATTCAATTACTTTTTGTAATCTGGTATTTAATCTCATTGATAAGAAATCTGAGAGATGCTCTGAATTACTGTTCCTTTCTTCCTGTGCTCAGTTTTGTTATAACAGACACTGGAATTCACACCCTTTCTCCTAACTATAGCAAAAAATACTACGTTACTTTAAAAGCATTTTTTACGTCTTATCAAAATATTATCTCTGGATGCATATACACTTACATACAGAATACATGCAGTTAGCATGGACTAGACAAATGCAACATAATGTTCCTGTGTAAAGATTCCCTATAAATCCGATCCTTCTTGGACATTAGAACAAGCTCTCCAATGAAGATACAAGAAAATAACAAAGTGCACAATGAAAGGAACTGAAACAAAACCTCTGGCATGCTAAAGGATGGAGGAGTGAGGCAAAAGCAAGTGAAAGACCTCTCTCTTGAAATGCCCCTCATTGTCAGATCTCTTCTCTATCACCATGATACTGCAGCACCATGAGGAAACAGATGTTATCTGAAGTGGTCAGCATCCAAACCACTTAGTACATTTCAGGCCCAAGCAAATAACCTGAATTATACTAGGAAACAGCTGAAACCCCAACCTTTTCATGGCAAGTTTCCTTTTAGAAACACTACAAAACAGGCAGAAAAAAGAGGCATTTTTTGCTATATTTCGGGAAAGAGCTATATAAAATGCAGAAGACAATCAATTTGCAGACTTGGCCTGAAGGAAAATTTTCCTCTGACAGAGAGAGAAAAACATGCTATAAGTGCTGTAGTCCCCACTGACTGTCACCTACTGATAGCAAAGGGGTAGGACTCCTCCATATAGTTACATTGTGCACTTGCACAGGAAAGTACAGGCTAAGTCTCCTAGCTGAGGCGTCTGGGACTCTGTTTCTATTTCATTCCTGGTTTCCACCATTTCTTCAGCCTTAATTCAGGTCTGTATGGCAAAGAAAAGCCTTTTTTCCAAACACAAGACATTGCTTATGTTAAGGCTTGTCTTGAATTTCAGAAAGCTCAGAGTTCAAGGCGCGCTTGGAGCCCAGTCATTTGTATTCTTTCTCCATACTATTTAATTTACTGCTGTTATCCAAGTGTTTTAGTCATACTGGAAATAGTTCTGTACGTTGATAAATTTCAGTGGTTGTAATAATTAATGCCTGCTGGATAAAAGGTGTGTCTATAAACTGCTATGAAGTGTTATATGTTTCCGTGTAGGTAGCTGCATATAGATACAACCACAGGCATTCAATAATCATAAAAGAGGTATGAATGCTGAATTCAGACCCAATGTGCCTATTGATTGAAATGCCAATAACAGCTATGTATTGCAAAAAATCTGGGGCATATTGCAAGATTATATACAAGTGAATGACTTGCTTAGATTATGTTATTATCCCTGGTGAAAGTAGCTCACATAATTCTTCTGTCAAGTAAGGTTTTTTTACATCACAAGTTAGAAAAATGTGGGGAAACCTGCTAACCCTCCTCATCTGCCCTGTTCCCGTCAGAGCTATCTTTAGTTGGAGCTTCCTAAGGAACAAGCTGCATAAAGCCTACACCCCCTTTCTAGCAGTATTAACCCCCCTGCTGATTTAATTTATGTGTTTAATTTTGGTTTGCTGGGTGCAAGATGGCTAATTGCTTGAGAACTGTGCAACCTTACAAGTGAAATTTTGCTTTTATAATTTGTAGCACATCAAGTATAATAATGTACATTTAATTTCTCAAAAAGATAATTATGCTAATAGAATTATTTGAATAAAAATTCACACTTTACTCAGGATAATGTCCTCTACCTCTTAATTTATACTGGTGTAGGTCTGTAAGGAATTTTTAATAAGCTACTTCAACCCAGGGCCAGGAAGGGCTACGCAGAAGCAAAGGACTGACAGGTCTTAAATGGGACAAAAATGCTTCAAAGACCTTTGTAGCAAATGCTCTTGGAAGTGATGCAGGTGTTGGATTTGGATAGATGCTACAAGATGCAATAACCAGCCCTGGTCATGTTGGAGGATGTGGTCTTGCTATGTTTAACTTAGGGAGGAAAAATAAGGAAGGAAGAAAGGCACTGCAGGTGAGCAGCAGCATTACAGGCAAGCAGGGCTTGCAAGGTGCACGCTTTGATGCAGATAACCAATCACCTTCCTAAAGCATGTGGCACCTAAGAAGGGCCAGCAGCTTGTGAGACTGACCCTGGAGGAGCTCAAGGGTAGGATCCCTCCAAATGGACAGGATATCCGGCCTCTTCAAGCATCATGTTAGTTTTCCCAGAGATGTTAGGGTTGGTTCTTGCTGCATTGGACACCTCTTCCTTTGCAGCTGGGAAAGCCATGCATCCAGCTAACCCTGTTGGCATTCAGTCTAATGGAGTCCTTTGCAAATGGGCTGTTAAAGCAGTGCATCAGTGTCTTTTTGTATTGTATTTTAGAAATAACCCATTATTAACATGGCCAGGTTTGCAAACACTGATGGTCTGATCCCCCTCTCTTCTGGGAGTATCCATGCTCTGCATCTTGCTCTCATTGTGCAGTGAAAGGCTGACCACTGGTCTCTGTGAGCATTAAAACACGCTGACTGAAATCTTGTGCAGCAGTACAGAGTTATTGCTTTTAAAATTGTGCTGTTGGGAGTTTCCAGTGTTGATTATTGCATTTGTAGTAATTCCCATGCCTTAAAATGAGGAAACTATTGCAAATCCTTTGTGAAGCGCTTAGACAGGGGAGTATGATAAATGGAAGTTTCTGAAGATGGTGACTTTCATACTAGATTAATATAAAATACCATGATTAATGCCCAGACTGTCAGTTCATATTTTCTCCCTTAATTATTTCAGATTTCTTTATATGCCAGAAGTAGATTTAGAGGTGATAAAAGAGTAGGATTGGCAGCCTAAAAGCTTGGAAATCTATCCAGGAACAGGGTGTAGTTACAAGCAGCAGTTCTTGCAAAACTCCTCTGTGTTTCTTTCCTTTACCACTGTACTTGTCTTCTTTCTGCCTCCACACTCAATTAATCATCCACGAGGCTGGTGATTTCAAGGTCACAAATGAGGAGAGACTTTTGCAGTGTTGCCTTCTTGCTAGAAAAGAGGGGGGACTGAGGTCAAGGCTATTAATTTCACGAATGCTGGCCAACATTAATATCTGAATACTTTCTTGATTTCCTCTTTTAGCTACGGGAAATAGCTTTAAGATCTTGGATACCACAATGTGGTAACTATTGCCTTTTAACGTTGATCCCTACAGGCCATCAATCCCTAACTAGCATTGCTACTTACTGAAACTGAGATGGTTTCACACTGAGATTTATAGGTAAAAGATTCCCTGTCTTATGACTAATTCCTCCAGCTCTATGGTTCCACTTCAGTTTTTTAATACCTTGGGCCATTGACCACCAGTGATTTTTTAGGTAGAGCTCTTCACTGAGTTGATTGGGGAGTACTTACAAACATTATTGGATGGTATTTCCTCATACTTTTATGGAGTAGGGTTACTTAATGACGTTGGAATATTTATTTTTGAGACTTGCTCTTTTGTTTTGTTTTCCTTTGACAGCTTTACATTTCTATGAATTACAATGTGCATTATAGCTGGGGCAGAGAGAATAAGCCTGTATGAACTAGAAATGGCTATGGATCTTCACTGAAAACACCTATCGAGGCTATTTTTACTTTCATTGCCGAGTTTTGCAGAATAAACAGATTACAATAAACAGAATACAGAGAGCTGATAGCATTATTATTATTTATACAGCACCATAAATACGTATTCTGCTTAACAGACAAATAAAAGACATCTCAGGAGATCACTTCAAGTTCAACTTCAGCATAAAGTACAACTTTCTCCCGAACAATTCCTTTTCTCACAGTTGCAAAGAACAAGTGTTTCACACCCAAGTGCATTCGTCTGAGGAACTGAAATCCTCACCTAGCCTAAAAAAGAAAGAGATTTGATTGTACTGCTTCAGTGTATAGACCAAAACTCACTCTGATAAAAATCCTCTTAACTGCAGGTAGAGGCCAGAGGCTGATCCAGCATTCCCATCAAAGCTGCCATAGACATGAGTGGGGAGCCCATGGAGTGAAGGGAATAATCCCCTTTTGTTTTCCCTCCAGGGAAACAAAATATTCCAAATGAATAGTTTCAAAGGAAATTCACTGAAAATATTAACCAAGCAACACAACACATTAATGTAAAATAATGCATTCAAAAGACGAATCAAGTGCCTATCTAGGATAATGCTTACATATTTCTGAGGGAGCACAGAACGTTTGTCAGAAATGTTTGTAGATTGCAAGGCAATAAGAAACACTGATGGGTGCCAAGACTGTTAGTGATGTATCATGGCCAAACTTCAGATGTTATGTCAGGAAGGAACATGGATTTCAGTGTATCTACAACGAAGGTCTTGGCAAGGTGCAAAGTTTTATGTGCCAGAGGGGCATCTCCTTAGAGTTGTTCTTTTTAATCTTCACTGTCAATTAGCTAAGGATTCCTGAAGTCCCAGCTAAGCAATGACAGAGGGTAAACTTCAGTATATTCTTAAACTGTACAGGAGCATTGGATTTCTTTTTGTGCAAGAGTTTGTTTTGAGCAAATGCACCATCCGTGCCCTGAACTCTCCATAAACTGCAGGAGTAAACAGAGGGTGCAGCATTACAATACTGCAAAAACCCTCTAGAAACCTGTGCTTGTCTTTAAGTTATGAAGAAAAATTGATTTGTGAAGCCTGGATCGAATGCTTTATTTTCAGTAGGAAAAAGTAGAAACCTCTATATTTAAAGAAATGAAAGAAAAAAGGGCAAAAGTCAAATTCTTCTTCCATCCAAGTAAGACCTGACACACTTTCACGTATATATGAATAGTAACAAAGATGTTCCAGCACTGCATCATGTTCTCAAGTTGCAAAAAATTAGTAGACTGCAAATGTTCATAATTCCAGATCTGTACAGATAATAGGGCCTTGGTTCTTGATAGTTTATCCATGACAGTTCAGACCACTTTAGAGTTTGGGAATGCTCTGTTCTATTGGTTTGACCCAGGGGTTAGAAAAAGACCCTCTTGGAAAAATATCTTGATTCCTGTGAATTGAGGAGAACTTTCTCAGTCAGCCATGGTTGAAGTGGGATTTCCATTATTGTCTAAAACAACCAGAAGCAAATGGAATGAACCTGATGGAGAGTTTTATAAAACTGGGGAGAAAATTTCTTCCAGGGATTAGAAAGCGCTGAAGCCAATTGTGTTGAATCCAAGCCCACCTTCTGACATGCTTTACAGTCTTTCTCAGTGTGATAATTGATTTGAAATACCTCCTGAAAACACTGTGGGATAGCGTCCAAAACAAGGGGGGATCTGGTATACCTGGCTGACATTTATTATTACATTCCTGTTTCTGAGCAAATGCTTTTGGACACAGTCCTTTTCCTGACCTGAAAAATAAGATCAGGAAGATTCTAAAGCAATTCCAATGAGGGAAATAAAAACTGACACAGATGTGTTTGGGGTATTTTTTGTTCTGTTTTGTTGGGGTTTTTTGAGTGTCAGTCAACAAATAGCCTTTAAATCAACAAATGGCTCCTAAACCTCTTTGAAAGCCTAATACAAAGTTTCTGTTTAATGGCTAAAGGAAATTCCCCTGTTGTCTGTGGAAAGGGCTTCAACTACTGTCTCTAATTCTGTTCCACTTAGTTTTAAAACTGACTATTCTAGATCTGCTTTACCTTGGTAATCCTTCCCAAGACTACCCAGGAAGAGATCTGGGTGCTCTGAGGAGTTAGAGATAACAACAAGTCTTTAAAGTGGTCTTAGAGTTAACTTCAGCTGCCTCTGGCCCTCATCCAGTAAAGCACTTAAATCTGTTCTTCGTGTTGAAATGGTCTTGGTGATATCAACAGGGCTCCTCATGTATCTGCAGTTAAATACCAGCATAAATGATTATTGAGATCTAACCCCTCTGCATTAAGGCTTGAAGTACTCACAGTAGTCACTGTAAAGGACTTACTATTATTATTATTGTTATTATTTAAACAGCACCATATGTTTTATGTTTCTGGTGATAACACTAACATGTTACTTTCCCCTTTCAAGAAACACCCTGGCATTTGGTTTGCTGCAAAATGCTTAGGTTCAGGCTCAAAAGCTTCTCTGGCCCAAACCTCTCCCTCTAAATCTTGCATCTGAACAGCCCAACTCAACCCAATCAGACATCTTCTTGGTACCTACACAGATTTACTGCAAAAGCTTCTGCCCATCGCTAGGGAGAGTTGACCCTCAGTAAAACCAGGATGGCTTTCACTAATTAAAGAACAACTCACCTTCTCTAGCTTTGCCCTTTGATTTCTCCCAGAAATCATTTGCTCCTTAATAGAAAAATGTCTACATGATGAAACAAAGCAGTCTTCTGGTGACCCTTGGCTGAGCAGAACTCTAATAGTTGTCTTGTAGGCTGGGGAACCACCTGTTCTTTATTTCCTTTAGAACTTTGTAAAAACTAATTGGAAAACAATCACAGCCCAGCACTTACCAGACTTCCATGTTCCAAAAGCAAACAGTTTTTTGCTGTGTTCAAGAGGCACATCCTCAGCAACTTACTCCCTTTCATACAAGGTAGTTAGTTTGATCTTGGATAGAGAGAAGTCTACAGTGTATCACTTTTATTACCTACTTCAGATGAGGATAAATGTTCTATAAAAGTTTTGAAAATGATTTCTTATGGCAGGGAGAGTGAAACTTCTCTCTGGTACTCAAGATGTGTTCATTAGTTTTCCCTGAGTCTGTTTCCTCAGTTATATCACTACAACTTGATCAGTTTTATTACCCTGAAGAAATAATTTGCTGTTATTAAGACCAAGAACTCTGTTCAGTAATCTATTACATCCGTTTTCAACATTAAAAGGCCTGAGCCAAAGTTCACTGAAATCAGTGGAAAGCCTGGTAGGGACACCAAAGGGGTTTTTTGTACCCTTTTTAAGAGAGTTTTAGTCGGAAGATGCATCTATGCTGTGGTTATTATGTGCAGTATATCTAACTTAGATACTATTATAGTTGTAACAATTGTAGTACAGGGTTATATGGTATTTAAGCAACTCCTTGAGCAGGTGGGGCTTTTTTTACTCTGAGCTGAATTTTATGCTGCCATGGTTACATTTCTAGAAATACCTGCCCTTGTTAGCTTAAATTTAGTTCACGTATGGTTACACAAGTTGAAGTCAGTCCAGTATAGACAAATTTACTCTCCCTAGAGGTTTATTGTCTTACAGTGATATGATTTCATCCCTTAAATCAGGGATATATGTCTTGTTTTGCTTCATCACTGGCTGGATCATGCTCCCACTTGTCAGCAGTCACCCATAACAGACAGCCTTCTCTGGAAATACTGTCATTTTCACTTAGAGTCTATTTTCTTCTTTCATTATTTGAAAAGGTTTTGGTACTCCTACATTTCTGATAGGTAAATCTTTTCCTTGCCACCTGTGTTTCCCTGGTGAATCTGCTAATAGCAATAAATTAATCCCTAGATGCAGTATAGCATGGTTGAGCACCATTATACTGACAAGTGAGCCAGAATAACCCTTCTAGCTCAGTTCCTTAGAGACTGAATGAAAAAAGCCAACCTAGAACTACACTGATGTTAGGCAATATAAAAATTACATAGTGTTCTGGAAGCATTGTTTTCTTCCAAGTCATAGTCAAGCCTAAACATGTTCTAGTTTTAAAAACCTTGGTTTGGAAGTGTCCAGTGTTCTTGCTTATCTGTCTGAGAGTCCTGAGGACCCATTCTAACTTCAGAAAGACAATTCAAATCCCCCATAATAAACACCTCAAATATTAATTTAACAAAAGAGGAAGTCATTTATAAGGTTCATTGATGATCAACAATGGGAAATCTGATGTCTGTAGCAATGTTTTTGTTATCTTCTTGTATGTCCAGTTGAAAATCCTTCACCATATCCTAATGTGTCATCATGGGCCAGCTCCAAAGCTGGCTCAGACCAAGAAGGGACAGCCTCATGCTTTCAGTCATTCCTCTTGTTACCAGATAGGGTTAGAAACTTGCTGCTTCTAAGCTCACTGTGATGCTCATTTTTTACAAAATATAATGAAGGTTCCTTAAAAGAGGCAATTTTATGTCCTCATTTTCTGTTGCTTTAGGTTTTATTTCTGTTTTTAAAGGCTGTGAGAATTGAGGGTAAACATAAGTAATTTCTTACAAGTTTCTTCCCAAGTCTAACAGCTGTGAGTCATTAGGGAGCACCCTGAATCAAGTGAGGGAGGCACAGAGTGCCTCAACAGGTGTCTGAACTTTGCAATTAGTTTGCAAGTCATTATAATGGAGCCATTCCACCTTCTGTGTCCTCTGCACGTGGGCTTCAGGAGGAGTACTGGTACAGCTTCTAGATGGAAGGAGAAGTGCAGGAAAACTGAGCAGTTATCAAGAGTGGAGCTGTTTTGCTGATGAAACCTGACTCATGCAGACAATGGAGATTGAAAGGACTCCTCAGATTTGATAGTCGTAAGTAGTATTTCACTAGTGATAAGTGATGCTTGAGAAAGAGAATTTTGAAAGGAAAGAAATCCTGACTCTTTTTTTCAGACACACTTTTACTTTCTTTAATACCTTTACTGCAACATCTATAACAAACCAAGGCATAGGCTTTGGGGCAGCTGAGCTTAATTTCTAAGCCTAACACATGCACGTCCATATACACTGGAGTTTCATTCCATACCCTTTGTACTTTTATTTGTTTACTTCAGAACAGAGGCTATTTCTATTGATGTGCATGATCTGATTATGTGAATCACCCTGATACAACCACTTAATAATATATATTCTCACTTATCTTTTCGGGCTTATAAAGACAGCTGTTGACAGGCAGGTTTATAACATACAAAATAGCTGGTATGAAGACATGAGCTCAGGTGCCAAAGGAGACATAGGCAGACTTCATGCTTCATTGTCTTTTCTTCTTTGGGAGGTTCAGAAATATAATGATACAAAAAAGCTCTCATCATGAATGTGTGTGGGTGGAGACAGGACTTACTATGCATTAATTCTAATCTACCACAAGCTATTGCTGGACCAAAGATAAATACCTTTTTGCTATAATCTTGATAGTGTATCAAGAGATCATGGCTCTTTCTATGTGTGTAAGAATGGGTGTATTACAGTATAACTGTATTAAAGTAGCTTTTGCAGAAGTTCTCAGCTTTTTCAGCCAGTTTCAAGAGCTGATATCAATGTTGATATAATAGAAAAGAAGGATTTTGTGCTTACACTTTTTAAAATGTGAAGTGCATGTTTGATATTCTTCATACAATACTGGATTTTAATGAGGTTAGAGGCTGCACAAGGTGTCTGTTTCTTGACTGATAGAAAGGCAGAAGGAGAAATTAGTACTGGGAAAGAACATTACTTGCTTCTCTCAGCGTGATCTTTTTGTCTTCAAATCTGAACCCTCTGTTATTTTCATCCTTGCTCTATTGAAATCTGGGGGCAGGGGATACTCAGTAGGATATACATTCAGGCACACACAGGTGCACTAAAAAGCCTTATGCATGGGCTCCTACGGAGATTCTCTAAATCCTTAAGGTAATCTCTTGTCCATCTCACTTATACCCAATGCTCTGTTCTTCCATTTCTCTGTTTTCAAGCTGGACAATTCTGTTTTCCGCATCACCAAAATGAGAGTCAAAAGTCTGATTTATGCCCTCAGTTCTCTCATTTACAGATAGTACTATTACAGAGAGTTTTGACTATCCATTCTGCTTTCAGGTAAGGTTAAAAGTGCTCTGGATCTTGACAGCTATGCAGCAGCAGTGGGCTCAAGAGAGGTGCAAGAATGAGTCATGTGTCCTCCAGTGGCAAGTGGGAGGGAATTTGTATTCTTGAGCAAGAGATAGTTTTCTCCTTTTTTATTTCAAAACCAAGAGTTATTCCTAGGTGCTCTAGTGAACCAAATTGGTTGGCAAAGCCACCAGTTTTAGATCAAGAAGAAAGGAAATGTGTTTGATGCTCAACCAACAGCATCACATCCTTTCCAGTGTGAGGACTTCCATGCTTCTGTCAGTGTTTCTCAAAGGTTGCTTCTCTTCCCTTCACCTTCAGGCCCTGCTTGAAGAAGTTGCTTTTAGCTGGGGTGCCCAGAAGAAAGGGGGCATACCCCTTCACTTACACACTCCTTGGCCAGCCAGCTTCTTTCAGCTTATGGTCCCCAGAAGCATAGAGTACAAGCTGCCCTTTGACAGCAGGTACTCATGCTATAACTGTACAAGCTTCTTACTGCAAAGCCTTTGGTGGAACAGACTTTGCTAGCAGTGTGCAGCAGAGCATTTGCTCTAAGACAGGAGTGTCAGGCTATGTGTACAGGGAGGAAATTTCAGAGATGCCCAAATCCTACTGAAAGGTGACAGGATTTAGGCACTTAAAAAAACACCTCAACAACATTACTTTCCACTGAGTTTGTAAATGTAAATGCCAGAAGGGTTCAGGTTTGCAGTCTATATTTCTTCCTATCTAGGCTCTTACATATTTTTTGCTATACTCAGAATATAAACTACAACAGAGAAGATCAAGGGGTTTTATTTCAATTCCCTGACAACCCTTGATTTAATTTTAATTTTAAATTAATTGAAATAATACATTAAAAAATAATACATTTTAAAAATCCCTGTATTTAAAAGGGTTAAAAAAAGTAGTTGAAGTGGCTATGCTTTACTGATAAGGCTAGCATGTAACAACCCTTCAGGAGTACTGATATTAATGTTTCAATAGGGTATATGGTGAAAAGGAAAGCAAAGTTGTAACTTCTTCTGTGTATCTGCAGTTTTTCTTATGACCAACACACAGCCAAGCTGGGAATAAGGTGGCAATGCTACATTCCCTTCTGTCCTGTCAGCTATATGGTACCTCAGGTTAATGCAGCCTACCTCCAGCATGCTGAACATATCAGCCTGTTTTCAACACTGCCGCCAGAGCTAGTGTGAGGAAGCCAAGTAGAAGAGCAGGCATAGGGGTACTTCTAGGCTGGCAGGCAGAGAAAAAGCTCTTTCTGATGAGTGTTTTTTGGGGAGGAAAAGTTACTCTGTAACATCACCGGAGGGCAACGGGAAGGGTCAGAAGTGAAACGAGAGCAATTTGCTGGGGAAAACGCTGCCAGTGGACTTTGAAGTGGGAAACATTTCTTAAAAGCCAGACCAGATGGAAACTGATCATTTTGATGCTCGCAGGACACAAAATAGACAGATTGTCAATTACCTGAAAGACCACACGATTTGTCAAATATGGGCTGGATAACAAGCGGAACAGAAGTTAGCAGGACAGGGGAGTTCAATGAACAGGTTAGCCTAGCTGTGTGAGAATCTCTAGCTTTAGCAGAAGATATGACTTTCAAGCATAGTTTTGATCGCAGATAAAATGTTTCAGCTGGCAGTGATGTTCTCCCTTGCGTGTTGTTTTTTAAGCACTAGCATCACCCACCTCTCTTTCTGTCACTTGCTTTAAGTTTAAATCAAGTGGTAATTCTTGACAAAAGGACAGGGAGCTCAGATACACTCACTTCCTACACAATTACTGCGTGTAGGCAATTTGATAGAGAACAGAACCCCCTCCTAATGTCTCCTCGCTGCAGTATGAGCACAAACCATATCAGGTGTCAGTAAATACATACTGGTGTGGTTTCTGCTGAGAAACAAAGCCAGAGAACGGCAGGTTTTATTCTTTGTGTTGCTCATGCAGTGGTTCTGTTTTTCTACAGTCTTCTCAATTAAATAGCTAGGATATGAAAAAAGACTGTCACATTTACAAGAAGACATACATTAACCAAATTCCTTTTTATTATTTCCTATTTAAAATATTTGAAAATCTATTGTACAGACTCCCATAGGCATCCAGGCAGCCAAGTAAGAAATGGCCTGATCCATTTTCTACTGAATTCAACCACAGTATTTTCCTTGAGTACTATGTCAGGCTGCTGTCAATGATATTATACAGGAGGTACATGACAGGTGAGCTTGTAATGTTGGAGATGAGCCATCAAAAAAACTGATTCTGTGCAGTTTTGACCAAAAAGATCAGGCCAGGAGTCTCAGAACAGCCTAACCCATAAGCCACAGGGAGACAGGCCCTTATACATTCACGTATACACACATGGATGGATAGTAGGAAGAAATGCATACTGAGGAAAAAGGGGAAACGTTTTGTTATGCCTGACAGTCACATGCGTATGGATACATAAACAGTCAAGGTGAGATATGAGTCAAAGACAGGTATCAAACAGGCCCTAGACCCAGGACAAACTGGAACCATTTGAGATAGCAGTAATGCTCAGCAAGTGGTGTGCTTGCACGCATGTCCACACATGTGTAGTAAACTCAAGAAGTGCCAGATTGACGTTAAGCTGCAGGCTGGTTGTTTATAACGCTTAGCCTAACATCAACAAGAAGCCTGCAGCATTATCCATGTGAGCGCAGTCCTTGGGGCATCACAAGCATCTTTGCATAAAGCAAGAGCAGCTGGCAGAAAGCAAAAATGGTTTTCTCTAATATTTGAACGTAGTCATAAAGGAAGCTCGCCTGGGTGTGCGTGACTGTGTACCATGGGAGGCAGAGGTCAAATACATGCTACATATTCTGAATTCCACAGGAAACACCCCCCATAGGACACCACTCACAGACTTCAGGGATGCACTGATTAAAATGAAAGAGGAAAATACAAAGACAGAAGCGGTAGCACAGAAAGTCAACATATTCAGAGCCAGCTGCTGCCAATCAAGTTATATTGCCCCTTATCAGCTGGAAATTCAGTTTTCCCTCTGCAGAGCTGACTACAGGCACTTTCTCAGTCTACTATAGTGGAAAGTTCATCACCTCCAGAAAGCGAGTTGCAATCCCAGACAAATGCCATATTCATAAAATACCCTGGGTCATTTTAAGAGCACTCTTGAACTTGCTTGAGACACGGCCTCATTGAAATCTTTGTCCCAAGGTATTCTTAGGCTCTCAGTGAGGTCTTGGGGGTTATTTAAAAATGCAGGTGTTAAGACCATGTGAATATGGTCGATATCCCACAGTGTCTGTCCTAAGGCTGCAAACCACCAGGCTACTTCATCTGGCACAAAACTTGAGAAGAACCATTAAACCCAGACCTCACTGAAGACAAAGGAAAGAAAACTCAGACCTTCCAAATGTTGGTACATTCAGTGAGGTTGGAATGACTGCATTTTGTACATAGTGCATTATATACTAAAGCAGGCATCTAAAAAGAGAGGAAACACAAGGAAAAAAGAGAGAGGAAAAAAGACACGAGGGCCTGAAAAAGAATAGCTTAGTCTGAGGCTCTCATGAGACAGTGATGAGATCCAGAGCTGAAGGAGCTCTTCAAAGTCAGTGTGAGAAAACCACTTTCTTTCCACTCAAGATGCTATTGCCCATGAATGTATGATGCATTTTCTCACATGCATAGACTAGACCCTGGTAAACTGAGTTAGATGGGAGGGGATGTGTGGGAAGGGGCCATGCATGCAGACTGACAGCTTGAGCGTACCGGTTGACTTGCAGTAGTTCACTTACCTGCCACTTGCAATATCCTCCACCCAGGAGGTACTTCACATGAAAGCAAATGAGGTGTTAGCTGACTTAAGCAGTGCAGAGGTCACTGCTGATGAAAGACTAGTGAGTAGGAATTCAAAGGAGCAGCTTGACAGGAATGCAATGGTGTGACAGGAGCAAAAGGGGTTGAGAGTGCTGCAAGCATTTATTCCTGTAAAACAGTATGGAGGGAGGTGAAGAGGCTTGTCTGTTTTGCATATAACCTAAGGAAAGAGGACTCAGCCAAGGAGGACTGAAGAAATCAAGAGCAGGTTATCCAAAAAGGATGACAGTGGCAATGTGCTTTCTGCTGCTCCTCATCCTACCACTTGCTGAGATGATGCGGTCCCTGGGTGGCAGCCCCACAGCTGTACTCCTGCATGACACCTTGTGTGCTGGCACAGGGGGCAAATCATGTCTGCACCCACAACCCACTACTGTAGAAACTGCTGCTCAAATACACGTTGTTTCTTGCAAACAGGGGAAGCTGATAGGTGAATGTGAAGGGTAAGAGCAAACTCTCAGGCACACTTAAAAGAGGGTAAAGCTTACGTCTGCCTGAAAGTTTTCTGGCAGTTTTGTTTAATGACAGAAAACAGGCTCCAGTTAGTTTATATATTCATGAAAAGAGCTGATTTCTGTCAAAAAGCTTCACGTTTTTAGGAAGGGTATTAGAAGAAGATGAAATTTTTCATGCAGCTGAAAAGACTGCAACGAGTTCTTGATTGCTCTTAATGTTGTCTCAGTGCAAAGAGCTGCCAAAGTGTTCTCTATCACCTCCATGATTGAGTACAGAAATGAACCACAAGCCAATGAAATCTATTTTAAACAAAGCCTTGTAGTCAGCATTGCCAAAATACATCTTTATCGTTAAAACAATAAATAACAGTGACAAAATATGCAAAAATAGGAAAGATCTCACTGTTATGGCCCAGCTCAGGGATAATACATGTCACAATACCTGAGTGACCTTTGAAAATGTTTTGTGCTAAAAAAATGAAGCATGAAATTGAAATCATATCCTGCCCCTTAGTTAGTATCCCTGCATAGAGACAAGAACCAAACCATTCGGTTTGAGGTTTGGAAAAGAATTCAGGCAATAAATATCAGCTTCCATTACTTCTCCTTAAATAAGCAGCACAATATTTCAGCCTACAAGTCTCCCTCAATAGTTGCTAATAGTCAAATCTAATCTAAAGACTGGAGACATGGATGAAAGTGGAATACAGTGTCTGTCTTATCCTGAAGTCTATCCCAGGAATAGCCATCCCCTGATCCAAAAGAACAGCTTATGACTCCAGGACCTGAATACCTTCCCTGTTGCTCATTTATATCCCTTGCTTGCAGGAAATCAGGTTCCTGCTGCCAATTACATTCATCATCATCACTCATCTACAGTCTTACTACTCTGAGAGACTTTTGTTGCTGTCTCTGTGTGCAGCTACCCCAAGCTGAGGTTTAGCCTCATCTCTGCCAGGTCATGGCGTGTGTTAGAAGAGCACACATGCCTCTAGGAGTCTGAAGGGGCAGGAAACTGATGGGTCAGTAAATGGGTGAGCAGAAGATGTTTCTTCCTTGATCCATGTGCTTTATGTTATGCCTGCTGCTGTAGGATCTGTCTGTCAGTTTGTTTTGGCTTTGTTTTGTTTTTTTCACTTGAATGACACCTTCAGTTTCCCAAACAGTATCTAGAAATGTGAGGATAAATGGTCCAGTCCTGAAATGAAAATATCTGATCACTGTTTTGTTTCTTGGTTACAGACAAAGTAGTAGAGTTTAACTGCTGCTGCTGTACTAGATAGCTGTTACACTGCCCAGTTCATGCTTCTGTCATAGAATGGTGTTTACTGATGGGGCAGAAGCAGCAGGATGCTATAGAAAGGCACTGCATTATATATGGCTGAGTGTAGGCACTTGAGTGTTGGAGTTTGGCTCCTTTAAGCTCCACTGCTGACATCTCTTCTGCTTTCAAACTTCCCTTTCTGAATAGAAAGATTCAACATCATACCTCAAGACTGTATTTCCCCCTTCACTGAAGAAAGAGAATGTGATTAGGTGAGAAACCTTCATTCTACCTGCTTTTGAGTCACAGTGGAATAATGCTTTGAAGCAGCTTTTGCTCACTGGGCCTCCCAAATAGCTCTGTCATCAGGATGAGGAGGCCTCATGCAAAGGGGAAATAAGATGTGAATATTCTCATGTCCATGAAGTAATTATTTCATTATGCTCAGTAGGTCTCAGAGGTGATTTTTGTAAATGACAGACTGATTTCTATATAGATAAATACCTATAGATACCTATATGTATATATCTATATATATATACCTACATATATCTATATAGATAAAAACCTGCATGAGATATTTGCTGTCTGAAGCCCTTTCAGTTGCCTTCTTTATCCTACAGTTATTTTGGTCCATTGGTCATTTTTTAATGTGCTTGCTATTGTGCTTTGATTTGCTAACCTGTTCTCAGGCCTGGCTAAGCTGGTTTTTGTTATACTGCCATTGAGCATCAAGATAGATATATAAAATTATTCTGTTTTCAGAGAAAAGGCTGTTGCCATCAAATGGCTGTGACAATTTACAGAGAGGGGAGTTCTTACATGAGAGACAATTCCTTAAAAGGGTAGAAGAAAGCGAGAAAGAAATATTGCAGTAACTCAAAGAGCAGAGCTGGACCTTGTTACCTTGTCGAGGAAAAGAGAACTAAACCAAAACCCTGCTAAAAACACAGACTGATGGATTAATTTCAGTGTCTCTTCAGCTTTTGCTGCATGCCAGCATTCCCTGCAAAGAGTGAGATTAAAATGAAAGTGCAATTTTGCCTTTTCCTGTTTGCAAAGATCCAGCCCCTGCTCTGTCCCCACAGAATTACAGGAAAAGGAATCTAGCTTTGAGGTGTCAGAGCACAATGGATCCATTTAGCTGCCAGAGTACCGAGGGCAGAGTCCAGTCCCCCCAGTTTCTGTCTCTGTTTCCAGTTATTGCATTAAAGTGACAGGGTCTGGCAGGGTGAGGATGCTGAGGGGTAGTGTTGCAACACACAGTTCCTTTTCTGCTCTCTAAGTGGCCATCTGGGACAATTCTCATTGTTTTATGTGCTATCTAGAAAGCTTGTTTCAGAAAGCCATACTTTCCTCCAGGTGTAGGAGGTGTATTTTCCTGTTTCCAATGCAAAAACTGGTGTTGGTTAAGTGGGTGGCACCTTCATGGGTCTTGTGTACCTTGGCAGCAGACACCTGGGTCTGTTCACTGACATTTGAATTAGAAAATGCTTCCACCTAGGGTTATTCCCATTTCTGAGTGCACTGGAGTCTACTGCCTAGGTAGTTTCCTTTGCTTTGGCCATGTCACACTCCACCTATTTTGCTCTGGCTGCCTCATTTCTGGAAGCTTCAGACTTCATTGAGTTTATTGCCTACACTGTGTGAAACTACAGTTCATTATAGTTGTTGTTTTATTAAAACGGTCCCTAAGTGCCCCAGATTCTGAACACTTGACTGCAATATTCCACAGAGATCTACTTTATTTTTATATTGGTCAAAGCCAACAGCAAAGCTGCCATTAGCAGCCAAGCTAACGCCTTTGTGAAGTGCTGCCATGCTTTCCCAGGGCCTGGCATTTAGTCATTGGCTCTTGAATGCTGTATTTTAGCACTGGCTACAAGACTGTTTTTGCATACCAGGGGTAAAATGCACTTCTACTGTACAGGAAGGAGCATTAAGACAAGCTGAAATCCAGTTCTATATTTAGAGCTTCATGCATTCTTTATAAGTTTTGTGTTCTCTTTTCTGATCTGAAATGGAAAGAAATGCATTTGGCCTTCATGCCATATATTAAATTTTAGAGTGTTAAATAGTAGGGGGAAACGTATATGAGTCGATAAGTGATCTTTAAGATGTAAAATGTGCTGCTTACATTCCTCAGATCTATAGTAGAGTTACTGTCTGGTTTATGTGTAGCTTAACTATTGAGAATTTTGTGTATTTTATTGCCAAGCTCATAAGGATGCTATATAGAAAAGGATGCTATATAGGAAAGGATGCTATCATGAAATGCAGATTCCTAAGAATTTTACAGCAAAGTAGGAGAAAGAGAATCTGGAAACAGCATTTGTGATTAGTAAGGTGTGACAATTTGGCCTTTGTGATGTTAGACCAGTGCTGTGAAGTAGAAGCAAAACACAGTTTTAGCACTTGTGTTCCTTTGGTATTGTATTTTTATTATGCCTATTGTTGCATACAGCTTCCACAATAATCCTGCGGAGTATTTTAGGGTTTGTCATGCTGAGCTTTTCCAGGGAAAGTGGGAAAACATGTGTACAGCTGTATTTATCTTGTGTGTGAATGAGTGCTCTTGAAGTACAGGCATACTGAGAATCTCGTTTTAGTGAGAGTGAAGCTCTTTAGATAGTCATGTCTGGATATTTTTAATAGCTCTTGGTAGTATCTTATCCCTTTCTACTCTAAGTACCTTTGAAAACCTCCCAAGTGCTCCAGGAGAATGCTTTGGAGCAGAGCTGTATGTGTAACAACTTCAGGTATTATCAAGAAAAACTTCAGATCATAAAGGAAGTTCAAACCTCAGACTTTCCAGTCTTCTATAATCAAAACCCATTGGTTTCATCACAAAACTTTTATGAAGGAGTGATAATATGCAACGTTCTCCCCAAACTCACTAGAAAGGAATGAATTTTGTTAGCTTTTTGAGACAAACAACTGCTTACTTGCTGGTAAGCTGGGTGTGAGTTAAAAATCATGACCTCAACCATACCAGCACCATCCAAGTGAATGAAATGGACAGATCTTGGGTTTGAGGCCCTGCCTCAAGCAAACAGAATCAAGCTATTAATGTAAACAGAAAAGTTAAATTTCATTAACAGGTCAGCATTGAGATTAATCAAAGAACAGAACCTTTCAAGTGCCATTTTCCTTCTGTATCTTGTAAAAAACATTACAGTCATAATAACAGATTCCTTTCCCAGAGACTGATTTTACAGCAACTCTAAGTAATTACACACATCTGGTGATAACTTTAAAAACTGCAGTTATAAAAAGAGCTAAACTAAAGACTACAGATTCCCTGTGCTATAATAGATCAGGTTTTGGAGCCATATCCATTGTGACACCTTCAAAGGACAAACAGTGCTGCAAATTTGGAAAGACTCAACTATAAACTTATTTATAACATTGTTATTATTAATCTCTGTGTTACAGAGATCTTCATTTCCCCAATGGTGGAAAAGCAGCATGAAAGCTTTTGCTGCACACCTCTAAGTTCAACCCAGTTACAAGCAGTGTTGTATGGCAGAAATGTCACATCACATTGTCCTTGACTGGACTGATAGTTAATCCTCACAGATGAATTATCACAGTAGTTTTCAAAATCCCACCCCCTGATACACCCATATAGCTGTGTATGTACAAAAAGCAGTAATGTACGCGGGAAAAATGTGTGAAGTTTACATTTTTCATCATATAGTTCAGAAATCTGCCACACGCTCTTGATGGGCTCACTAAACCCTGACCATACATCCATCTTCCCTTCTCAATTCAAACATCCCACACACCTTCATAGTGTCATACAACTGTCATTTTGCAAACAATCCAGCAAAGAGTTTCCTTTATGTCCCAAAACAGACATTCCAACTTACCCCCAAAATTTCCACACAATGTTAAGTACTGGATTAGTGGCAGAATTAGTGTTTTGGAATTGTCAAGCCAGCACACACAGAAATGGGGATCTTGGGACTTGTGTGTTTCTACCATATTGTGAGTGTTTGGCAGCTCTTATGTTTATTCCCAGTTACTTCTCATGCCATTATGCTCTTATCTGAATGCCTCACAATCTTTTGGGTCCGCAGAACCATTCTGTGAGAGAAAGGACTGTTCCCCTATTGCAGGTTGGGCAACTAGAGCCAGAATTCTCAGTCATCTACACACATTGTGTGCTGCACTGGAGGCAGACAGGGAGAGATGGAAGAAGGGGAAGTTTAATCAGTGGGGACCTGCAACAGCAGAATCCTCACCACCATTGTGACATGACCCTTACAAGGATCAGCACTGTAAATATATATCTATATAACTAGGTACAGGGGCTTTTTCTGTATTTCCAAACTTTACCAGAAATCATTTGTGAGGGAAACAGAAAGGGAATCTGTGTGTCTCTGGGGCTGTCCACTGAGCTAGATTTGAGGCATCAGGCTTTGTAAGCAGAAACAGAGGCAGGTCAGCTAGGCAAAAAGTCTGACTGATGCAGACACACATGCTTTTATGGTATGTGCAGCACAGAAAATGAACTTGTTTATGTATCCACGTGTGTGTATGTTGAGGCATCTGGCATTTGGAAACATCTGTATAAAAAAATCAGTCTTTGTATTTTAATAGACAGGTGATAAACCCATTCGCTACTCAGGACCAAATCTTTTTGTCATACAGTCAACCCCTGCTTCACTGGGGTCATGGTGATGGGGTAATAGAACAGAACCTAATTTAAAACACATTCTAGAAATGTTGTTAGGCTGTTTCTTGTAAAGTACCTTCCTGAAAAGCTAGGCACCTTACTAGCATCAGTTCAATTGCAAGACCCAGAGGGAAGGGAAATTATAGGTAATAACTGTAGATACAACCCCAGGATGTACTGTGTGTACCTCTGAGCCAGAAAACCCCAAAGGGCTTAAGGCTGGAATATAGTAGCTAGCTCATTCCCAAGCAGACATCTGCAGTCTCACTGAAAAGCTGACAGACACACTGCAATGCATTCACAACCCCTACTAAGGACCAATATGAAGCAGTCCAAGTGAAGCCTTAATGCTGGATAACATATGGTTTTGTATTTAATGTTCTATTAAAGGATGTGTGTGCGCATAAATTGCATATATAGGGAGCATATATAGATGGATATCTACCTGTATATATGGGGATACACACATAAAAATTTATATGAACATGGTCATGCACAGTAATAAAAAGAATAGGTCAGGCTAGAGAAGTATTTCCAAAGCATTTAACAGGAATGAACATTTTGTTTTTAAGATTACCATAATATATTGTCATTCAAATTTCTAAATGAAATGGAAAATATGCATCAGACTTGAACCTTGAAAAATAAACTTCTTCAGAGAGAATTTCAGCTCTGGAATCAAGTGTTCGCTATTTGAATTTACAAAGCAAAACAACACCCCATCAAGGATTGCGCGCAGAATTAGCTGTGTCAAAGGAGACTTAAAGGTTTTCAGAACAATGGCATAAAAGGTGCAATTTTCCTGTTGTAAAGAAAACAGAAAGGCACTGAAGTAGCTGGAAATTCAAAATAGGGGGTTCTTAGAAATATAGAGTACAAATGAGTATCCAAGACTACAATGCACTGGGACTTCTACCCAAGGAGGGTCAAGTCTTCAATCTTAACTCGGGTTGTGTGAGTTCTGCTGAATTCCACCATTCAGTATTGCAAATGTCTTTTCTTTCCTTCAGGTTCAGTGATGCACATAAAAGAGTTGCTAATTATCAGTGGTAATAATTTTACATTGAACAAGTTACCATTAAACTTCAAAAAGTTCACACTAATGCGTGAACAATTATTGGCCTAATTAAGCATCCAGTATTGCATCTACACACAAAAATGAAACATTAGTTAAGAGTGTGACAGTGTCTGTAATGTTAAGTTAAAGGAAGGGGTAGTTTGGATAGCTAATACCCAGACTGAATTTATTGCACACAGCTCACAAAAAGCAGGTAATTTCTATTCTGCCCTTCTCTCTTTTCCACTTTTCCATGTAGTTTTTTTCCCATATGTGAAATTAAAGGGACATCAGGAACCCCAGAAACCTGAGGGAGTGAGGGGCTTGGTTTTTTGGGGAGAGAATGGGAGTCTTGTATAATCAACACACACTGAGAACCCATCAGCTTTTGTGCATAAGAGCAGAGGATGCCTTGTGGTGTTTCAAGCTGTAGCACCTGATGAAATCATACAGTGAACAGGAAAGTCTCTCCCTTAGACGCAGGGATACACGATGGCAAACATTTAGTGAAAATCAGTTTAGGACACAGCACGTTACAATGGCTGTCATCAGGTTGTTGCTTCTGCATTCATTTTCCTCCTACCATTGCACAAGGCAGATAAAGCCAGGTCCTGTGATAATAGCCATTTATCCATGTTGTCATATGGGCCTCAGCAGTAAAAGAGGGCAGATTGCAGGAAGGGAGACAAAGCCTCCCGACTGTGCTGCAAATGCCATGATTTCACACTTTTCCATTGTTATTAACATCTGAATTAATTTTCTAGGGCCAGATTACGTTTGATCAAATGCAGCACTAAGTCATCTTTGCTTGAACGTTACTGGCCGAGGACAGAAAATTACACAAGCCTATGGAGCACCGTATTTCTATGGCATTTTCCCAACTCAGCTTTCTCCCTTTACCTCCCTGTTTATGACAGAGTCCCCTCCACACTAGATGGGTTACATAGTGAGTTCTTTCATAGAGCCATGGAGTCTAAGGAAAATACACTGCCCATTTCCCTGTAGCTTTTCTAGAACACCTTGTTTCCTTGTGCCTACATTAATATCCTGTATTCCTCTGCCTTTTGAACACATCATGTCATGTTTCCTTATTTTATACTGGGCTAGGCATAACAAGGGAAACGTTGGCTAATTTCAATCGCACTTTTCTTGGCGTTCAAACTATAATAACAGAATGCACTGCTTTTTTCAAGTAAAACCTTCAGATGGGCATGGCACAAATTATCCATCTGTAGAAACCACCCATGATTAAGGAACTTTTCATCAGCCTTTAAAGTTAGAGTTCTGCAAGAAATACCCTCCTGAATTGCAGAACAAGTCAGCAATACCTGCAGTTTGCTGGGACTGAGCCTCACAGGGATTACTTTTGCTTCAGCCATTAGCAGCTATTAAACTAATTCTCTTAATTTCACATTATATAAAGCTGATGGAATATGTGGGAAAGGCAATCTTCAAGGCATTAACCCTTCACTTCTCAGCATCTTTTTTATGCTTGAAAGGAATTTGATGATTTCAGCTTTTTTCTCCTTCTTAACTTTGCCTCCATTAGGATTGCTTGAGTGAATAGGGGGTTGCAGAAACTGGCCCTTATATTGTAATGTAATCACAGATTGATTCAGCTCTGCAATCAGCCACTCATCTGTGATGATCATTTCAGGGTCCTGCCAAGAGTTTCTGGAAGGCTCTTTGCTAGCTCCCTACTGATCACACAGACCACTAAAAATGTTCCTTTTATGCTACTTCACACTAATTCATACGTCTTGTTCTGAGGGGAGGGAGAAAGAATCATAAGGAATCATAAAGAATGATGTTTCTGAACACTAATGAAACATCAATGCATACCATCCCCAGCAAAATCAAACACTGAAAAACTGCAGACACAAATAAAATCTGTTTAGGTTGGGTTTAAAAAGGAAAAAAAAAAAAGGGCAGAAGTAAAATTTCAAGAAGGGAAAAGGTTTGGAATGTGCATTTGGAGAGAAGAGGGATATCCAAAGTTCAGCATCTCTGAGAAGAGCCCATTTACCAATGTCTAAACAGCTAATAACTGAATGTAAAAATGCCTGCTCTATCTAATAAAAATGTACTCTAATATTATTTACTACATCGTAAACTTTAAAACATTAACATGAAGAACATAAACAGAAAACTGAATATTTCCTGTGTCAAAGACGAGCTATACTTTCCAAAGTATGAGTCAGATATTGCTACTAATAATACTGACTCCCTGGCAGGAGTGAAATTACTCTGAATTAGAGTACACAGCAGCACTGAATCTGGCCGTTTGTCTCTTGCTTTGTGGTATCCATCTCCCTGATGGCTGACTCCCACGAGCTGACTCCCTCAAGCTTTGGACACCTGGAAAGAGCCACAGACTCTGGTATTAGCTAATTGCTAGGGCTGTCAGTTTTATGTATGGGGTGTCACACAATCTTTGTTTTCGGGATACCCGGAAGTGCCACTGCTATTTTCTGGTTCAACAGCTTGTATCTGGTACTGTCAAATGTTGCCCTCACTCTCTGTACCTTAGAATGATAAATGCATCACCTGGAGGCTGCAAAGACCAGTTCCATCCTAGCACTTCTCTTTAAAAGGTAACATAACACTTCAAAGGTGGGAAATAAAAACCCATAAGGAGTTCTGAAGAGGGAAGGACATGTGTAAGTGCAACCATGCAATGAACTAATCTTTAACTACGAAATGCAAATGTCCTCTTTAAAACAGAGATGTTTTACCTTGGAAGGCAGAATGTGTTTGAGGGCTGGTGCAGCCCCAGGCTTGTCCTGCAGGATGCTCCCTGTGCAGTCAGGGTATGCCACCCTACAACTCCTACCACAGGCAAGGCAGTGTGGCTGCAACACTGACAACTGACCTTCCCATGTCAGTGTCCAAGCTCCAGGCACTTTTACACCTGACACTGCTCTTTCCTATGGAATGTTCTTCTCTAACACATCTAAGTATCATTTGGTCCTTCCATGGTGGAGAGGACATGCTGCAGCTGTGTAGCGATTCGCTACTCAACCTGTGTTATTAACTTCACTGAAAACCAGATGTCTTGTTAGTGAGAACTAGAAGGGTGACAATATATTTCTCATAGGCTACACTATGGGACTTTCTGGCTGTCTTAGGAACAATTCTTGGACCGAAGCACCTGGACTGGGATTCACCCTGGAAGTCCAGAAGTCCTCTGCATTATAGTCCATGCCTAGAAAAGGCCAGAAAAATCCTTTAGAAGACTTTTATAATTGCACTCACTCCTTATGCAACTTACTGCACTAGCTGGAAGCTGAATTTCATACCAGTGGTCAGCAGTGCACCTCCTGAAGTGAGATCTGTTTTACTGCCAAAGGCACAATTTGACCTATAATTATTAAAGGCCAGAAAAGGGTTCAGCTCCCCTCTGTGAGCAGTATCTCCAACTATTCATGTGAATTACTGCTTCTCAGTAAGGGAGGTAAAACACTTAAAATCCCTTTCACATCCAAAGCAAATAGCAAGTTCTCATATCCAACACGAGTTCCAACCATATTTTCATTATGAATAATTTGACCTGGTTTTCCTCAAAATGGGGAATATCAATAATTCTCAAACTCTGTAGAGCTTTTCAGTTTAACCCATTTCATTGCTGTGAGGCTGGACTTTGAATATCGAAGTTGCAATTTACTGCCCAAGTATTTCCACTGATCCTATGGGGCTGTTCTTAGCATATGTTATCATTGGTGTGAGTAAATCAATATCCAGTTGGCCATAAATTGTAGCAATATGTCAGATTTTAGAGTGATAGTTCAGAAGTGAACTGCATATGGAAGTTCATCCAGTTTTGAAAGTGAAGCAAGATAATCAAGGTATTAAAACCTAAGGCTCCTTCTCATTACCTTAAAAAAGATCTGAAATTTGGAAAACTTTCAGTAACTTCTCATTATTTCTGTAGATTACTCATAATTGGGTTCAAGAAAAAAGAAGAAAAAAAATCAAGCCAGTAATAGAATAGGAAAGGCCTTAGAGGCCAGAATTCACTGTGCTTTTAGTATATGTTTTGTTTCAAGCATGGCAATGCAAGACCAATTTGTATAAACACAAATACACGGTTTGCTGGTTTAGGGAATTAAATAATGCACAAGCACCCTGTTTTTAAAACAAATGATCAACTACTCCCTCATTTGCATCAGAATAATGAATAGTATGTGTTTTCTGTCAGTGGGAGTAGGGATGAGGAAGTCTGTTGTGTGTATTGCAAGTAATTTCCAGTGGCATGGCGCAGACTAAAGGACAAGGTGTAGAGCATTCCAAACAGGCAAAACCAACAGAGTCACTTTACAACTTATGCTTAAGATAGTATTCAGAAAAACATATCTGATGACTAATTTGCTGTCATGTCAGCACTGAATGCATTGTGTGAAGTCTGTAAGAAATATGAGGAATGCAGGAGATGCATTAAGGACATAATACTTCCATCAGAAGTGAGATTTGTTTAGGGTTTCCTTCACTCCTTTGTCATTTCTCTTCAAAGCTGTTTCTACCTTTCACTTGAAAGGAGCTCTTTGAATTCTGAGTAAACAGAAAACATCTCAAGCTCAGATTACTCAAATGTTTTGATAACTTTAGAGAAATCTAAATGTGATTAGAACTTGTCAAGATAATAATTGAAGATATCTTTCTATGCTATGTCATTTCAACTGTCCTCACTTCTGAGATTTGTAATTAATTCCCTTAATGTCTGTTGGGTTGACAGGATATAGATTTGGGGTTTTACAGATTATTTTCTCGGGCCGTGCTCCTCTTCCCATTGAAGTTAATGGGAGTGTGAGTGAGTCACTGATCTTTTCAGAAACCAGCAACTGCCTGGCTTTAAAGTCCAAAATAAACATTTCTTTTGGAAAAGTTAAAACATTTACTAGTGCAAAAAAAAATCTGTAGAAAATAACTGTTTGAAAAGCACTAATAATAATAATAAAATAATAATAATAATAATAAATCTTTGATAAATCTTTAATCCTATCAAGGTGTAGATTTTCTGTTTGTGTGACAAAGTGGATTAAAAGTGTAATCCATTAATAAAGGTTGTGCATCATAACAAATAATTTTTGTTAAACTGAAATATCATATCCCATTTACAACAGAATGCATAAAATAGTTATTTTGGAAGCAAATTTATAGGAAGAATAGTGGAGAATACAGCTGAATAGAACACTGCTCAACACTCCTGGTAATTTAATCCATTGTTAATAGTGAGTGAATAAGCTTTAGTTTTGGATGATAGTTGATACTATGTCTGTGAAACTGTACATGCTGCATTGGCTCAGCTTTCAACATCTGCAGAAATGGAAACCTTCTGTTGTTGAAACTGGCCTTGAATCGTAAGACAACTATTGGATGCAACACCCATCTTTGTATTTCTGTAAATCTGGCTCTGTTAATTTAGCTGGACACTGTTAAAGGCTTTAATTCAGAAGATGACTACATGGGTATAGACTCTTGTCATTTGTGTTAATACTTGCTGCAACATTATCTGACACCAAGGGTTAAGCAGGAATGTAACCCATCCTGCCAGCTGCAACATCACTAAAGGAAATGTTAGAGAATCACCTGGAACTTGGGTCAGTTTGGAAGGTAAAAAGTGGGAAAAGTGAAACAGAGTCTGGTTTGTCTCTTGTGCTGACCAGCACACAATTGTCATGTCCATAAGGGAAAACAAGAAAACAGTCCTCTAGTCCTGTCTCATCTCCACATAACTCTTAGTTATAGTGAAGGAGAAAGTACACAAGGACTTAGTGATAAAAGAAGCAAGATCCAAGAGTAAAAATCTGAAATTGAAAGCAGGAGAAAGGGAACAAAAGAGGAAAGGTAAAGTTAGAAAAATAGATGTTATTTTAACAGTGACTTCCCGCCACTTTTCCTCAGTGTGTTTCAGCATCTCGCATTACACGTAGCACAGTTGGTATAAGTGGGGTTCTTGACAGAATATAATCTTGTATTGATGGAAAACTAGGTGACTTAGGACAAAGCCTTGGCTGGTATGAGTTTGCACTTGATCCACCTAAGTGGAGACCAAGTGGGTTTAGTTCTGCCTGTGGCTGAAAACGGTGAAATTTGGAGCAGCCCGTAGGCCTCAGGTTGGACGACGGACAGGACAGCAGGCCGCTCAGAGCCTTTCATGCCTACTCAAGCCTTACCTGAACCAAAGGAAAACTGTTACCCCTTTTTCTGAGGTAATTTTATTCTCTTTTTGTCTTGGGTCAACCAACAAACCTGGATCAAGTGTTGAAGAGTGATGAGTTAGTGTTTAGCAGTGCAGGTGTATTTGCTCCACCACACTGCAGGGTTCAGCTCCTTCAATGTAACTGCTTCTCTGAGCAATGCATCAACAACAAAAAGGTATTGAAAAGGAGGAATTAAAATGAAGAGGTAGTACCAGACTCACACTGGTTTGCAGTGCTTGCACACTGGATTCTGTACATCACAAACCTGGGCAGCTCCTTATGTGACAAATATTACCTCAAACCCTGCTTATTTTTCCCTTACCATCTTGGTGGTAGTAGCAGACCTCATGCTGCATGCCTTTTAACATGAGTTAACTTTCATTCATTAACTTGGAGGAGGGGGTCAGCAGGAAATCAATGATGCTTTTTTTATCTAGCCATATGCAGAAGCATTAAAATGAATCCATTGACTACGTTCCAGCATTGCAGTTTCTTCCTTGCAGCCTTTATTGCAGTGTGCTTGCCCCTGGTTGTGCTACATCAGCACTTGCAGATTAGGAAGAGCAATCCCTAAATAAAAGGAAGGAGTTGCTTCTTCCCAGTCTGCCAGTTACCCAGGGTAATGGGTACCTGCCTCAAGGGACGAAAAGGCCATTGGTCAATCACATGTTCCTTAGAGCCACATTGTTGTCAGATCCGTGGAAAATATGTGTTTAATCTTATGTTCTTTAATTGGATACCTGTAAAAAGTCTAGATCTGAAAATTACTTTTTAAATGCGTGAAGGTTGAAAGGCTTTTAAGACCAGACTGTTTGCATTGCTGTACAACTGAGGGGACAAGTATTGTAATATCTCCCTTCTATATGCAGTTCCTTAGAAGATAAAATGAGCCCTTGAGAAGAAGGAGACACTGATTAAGAATGTTGAAAACAGGGAGTTTATCAAATCAGTAAAAATGTGCCAAGGTATTTGAAGGTGAATAGTGATAGGACATGGAGTGTGAGCATTAGCCATGTAGGAATGATGGTTGTTATACAATATTCATGTTGTGTTGGAACAAAAGGCTCTGAAGTGCTTGGTCTCCCTTTAAAACAGTTTTGCTGTTACAGAGCATGGAAGAGCTCTTGCTACGGGGAGTTTACAGATGAAGTAGGATGAGCAAAGAGTGGTTTAAGGGAAAAGAAAGCTGTTATTCTTGTTTTACAAATGGGGCAATGAGGCATTGTGAGATTGACGTGATTCTCTGGAGAAAGAAATGTTTATACTGAAATGGCCTGAAGTGTGCATTTCTGCATATGTCAGAAGTTGCAGGAAAGATATTCTATAAAAATTTGCAGAACAGTTCATCCTTAAAAAAAGAAGAAAATGGTAAAATCCTTTTTGAAAGATATTTTTAAGACATTGCCAATCTACTATAGCAGATATTTCAGAATGAAATAAAAGTGCATCCACATTAAAATATGGCCACTAATGTATCATCCTGGTTCAGTTTAGTGTGTTACAGTATTGTGCAAATTGCATTTTTACATTAAAGCAAAGAAATCAAATCAAACTTGAAGAAACTTTTGATTTGCAGAAATTAAAGTAGGAGATGTATTTTCATTAAAAGAATACCTTTACATTATCTTCAAGGAACTGTGGAGTTGTCTTTGTAAAGGAGGTGTAGGACAGTGAGTATAGTGGCAGAAGATGTAACCACAGGGACTAGTACTGAGTTATGTCCTAGAAGGTAATACCAATGGCTGATGTATCCTTGTTAGAGAGGCTAACAGGGGTAGCCACTGCGTGTGTCACAGTGGCTAAAATGAGCAGTGCAGTTGTAGAAGCAATGCTGCGAGGGCTTTTTTCATACAGAGTGCTGAGAGATTCTGATAAGGATGGATAACTAATAACAGATATGTTGGCAATTCTATTTAGCAGCGCTCTGCAGCTCAAAAGCTGAAAGACAATTGTTATCAGCTGTTTGAGGACCAGCTCTGCAAGAGGTGGCACATTGTGGGTTCAAGGTCAGGTTTACATTCTGTCAGTGTGTGTGAAAGGGCTCTTTGCTAAGGGTGGCAGTCAGAAGGGTTCAAACCTTCCTGGCACTAATGTCCTGAAAACATGTGGTTATTAGCAAGAAAGAAGGTCTGCCTGTTTTGCTAAGGGTGGAATTACCAATTTCCCTCTGCTTTTTGGCTTGCATTTGAACTAACTTTTTTGCTCCATGGCATTTTTGTCAGAGGACAATTTATTCCCTTGATTCTGCTACCCAGAGTTCATACTTATTGTCAGTCTCCCATGTCTCACATTGACAAGATGTTCCTCCTACATCCCATTATTTCTGTAGCTGTTTTCTGCCACTCTTAGTCTATATGTGTGCCTATTCCCCACACATATCAAGTCATTTGTTTAAACCCAGAAGTAGTTTTCTACTTGTCTGCTTGTCCACAGCCCACCAGCCTTCAGTGTGCCAGTCAGTTCTCCCTACTCTTTTCTCTAAGGATGCTCTAACTCTGGTTTTCATTTCCATTGTAAATTGCCTACTCACTGGATGCTGAACTCAGATGCATGGGATTCTCCTGTTACTTAGAAATTCACCAGTAGTCTGTACTGGTTTTGGCTGGGATAAAGTTGATTTTTTTTCATAGTAGCAGGTATGGGGCTGTGTTTTGGATTTGTGCTGGATACAGTGCTGGGCACACAGGGATGTTTTAGGTACTGCTGAGCAGTGCTTACACAGAGTCAATGCCTTTACTGCCTCTCACACCACCCCACCAGTGAGGAGGTTGGGAGGGGGCACAGCCAGGACAATTGACTTCAGCTGACCAACAGGATGTTCCATACTATATAATGTCGTGCTCAGCAATAAAAGCTGGGGAAGAAAGAGGAAGATGGGGAGGAAGTTCCAAGTTATAGCATTTGTCTTCCCAGTTTAGCATTTCAAGCCCTGCTTTCCTGGAGATGGCTGAACACCTGCCTGCAGAGGGCAAGTGGGGAACGGAACCCTTGTTTTGCTTTGTTTGTGTGTGTGGCTTTTGCTTTACCCATTAAACTCAACCCTGGAGTTTTCTCACATTTACCCTTGTGATTCTGTCCCCCATCCCATGGGGAGGAGTGAGTGAGCAGCAGGTGGGGAGGGGGAATGAGGGGGGATTAAGCTGCTTTCTAAACAACAAACTCTTTGAGAATTACTTCTGGTCCATTGTTTGATTTTCTCTTCTGTTTTGAACATTTTGATTCCCTCTATGCTAAAGGTGCAATATAGTCTCTACAAGTAAATAGGCTTATTATGGCTTTATATACCTTTATCAATAGATAATGACAGACACAGTATAGCAGTCATGCCACGTATTCACCAAGAAAATTGTATATTCAATATGTATGATATAAAGATGCATTTGTACAAGGATGTTTACAAGTCTAAGATGCATGGTGAAGATCCATTTGATACTCAAACTAAACTTCTGCTTGCTGTTCTTTGCAGGACACTTGTAAGATCTATTTAAACAAACAAAGGCATATCAGAAAAGGGATGCATTAGTCAGAGTTGTTCTCCACCTTGCACACGTTCACTTACCTGCTCTTCAAATATAAATCTTTGAGCATTATTGTTTCTCACATGAAAAAAGGTCAAAAGGAAAGAAAAAGAAGTTGAAACTGGGGAGAAGAGGCAGACATTTAATAACAGACCTTTTATGGGTTACATGGGCAAGGAAATTAGAATTTGCTTCAGTGAGACAGGACAGCAATGTACAAAATCTCAGGTTTCTGAACACTGAGGTGGGGTTTGAGAGAGGCATAAATGCAGTAGATTACTGAAGTGAATGCTGCTGTTAAGCAGAAAGGTTTCCACTTTCTTTTGAACCACCTTTGCATACACTGGGGGCTCTTTTTTACAAATCACATCACTCTGTAGAGGGATGAACCCCTTGAAAGGCAGAGCAATCAGAAGGATTTGAGTCTCTAACCAAGCTCATGCTAAATTAATGTTGCATTTTCATATGCTGCTTGCTGATAAAGGAATGGCACAGCCATGTCATTCTTACATCAGATTCTGAGGTCTTGAGAGGTTCTTAGAGGTGGCATCTATCTCACTCAAATCTAAGTGACTTTCAAGTTAAAAGCAAAGAGAATAATAATGCACATGGCTTCCATGAAGTGCTCATCATGTACATTTCCAACAGCTCTTAAAGAAAGGATGCAGTATTATTATTGCCACTTTGCAGATTGGGAAACTGAGGTAGGGGATTCAGTGGGATTTCCTAAATCAGCCAGTAAGTCTGTAAAAGACTCGGGAACAGCTCCAATGTCCCATAAATGCTAATACTGTAATCCTAACCATCTTGTTTACTCATCTCAGTATTGTTTGAGAATAAGCTGTCCTTGAGAGAAAACCTTGAAGTGGGCCACTTGTCTTCTTTGAGAAACCTGCATTTTGGAAAGTTTCAGTCCAACACCTCTTTAGTATTGAATCCTTCATGCCCTTCCCAACATGTATAGGGAGCCTTTGCAGAAGCCATGGGTAATCTGGAAAACAGCATTACTAGGAAGTAGGCAATATGCTGATTTCTTTCCTTTGCATGCAAGTCGTATACTGTGGTCTTTGTTATTTCAATAGCTGTCAACCACTTGGACCAGAATGAAGAGCCGGGGAAAGGCTAAGCCAGAGATGACAGGAGAGCTAATATATTAGCACAGGGTCTTTGTAATGGGTGCATTATCCTCCTTTGACAGCAGATTGCCCTCTCAAGGTATTTGTTCAGAGACATGACTGGATATAAGTCCTGCTGAAACATGAAGTTTTAGGTAGTGTTGGTTAAATGTGATTTTTATGTGTGTATAATGAAATAAATGATGATTAGGGGATTTGTTCTTTTTTACCTTGATAAAACATCTTTGAAGTGTTACATATGCAATCTCTAGGACATGCTATTAACCTATAAACAAACTGAACATAGACAAAGGCTTTCTGGAAACCACAGGGCACTGAGGCACTTTTCTTGCTCAGGTACTTGTTAAGTGACTACTAAGTTAATGTAATAGTCATTGGAATTACTCACACTTGTTCTGACATTTTCATCTTAAGGCCCTAAGTCCTGATCAGAAAGTGGGCAGTACCATCATCCATAGATGGAAATGTGTGACTCAGTATGATTCAGAGTGCTGAGGCTGTTCGTGGATGAAGGTCTACAGGAATTGGGTCTTGGTTTTCCAGAGGAATACCATCTTCCCCATGCAGAGCAGCTGCTGTTACTGATAACTCCTACTGTTTGAACACAGCAGCAGTGACTACACATGAATGTATAAATGTGCATAGAAGGGAAAGAGTAAATTGGTACTCAGTTCGGAAATTCCTTCCCCTTCTGATCAGCAATACATTAACTTCAGAGCTAAACTACTCTATAACAAGTTGAAAAATTGATTCAGTTACAGCTGGTAGGAGGCTGAATATAAAAGCATAATAGTGAGGATGGGTTACAGAGATACATTGTCTGCTTGTTAACTCACATTCTTGCTTTTGGTCTTTTTTCGTTACTAGCTTTAGAACTATTTTATTTTAGTATGCTAAGTTTGAGAAAAATGTATCATCTAACATAAAGCTTTGCCTAGTAAGATAATCTTTGTATAACTGCTGTCCAGGGCTTATTTATATTGGTTATTCAAATTTACTCCAATGGCATGTTCAAGGTGAAACCCTAGTCTTAATGCTCTCCTGCAGCATATGCAAACTGATTTTAATAAACAGATTATTTAGACTTTAATATGAAGTTGAGATTTTTACTTGCCATTAATTTATTTATATAAAAACTTTCCTGGGTTGTCAGAAGGCACCAGTATTGTTGCATAAATTACTGCTGGCCTGAGGAATTATTTATGCACTTACTTACATCCACCCTATTTGTCTTAAAAGTGAGAGAACCATCTTCATAGCTGATTTGGGGTGGTAGGTTTGTAGAAGAATATGTAGTATATCCTTATTGCCTTTTAGCCTAGACGTAGCTATCACAGGCTGCAAAAGTTCTTCATGAAATTCTGTTAAGTATATGGTGAGTTAAACTACTCTTAGCTTCTGTTATTATATTGCTTTCAGTACTAGCCATTGCTATTGTAGACACACACCGCATAACAGCATTGGTTTCCTTTGGCCATATTCCTATTTGTGGTAAGATGCTGTTTCTAATAGTACAAATGGTATTTGCTTGGTATTAAGAGATGTCCTTTTGGCAGTGCTGTCAGCGGGCCATAAGCAAGTTCCCATGTAAGTTTTTTGTTGCATAGGTTACTTAGCATGCCCCTGTACTCTGGAAGCAATGGCTGTATTTTGGGTTTCGTTTTTTTTAACCAAGTAAGATTCCTGTTAAACGAGATTATGGCTAAATTAAGATGCAAAGAATTTGATCCAGTGTTCATTTTGGTAACATTTCTAGTTTCATTTTTCCCCCCAATTTTCTTATGGTGCCACCTTCTATTTGGAAAACAATAGCTAGAGTATAAGGAAAGCAAAGAACTTAGATGAGTATATGTCCTCATAACCAACCAAAACCTCAGTTTTCCATTGAGACTGAAACTTTATTTGAACTCTCCACTAACGCTAAATCCATGGCTATCAAACTGTTCCACAATACCGTGGGAGTGAATAAGGCAACTCCTTTTTTGAGATACTGCTTGTAATTACTGGAAAAGATAGGGATATTAGTAACAACATTCAGAAGATTTGTAGCTTGTTTGCTGGGGCATAGGAGACTAAGTGCAGATCACTGAGGGTTCTCAGTTATGAGGTCTATGAATTAAAGTTCTTATCCATAATTTATTGTTCTCTATGTGCTTCTAGTCTACATTTAGTTTGAGAGAAAAAGTACACAGAGCAGGGAGGAGTAACCTTGAAAGAGTAAGGCTTGCTTCATTTGATTTACATGTTCACCCTGCCCCTGAAAACAAGTAGAGAATCCTTTTGTTATTTAAATACTCAGTTGCTATCTTGCTTTAGTAATTGGAGAACCATCCATTAGATAGAAAAACTTCGGCAGCTCTCTTACCCCTCCTGTGCCTTCACTATGGAGCCCCTGTGGAAATTCTGGCAGATTAGGAAAAGCAGCAGTGAACACCAGCAAGAGTTCAAATGCAGCTACCAGCTTAGTGGTGGCATCACCTGCTTCTGGTTTTGAAAGACTTTACATATATTTTCCATAAGTGGTGCTTCATGGATCTAGTGCACAGGTCAGATCCAGTGCACAGGTCAGATCTAGTGCACTTCCACATGCATTTCTGAAGTTGGATAAGAAGGAAAAGATAGCACTAGTTCGATAGATACACTTTTGTTTGTTAAGTCCTAGTATATTTTTCTCACTGATCATATCTACACTGATAGGGATGTATGTATTTAGAGGAGAGAAAATTGTGCAGTGCTTCTCAAGAGGAGAAAGAAAATGCCTATAATTCCTTTCAAACTGAGTTCAGGTCAAAACTTGATTATCAGACTACGCTGTTGAATACTCTACTATGTAGACCTTATATTAGCAGCACATCAGCTTCACTCCAATACATCTTTTGTTGCCAGAAATTTAAAACATATAATAGTTTAATAATTGAAAGAAAACATTTCCTGTGCATCTTTTTTTTTCACTGCCTCCAAATTAGCTTCTAAACTCCTGCCCTTGTATTACATGGTACAAGTTCTGCAGAAAATGAGTAACTTCATCCAAATATAGACATGTTGGCTGGCTGGTTTTATAGGTAATCAAGATTTAATTAGGTAACAGAATTGTTAAGTTAGAGTCTGCCTAGGTGGATTGAACCTCAGTGTTTTTTAAATTGTCATTAATGTTCATAAAATGATGATATTTTATGGTCTGGCAGTAATTTGTTATGCATTTATCTAGCAGTTAATAACTCTTAAATTTAGAAAACAAAAGTAATAGGAAGGGACCTGTCTGATCATTGTAGATACTTCTGACATAAAGCTGAAAATGAAATAAATCCCTGCCAAAAATAGCATCCTGGTGAAATGAGAGGAAATCTTTGGGTAGATCAAAAATAAACCAAAAGGCTTGCTTTCTGTTTCAGAGAGATTCCCATGGCTTCTGTAGCAACTGTTCTGATCATTTGAACCTTGTGTCAAGTCTTGATGCACAAAGGAAAGGGGTGGTTTTCAGTAGTGTTGAGGAACTCATTCAAAAGAGAACCTGAGAGCCATTGCTAATGTAATGCCAAAGGACAGAGTTCAGCTCCTCAACTCCAAACACTTACAAGTCAGAGAACCAGAAGAACTGAGATTCGGTTCTCCAGGTGGTGGCTGGAGTAGGAGCCCTCCAGAGTTATTCAGTTTGGGGCAATCACAGAACTGTTGTCATTGCTTCTTGATTCAGTTTTGAAGTTTAAAACTGGAGTTTCTCACCCTCACAGTAGGGAAGTTCATTTGGCAGACCTTTCAACACACTGAACAAAGAAAATACGTGGGTTTATTACTATGTTGTATTCCTGAGCATCACGTACATATCCTTTGTGCCTCTTTTTGTGGCCTTCCCATTTTCTTTCTTGCGCTTTCTTCAGGTACTAGTCTGAAAATATTTATGCATGTTCTCATTGTAGGTTTGAAAGTCAACCAGATGTGTCTGCTCACATGCTTACAGTAAATTGTGTTTGCTGGACCTTTTAGGGCTCAGGCTGTGATGACAATAACATGTTTTCTTACAGTGTTATGGCTAAATATCTGAAACTATCTGGAGAGCTGACTTCCATCAGACCTAATGGAAATCAGCTACCTTAATTACCTTTAAAAACCAGTACTCTTGATCACTTGGGGTAGAAGCATTTTTCCCCTGTTTAACAGTGGAACGGTATGCCAACTTACGGTGGTGTTTTAGCAGCAGTAATAATATTACCTACACTCGCTATTACTATGTTTATATGTATAAAACCTTTTTTGGTTTATGTTATTACTCCTGGACTTGTTCAGTCAGGAGAAGGCCTGGGGACACCTTAGAGCAGTTTAATACAATTCTATAGAAGTGAGAACTCTTCCCTCAAGAGGACAGTGAGGCAGTGGAGCAGATTACTCAGCAAGGCTGTGCTGTCTCCATCCCTGCAGGCTTTCAAGACCTGGCTGGACAAAGCCGTGAGCAACTTTGTCTGCCCTGGATGGAGATCCTGCTTTTGACCTCCTGAGGTCCCTTGCAAATGAATCTTTGATGATTCTGTGAGCAAACCATTTTAATCACTGAGGTTTTAAAATAATACTACTGGATCAGCTAAAATGGTTATTGCATTCAGAGTGCGAACAAATTAGTCTGATTAAACAGTTCTCTATGAATTTGTGTAAGTACATGTCTTTATAATTTCTGAATCATTGTAGTGATGCCACATCTAATGGCATGCAGGTGCTTGAATATACTCGCCTGAAAGACAGGTTGATTTTGGTTTTGCTGTCTAGCTGTTGAGATGAAGAGGTTGGCAATGCCTTTATAAGCCATAAGAGAAGGAAGCTTAGGATTGCTGAAGTTTTAGCTGTTAATAAATTCTTCAGTTTCTGGCAACCAGCAATTTCTTTTGGGAAGGCACAACTTCGTCAATATTGTTTTCCAAGTGGGATTTCTAACACTGAAGATGTATTGTACTACAACATTCTTTTCCCCCACCTGGGGTTTTCTTTAAATCACCTGTCATGGCAAAAGCCAGGTACATCTTTATTCCATAGCATAAAGCAATGTGCGTTTATATTATTCCTTGAAAAAATCTGCTTCTGTCTTTCACTTCAATAAGTCCCATCAAAATGTGCTTGGTTTTGCTTTAGATAAAAATAGAGAGGCAGAGAGAGGGGTAACGAAGCTCCAGCTTTTGGAGGTTTTAAAAAAGATTCTGATTTCAGCAGCTGCAGAGAGTAATTATTATAAAGGCTGTAGTCCCAATTGTTTTGACTTGATGTTGTAGCCATGCTGCAGCAGATATTCAGCAGATGCAGACTGAAGTGCACAACTTGAAACATATGGCAAGATAAAACCTGAAAGCTATGCTAGCTAGCTACCATAAAGATTTTGTGAGGGAAAAGAACCTTAAATCAACATAGACTTTTAAGGAAGGACAGCAAAAATGTTATGGGGTAGAAATAATGATGCCTCTCTATCACTTCTGCATCTGCAGCTGAAATCACTGGAAATGGGAGTTACTGTGGTTTATTCTAATTGAGGGAAGCTAACAGTGCTTTTTCCAAGACATCCAACTGTCATAATCTCAAAGCTCAATTATTGCACATTCTATTGTTTCAAAGTCTTTCTGACTGTAGTGATATTCCCAAGAAGGCAGACTAGAATCTCAGATAGTAGCAACAAGAAAATAGATTTTAACTGAAATAGGTCTTACTCACTGAGTAAACCACTGAGAAGACTTCTGCATTTAGGAATCTGGTGTTTTCCACTTGGAGCACGATGTAAATAAGGTAGCGCCTGCCTTTTTCCTGGATGGACATGTGTAGTTTTAATTTCTTTGGTAGAATACATGACTGAAATAAAATTGACATTCATTTCATTTGAAGTATTCTGGGGCAGAAACAATTATATGCATCTTAGAAAGCTTGTAAAAAATTATGCTTTATAAACAACATATATTCTGACATTGATGGTTATCATGCCTTTGAACTGAGACAAGTCCTTTTGCTTGTGTATGTGTATACTTCCCCACGCACAGACATTAAATATATGCACAGATAGTAAGAATCTGTTATCTGTACTTGTCTATTAGCTTGGGTTTCCTTTCATAACTACTTAATACTCTGGTCTGCTACTCATCATTATTACCGTGGTTTTCCATCTTTCACCCTTCTGGCACCCATCTTCTGTAAAAAGCTTCCCTGGCATGCATGTTCATATTGAAGGAGGTCTGATGAGCAGTAGCAGACATCAGAGAACTACCTTAACATGTAGATGACGTTTAAATTATGCATTTATGTTTTCTTCCATATATTTTGCTGAATGTATTTCTTGTTTCAATAAGATATTTGCATATATAAAATAAGTGCTGAGAAAGTGGGTGCTCTTGCATACAGTACAATGTTTTTTTCCTGTTTTGATACTGGTTTTGTATCACACTGGTGCTTGCAGAACTGTGTGGTTTGCCTAGTGTGTGGTTTGCCATAGCATCTTCTTTTTGCCTCTGAGCCTTTAAGATCTTACTTTTCTGGTTAGTGCTAATGGCACATGAGTGAGAAAGATCTTACAGTGAAATGTATTGACCCTGTCTGTATATATTAAGTGCCTGGATGCATTTTCTCTTTACTACAACAATTCTTATGGGGAAAAAAATTATTTCACTATCCATTGACCTGCTATCCATTGTCCTGTGCAGAAACTCACCCTCAGCAGATAGCAGGGTATGTCTGCATATATCTGAAACACGTTCACATCTTCAGAGATAAGAAACAGCATGCATCATTACCAACAGATATGTAATATTGGAAAGGATGATTTATGTCAGATTGGAAGCTGCTCAATGCTAGGAACGGCAACAATGGCTCCAGCTATCCTTTCAGAACAAAAGAAAAAAGGAAATGCATATACACTGTGTGAGAAACCCAACATTCTGGGTATGCATGTAACTCAAGTGAAAGGCACCTCACACCTGCTGTTCAGTTGAGATATACCACAGGATAACTATGGCATGGCAGAATGTGATAGGATGTGGAAAGCTTTTACTTCAGAATGTTGTAGTCCATATTGCTTGCTCTGAAAACCCTTGGTGATGGGGAGTGTCATCTGGCTGAGGCATTCCATACTCTTTGACTTAGGTGAAATATCTTTTGTTTTAGGAACATGCAGTCAACGATGTGGATGAACTGTTCAGACATTCTGTTGAGACAGAATGAGCACGAAAAAGAAACCCCATGGCGAAGTACAACGAAATGATCTTCATGAATGTGAAAGAAGACTGGTGAGGACTCTGTGCTGTGCTTGACTGTGTCCAGAGAGGAGAGTCTGAGTTAAATAAAGGTACGTGTGTTGCTATTATTAATATAACTTTTGTGACTATTGGTGCATTCATTATAATAATTTCTGAGGTTACTGGCAGATGTATTGCTCTAGATATATTTACCATGACATTCTGTTTGTTAAGAAGTTAACTACTCCACAGTTTTTGGCTGGGAACAAAGCTTGTGAAGCAGATGAAAATGCAGCTGGGGAAAAGGGAAATGAATATGGATTCTTTTTCTTCCTATTTTGACCCAGATTTTACCTCATCCATAGAATTTACAGATGCACAGATGTCACATCTGACTAAGGGTTCAAACTATTGCAGAGGGCTGGATCGAGTCTTTCATGGAACTGCAATACCACATGTAGTACTTGCTGCGGTTGGGAGTTTACTACATGATGTTCTAGGGCAGAAAGCTGAATCCAGCACTTCCTGTTTTTCATTGCTTGTAATTTGCATCTGTCAATGAATGTGAGAGGAGAGCTCATGTGTTTCTGAATTGTGCATTTCTATGCTCTTTTGCAGTTTTACTTTTTGATATAGCTGAGAAAGGGCTTTGGAATAAGGATTAGTGCCCCATCCTGCACAGTTAACATAATATACATATCTGGACCTGGTTTATGGTCTGTGGAAGGGAGTGGGTAGAGTTCCAGTGACTGCAGTGGATGTGTAAATCAGGTTCAGAGAAGTAATGTGTTTGCCCTTGCAGCCCTGAAAGCAGTATGTCATAGTCAGTGAGCTATTAATTAACACATGTGTACAGAAAATGTACAAGTATTTGAAGTTAAAAGCAGTGTCCACTTTTTTTCCTTCCTGAAAGTCTTGTGTTTTTGATGTCTTAGAGGAAGTTGTTAATCAATTAAAAACTGAATTAGTAAGTGTTATTGGAGAGGTCATTCTGAGGAATGCATGCATTTTACACATATTTTTAGATGAGCAAGATGTTTTTCATTTACATAAATAGGTAATTTCTGTGTTATTTGTGTCCTTGTGTTCAGTCATGGTGAGGACAATGCAGCCCTGTAGGTAGGACCTCATTTTCAGAAAGAAGTTCAGGCATAGCAATATCAAATCTAGTCATGTAATCAGCATGCTCTGCACTATTACTACTTTAGGGACAGTGAAGTTTATAAATCAGCAAAACTTAGTAGCAAAAAGCAGTGCTTTTTTAAAATGGAAACACTGTTTAGAAGAATGATGATTAAGTGAGATGGAAATGATGTTACTCTTAACAAAACAATTTACTGAGACATTTTGTAAATGGAAATGCCAGCAGGCAATTTGTTTTGTTTTGAAATAGGCTTCAACATTGCCTTCTGCCACTGCGATGGTAGGATGAGAGAGGCATGTATACAAATACACGCTTATATACAGATAAATAAAGGTACACACAGTTACACATGTACATATACGCTTATGTGTGTGTACATTTGTGCATAGAGATAATGCTTTCCTTTATATATTTATGTTGAGCTCTTTAAACCTGATACCTGCTGTAGTGGCAACTCTGTCTTAGAGTCTGTAGAGTTGGGTTTTCCAGACTAAAACTTAGGATCTCGTAAGTTTACCATTGTGTGCTCTTCCCATTCTCATTTTGACCAAATTTACTTCTTGCACAGCATTAGTAGTAAATACTGAAATCCTTTAACATCAATTTTTCTTTTACTATGTTATGCTCATGTTTGTAGGCTTTGGACGTGCTGAATTTGGCACAGCCCTGTGATGTGAAAGGTGTCAGGGTATTTTGGAAAGAAACCAAAATACATGTGAAAGTGCATTTATATGCAAAATGTGCATGGAAAGGATCCCTGTGTATGCTGGGGATCCCTGAGTATGCTCCTGTCCTTGCAGGGGCATTTGGCAACTGACCTTCTCAAGCAGTTGTCACAATCATTATTGTCTTCCTTTCGAAGCTCAGATTTAGTCTCTGAGCATCTCCAGTGCTGGTATTTTGGAGTTTGTGTGAGGGACCATGCAGTCTTGTTCATAACCATCTGAGGTGACACTTCGGTGGCTCTTTCGCACATGTGGGTATCTGCAAATAGGATTTCAGAACCACACAAGCTAGGTGAAAGCAGGCTGGTCAAATGTACATCATAGGCTTTCAGGCCCTAGGAAAAGCAAAACTTTGTGTGCTGTCTTGCTAGCATGTACACATCTCACCCATCAGAGAATGTCACTCCAGAAAGGCTACACTTCCTCATGTATTCAGCAGAATCACTTCAGTTTAAACTTGATGTTATTCAAAGCCTTTAAAATCTATATCTTTTTCTTATTACTTGGGATACAGTAGTATATTAGTGAGTTAAAGCTAGAGGTGGTGGTCCAAGTGCAGGGTTGTTTGCATGAGAGGTACAAAGTGGTGGGAGCAGTAAAAGGAAGAAGACAGTGTCTACCTGCTCTCTTGGCTTATGATCTGCCAAATAGAGAAGCATCCAAGATAATGCCACCATGTTTTGTCCTCTGACATTCAGTTAGAAAAGATAATCCACACCTTAACAAAAGCTATATTAAGATGAGGTAATCTTGCAGAATATCTGTGAATAGCATGCTGCCTTTATGGCATGTAAAAATTTATCCAAAATACTTAATTTCAGTGTCAATCTTTATGTCTTCAGAGAACTGGAAAAACCTCAAATCTCATGAGCAGGAAGGGAATATGTTATTCATATAATGTGTTGCTTTTATGAGTGAAAATACTAAACCAGGTTGCAACCCTTCTTGCTCAAGAAGTGTAACATGTCACTTCATAGTTTTTCCTGTTGGAATCAATATAGAGCTGTTTGCAGAAGAAGGAGCTGTGCAGCATGAATCCAGGTGGTATAACTTGGTACTGCTTATTGCCCTGCCAAGGGCACAAAGGGAATCAATGTCAGACACAAAATGGGAATTCAGATGTTCCAGGTGATAGTTTCAGAAGTATTGACATAGTGTGTTTCTTTTGCCCTTGAGAGGTTTCATATGAGACAGGGATATTAAGACAGTACCTTAGGGTCTCCTCCTGTGCACCTCACCTTCTCCTGGACGACACTCTTGCCTCTGTACTTTGTTCCATTTAATGTTAAGCATTTGCATTTGTGGTTCTAATGCTATCTACAGAGTCAGTACTGAGTATGTAATTCCTGCCCTGGCACTGTGCTGTGGTACTGTCACCTTTCATCCTCCGTCAGCCACAGCTCAGAGGGGCAGTCCTTCCTGATTTCAGCAGTTAGTGACATCAAAGGCAAGAAAGTCAGGTATGAAATCAGGACGTGAACTCCTCTCTGGAGTTTTCCTATCTGACAGACACACATGTTGGTTGCTTGGGTTCACCTACACCTTCAGCAGCTTGATCTCTCTTCTGGCCTAGAGGATTCCAGAGCCACACTGTGGGCAAGTGGCTGTTTATGGCATAGTTCCCCTGAAATTAGAACATTAATTCTGGTTAAGAAGCCCAGGCTGCTCACTGACAATGCTGCATGAAACATCTCTGCAAGCTGAGGATTCTGACTGCAGCATTTATTGCATTTCAGTGATAGGAACAAATGTACCTCACCAAGAAATGACCCTTGGGACAACAGGAATCTGTCATAACTTCCTAACGCAGCTGTTTCTGATGCAGACATCATATTTTGCCTCAGAAAGTGAAGTTCTTTATCTGTTCATAGGCAGCCTGCTCTGGCTTTATGGACTTACTGGAGAATTCAGAAAGTTACTCAAAGATGTGAGCAATATCGATACTGCACTTAAGGCAATAATTGGGCTCTGGACTAACTTGTTCTTCCATATTGTATTGAAACAGCAAAATACCCTATGTGATGGACTCTGGAGATAGTTCTTGATTTATTTTTCTACTTTTGTTTTATCAATATTTTTAGCATGGCTTTTTCTTCTGTTGTTTTTTGTCACAACATGGAACAGATCCTCATCTGTCAGTTCTGTCTGTGGGTCTCAGATTTAAGATAGAACCAATGCATGATGGGCTGAGAGACATTTTTGATAAAACCCTAATTATCTGCTGCCAGCACAGGACAGATATTAAAAAGAGGTGGAGAGGATTTGTAGTAAATCAGTATAAGAAGTCTTTCTTATAGCATCCGATTAGAAGTCTTAGTTATGAAAACATCAAATTATGTTTGCATTCTAATTTAGCTTAAATAGCATCCTGATAAAAGGGGTTGAATGTAAATTTCTTCTGTCAGTTAGAAAATGGCTTCCCTGCGTGTTGTGCAAAGCACAGAGAGATCTGAGCTAGTTTTAAACTCTGCTGTCAGGATAGACACCTGTACTAGCAGAGCTGGATCACTTCTATACTAACTCACCTATTTCTGCAGTATATAGGGTTATTTTATAATGCCCCTGAGTTATAGACTGAACACATGAACACCCATACCAGATGCATTTCCTGCATCATAATAGTTTTCCCATCTGGTCACAAGGATTACAGCGCAGATTCTGAGATTTTCCCCTGAGTATTCACCGCAATTGTAGCATGAGTCAGGAAATGAGGACCAGACAAGTTCCATCAAAATACTTGGGAGTTTTTGCTGTTAGCATCAGTAGAGCTGGGATTCCACCCACTGTGCAGTGTGTAGTAAAGATACCCTTGGATAAGCAAGCACAGGCACATCCAGTGGGCCTGCTGGTCAAATCATGCTGTCCAGAATGAACAGGATAGATAATCGTAGCCCCCTTAGAAATACACATCTCCCCTCCCTTCTGCTGGAAAGGTTCTTGGCCCCAGATTACAAACAGGTACTAAAAACCTGGGAAGCCCCTTTAAGTCTTATCCTTGGCCAGTCTCACAGATCCTCCTTGCTATTAAAATCCCTCCACTGAAGGAACTCTGAGGATTACTAGAACAAGATTTTCAAATAAGTTCTTTGTTTTTTTCTCAGATAAAATGGTATCAAGTATCCAATCACTGTCAGTGTTGGATGCTTTATTCCATGTTCCAGCTGCTCTAGCTCCATGTTTGAATATCAGCTTTCATTCTGAATTAAGTTTGTATTTTGCACATTTTCCACGTTTTTCTCTGCAAATATCACCTAATGGCTTTTTAAAATGGTAAGGCCAAAGCATAAAATCTTCTCTTGTAGGTAAGCCCTTGTAGGACTTTTATGGCTTCCAGAGCCCTTTTCAGTGGGGTTTCAGCAGCCCTGTACATTTTTCTAGTGCTTAACTCACTTTTGAGATCTGAACAGATAATACTGAGTAACATCAAAGGGGAGAGAGAAGCAGGCTGGAGAGATTCCTCAAAGCACAGCTCTAAACAAAGGAAAGATGGGGTTCTCATCCTGTCTGCTTCACATTCCTGCTGTAGCGATTTCAGTTCCTTCTGGCTTCCTTATCTCAGGAAAGAGATAGCCTGCCTTGCTTACCGCACACAAAGGCTGCGGGAATTAATTGATGTAGACATACAGGCTGCTTTTGAAAGCCTGGAACGTTATTAATATGAACCACTACCCACCAAAGACATGACCAGCTAACCACTGTACCCTCTGTGACAGTGCTTTACGGAATCACTGCAATCACTTCCACCTGCAAGGATTAAGGAGGCTAAGCAGAGCTTTCTATTCAGCAAGTTCATTTTCCATTTTATCCCTAAACTGCACCCTTCTTCCTGCTTTTGCTCATCCGCATTCAGCTTCTAGACAGGGTGCCTGTGGGACCTGCCTAGGTAAGACTTTAAGGGCCTTCCCACATTTTTAGTATCCGTTTGTAGCTTACTTGGGGCCGAGAACCTTTCTAGTAGCTGCTTTGTCGGAGCAGGAATTCACACTGCTAATTTTAATGTCTGTAGAGCAGTTGTTTCCCTGGAGCTCCTGGAGGCATTTATCCATCTCAGACTTCCTTCCACAAACCCCTGTTTGAGCACGGCTTTTGAAATGGCAGCTGGTCGTGGTAGGTGCCGACTCACTGTGCTTTAGTCGTGACTGTCGCTTCACACTTGTAAGTGGCACTGCACTGAGTTAGGTTCTTTCTTCCTAATTGCTTCCAGCTCAGCCCTGCACAGCAAGAAAGTATTTCTGTGCCTTGTTGATCTTCTGGATTGTGCAGATATTGTGGCATTGGCTTTAGCACCATATCCTCTGTGCCTCCAAGCTATTTTAGTACTTTTCGCTCCTCACTTTCTTTTTCACTTCAAAGCTCTGCAGTTATGCTTTGTTGGACAAGTTTCATTCCAGCAAGAGTTAAAGTCAGCAATAATTTGCTGGCAAAGATGTGTATCTTTTATATAAAGCAAGCATAGCAAGCCAGCATGTTGCTTTAGCTTTCGCATGTGTATTTACTGTTAGTAGTAGTGAAAATAGTTTGGAGTGATAGATTGAAAACTATTTCAAATGTTTATGGGATTGAATAGAAACATTCTGTAGGAAAAAGCAGTTTTATCCATGTTCTGAATGGAACAAGACATTCTGTGGTTTTGCTTTCAGAACATTTTTGCTGTGTTTCCTCTTGATGTTAACATTTTGATTCTGCATTGTTGTGTGCACATTTTATAGATTATTGTGTGTGTGTATGTGATGAAAAACTGAACAAAGTGCTTTGATAAGTTTGTGCTACTGTTCCATCAATGTGTTTTTCATCTTGTACATGATTTTGGGTGGGGGAAAAAAAACCCAAGTTGTCATTGTTCAGTGTGAAGGTACAGCAGGAGAAGGCACCATGGTGCTCTTACTCATGGACTGGAAGCAGTAATGCACCAGTGTGTCCTGGCACACAGCTCTTGAAGAGTATTTTAGCCATTCAATTTTTTATATTCCATAATATTTTACCTTATTCCATTGAAATATTTAGAAAATCCCTTCCCTTTTCTCTGCTAACCAACATTGCACACTTTGAAAACACCACAATGTTCTAGAAATGTATAGCAATATAAAAATGTGAAGACATTTTATTTAATGGTAAATTGGCTTGGGGATAGGCTGATGTCACTTGGCCATCACTAATCTAGCACTCCAACACTCAATGACATTTTAGCTCTGATAACTTACATATTTCTTTCCCATAGTCCAAACTGAGAGGTGTTTCAGGGATTCAGTCATACTCTGTTGTAGACCACAGTTTTATGTTTTTGTCTGAAACTTTTTATTTTCAGTAGGTAAAAGCTAGAGAAGAGATTTTAAAATAATGAAACTCTGTTTTTTTCTGGGGAAAATGCTTCCGTATTTTTTCACTCTTGTATATATGTTATTCAAGCTCATCCAAAAATGGGGAGGAATAGGAGGCAGGAAACAATCTTCCAGCAAAATTGTCTTTGTAATTGCCAGCAGTCCTTTTGTTATGCAAGGGGAAGTGAAATGTTGTGACAAACTTCAGTGTTGCTTTATCCTCCAAAGGACTCTTAGACTAGCCCCATACACGAATCTGGATGAATTTAATCAGAGTTGAACTTTTGCAACATGTTAACTCAACAGGCATAGTTCTAGTCATGATTATTTCTCCTTCACTCTAAATATGAGCTGCCTCAGTTTAAAGTTCCATGCATAAAAATCAATTATCTGCAATTGTGTCTGCAATTCCATGTAATGATTCAATCCTTTTCAGAGAATTTTCAGGGTTTTTACTCAAAATCAAATTATCCATGTGGAGTTTTGAATGGGGAGGAAGGGATGGAAGCGTCATTTTTTGACTCTTTACAAGGCTGTAGGAAGAACCCAGACATGTAAATTGCAGGCATCTTTTCCTGCACGTTGCTTCCTGTCTCAGCTTCATGGGCTGAGCGGAGGTCAGGTGTTCTTATACTGATAAAGGAGCTCTTGAGGGAGAAACTGCTTGACCGTCCGTATGATGAATGGCTGAAGAGAAATCAAGAAAAGCCAAACCTCAGCTTGGCATCCAGTAAAAACATAAATGTATGTTTTGTGCCAGACATCTGTGCTTGTTCCAAGGAAAACCCTAGAAAAGAGGCTCTGGCCTTCCTCCACCTGGAAGCTATGAAAAAAGCATGAGAGCTCAGTTTGCTTTTCATTTAGTGTGTACTGTGTTATGTCCCAGGATACTGGAAGCTCTTGAAAGTGGAGCAGTGTATTTCTATTCAGACCCTAAGCTTTACTGATCACCAGCTGCATCGTATAATTTCCAAATCACTATCCTAATGTGGGCCATGGACAGTATTTCTTTAAGTATTTCTTGCCTTTGGGCTGGAAATAGAGCATATACCCTCGTTGCATTGCACTTTGGAATATTTACATGTACATGCAATTATAGTGTTCTCAAGGAATGTGTGTTGCTGTCAGTATATGCAATTAAAGGTTCTCAGCAAGTGTGGGAATAGGGGTGAATATTTGCTTTCAGTCCCTTTGCGCTTTATTGTTCTCTTGAAGATGAACATCACATTCCTCTTCTTGTATAAAGGTCTCTGGGTTGATTGCTTTGTTTATTTGCTTTATTGTTATACAGTTAAAAATGGAGATCTTACCTGTTTTGAAAGACTTTTCAATTGACTGAGAATACAGACCATAAGGGTGTTCACTTTAAAGTATGCTTTGGTTTGAACTTGCCAGCCTCTTATAAAGAAGTAGAATATTTGTCTTTGATAAAACATTCCTTTCTTCAATTATCTCTTCAATGAATTCCCAGTTCACATCTCTTTATCATTCAAATGATTCTTCTACTAGAAAGGTTTCAAGCTCATATTTTGTCTTTGTTAAATCATGTTTTATTTCCTATTGATATGAATGGAACCTTTAGACCTGGCTCATGTTTTGGCAGCCTGAGATGTTACAGTGCCTCTGGACAAATTAGGAAAATACTGTAAAGATGATTTATTTAACCATTTTTAGAGCACTTATAGATGTTTGCTTAATCTTTATGATGTAGAACCTAGAGTAAAGATATTCTTGCATTAATCAGGTTGCTAGAAGAGGAGCAAGGTTATAATCAAATGATAACTGCCCTCAAGAAAAACAAAATCAGGCTGGTATACAGAATGAATGGTGGGGCAGAGGCAGGAGGAAACAAAGCAAATGATAGACTTAGTATTCATTTTTGCATATGGCACTTCAGTAGATTCTGTTTAGTTCTACAGAAAGTGATAAATTTGATAAGTGAGGATGCTCTGCAGATTTCAGCTGGGCTTTTGCAGTCCCCCAGAAGAGTTCCAAATCAGGTTCTGGTGGAAGAAAAGACAGCTTAGTAATAGAAACAGAGCTATAGCTGAATGGACCTTGTTTTCCTGTTCTAATGTATCCTGTGTAAAACTACCAGGCTATTTCCCCAAGCACCCTTAATAAAGCGAAAAGTGGAATTTTTCAGGAGTCGTAACATCAGCCCAGATTCTGCTGAGTATACAAGTATGGGTTGTTGCATGAGAAAGCAATATCTAAGCTGCAGTCATGGGACTGCTCGATGTATAAACACATGCATTTGTTTTATGAAATTCAGGATTGAAATAGGAGATGGGAGGTGAGACAAAAGGTGCCACTGAGTAATGGGACCCCACTAGAGTTTCATAAAACTGTAATGTGTTTTGATGGATGTTTCAAGCATTTGGAGGGAAGTTACATGTATAAGTTCAAATGAGCTTGTAATATTGAAGAAAACCCATGTTCTGTACACAGCACAGAATTACACATCTGCCACGGGGAAGCCACTGCAGTGTGAGTGTTTAGCATGAAAGCCATGTTTGATGGAGAAATGTGAAGGTGAGCTTGAGTGCAAGGTGACCATAACCTTGCTCATTGGCATTTGTTGACTTCTGTCATCTGACTCTGTGGCATTGACATGAACATGGCTATGTCAAACTATAAACATAGCACTGTGCCAGTATAGTTTAGTTCACTGATTTTAGCTTTGAGAATGGCTGGGCACTGCTAGTGGTAACCAACTAGTTCCTGGCATACTGGTTTAGGCATATTTTACAGTAATTTGCATATCTTGTCTATTTGAGGGCATTTTGGCTTGTTATAATTTTAAGTCAGGTTAGAAGCTGTTAGTTAGCTGACTACAACAAAATAATAATAATCATAAACAGACAACCCAGCTCCTAAAATCCCAGGTGTGAATGACACAATTCCAGGATATCTAGGCCAAATTCTTCAAGTCTTCTAAACCTGTAGTCCAGGTATATCCATGGGCACCCAGCATGCACAAGAATTGTATGTGTAGCTACAGTTCTGGCACTTGTGCAAAGGGCATGTATAGCCTCATGTAAAACAGTGGCCACATTTTCTCCTCAGTGCTTTCAGTGTGGAATAGCTCTGTTCCATCTTCAGTACCAGATCTAAAGCAGTTCAAACCAGAGTTGCATTTGAATCAGAATGCTACTATTTTGAGTGTAAAAGTGTTTTATTTGAATGAAAGTTGGTATTTCTTACAAAAAAAAAATTTATTTTAAACTAAATTATTATTAGAAATATTTATATCAGAAATATTACCTCTGCCTGCACAGGAGCAAGTATATATATTTTAGTAATGTGTTTAAATTATGTCAGAAAGCATATTTGTGTAATGATTATTAGGGGTTACATGACAGCAGTTATTTCATTATTCATATTCAATATTAACAATTTATTAAACTGTAATAAAAGTACTCAGCCTCATCCACTGCAGACTGAAAGTTAGGACTGTGAAATGTTATCCTTGAAGCCTATTAAAGGTGCAGAATTAGGAGAATGTAAAAAAGGAGGAAGTCAAGATGATATTTCTAAGGATCTAATGATGATAAAAGAAGACTATTCATTAGACAGTATTTTTATTTTACCTTCTTTCCAAATCATTAAAGGTGCCTAGCTGGTCTTTATACTATGCCTGAGTTTGTGCTGAAATACAATGTGGAAAGGCAAGAAGAGTTTTCCAGACCTGCTACTAGAGTGAAACTCAGGTCTACCTTTTGTCTTGACCTTGCCAGTTGCCAGCTTGGTGCCACATCATGTCTTTATACCTGTGCTGAGCTCAAGTTTGCCTGGTTTGTCTGTTTTGACTGTAAGCTCTTCAGAGCAGGATCTTCTGCTGGCTTGCTGGGTTACGTGCTTGGTAACCGAAGCTCTTGTTTCTTTACTACTTCTACAATGCAAATAAACATAGTCACGTTAGTAAGTATAAAAACTACATACTCAGAAAGAAGCAAATCCCAGCAACACCACCTCATCTCCAGCTCATGTCTTCCTGCTCTCTAGTAGTCTGTAATTGCTATCCCAACTCAACATCAGTGGCATCCTGCAGTGAAGTCCACAGTCCTGTGTTCTTCAGGTTACTGCTTCTCAGGCAAAGCTGGATTTTCTTGGGCTCTGAGCATGTGGAGCATGGGCAGAGGAGGGAGGGATGAGCCCTTTGGGAGCTATTGCACTGCCTTGTATATTTGGTGAAAGCAAGGTTTGTTGGACTAAGCAAAGGCATAAATCTGCTAGTTGGGAGCTGTTGTTGGGAGCGTCCGATTAGCTCCCTCACTAAATCAAGTGGAGTGGTAGTCTCTGCAAAGGGCAGGTTAACTATGAGTGCATGTGTATGGAGAACAATTTGTCTTTCCATGATATTATTAGAACAAAAATACTGACTGCATTTATTTTATTACTATGGATAGGAGTGCTTAACTTTTCTGTAGGAATTTGGAGGGGAGGTGGTAGTGGAAATCACAGTCCTTCACAAAGGAATTGGTTATCTTTGCCTTAATGTTGCAGCCTGCAGAAGGGAAGTGATCCACCTTAAGGATTACATTAGAACAGGCAAAAAGAAGCCTAAATCACCTGGGTCCAAGCCCATTGAACTGTCCTCTAGAGCAGAAAAGAAACATGACCTGAGGGTCAGACTTACATCTAAAACCTGCTTTGAAAAACACTGTTATTTGTCATGCTGAAAAATTCCAAAGCTTGCTCTTTGGAACCAAAGCTGAGAATGTGCCATGTTCTCAAGTCCTTGTTATGGCAGGTAGCTTCCCAAATTCTTTTCCTTGTTTGTATTTGATGAGATGTGTAACAGTGAGGAGATCACAAACTGAAATTAACTGATATTTATTCCTGGAAGCAACATTAAATCACCTCCCAGGGGCATAGGCCAGGGCAGGGAGAAGTTCCCGGTGCTTGGGATCAAAATCTAGTTGTGCTTGTGTCCAGGATCTTGCCATGACTATGGTACATCTGCTCCTCAGAAGGAAAAGAGAGAATAAACACCTCTGGCATTTCTGAAAGGACTGTGGCTAGGAAGATTAGATGCATTTAGAAACATTTCATTTCCATCTCTATTAAGCTGTGCTGACAAACCAGACTCTTGGCCATTTTGGTTGAGGATTAGTAATAAACCAGGTAGACCAATGATCAGAACTGTTTTGGCCTCCCAGGAGAAAACATTTAGAAGTCCGTTTCCACGTATTGTTTAAAATAGAAATACTGCACAAGGATCTTGTTGGTTTTGCCAGTGGTTTTCAAATGAATCGTGGGATACAATGCATTGCTCTTTGAAGTTGCATTTGGTGGCTTTTAATGAGATCCCACTGTTTATGGATCAGATGGAGCGTAATCTGTTTGTTTACTTTCTCCTGCACAAAGCATCATTTTAATGCCAGTCTGCTGAGAATGGCAGAGATTGGCAGAGACACGGTTGCATCATTAGAGCAACGGTGCCAAAAGGGATGTTTGGCTCTTTCAGACCTCCAGCTCTTCGATCCCATTTATGCCAGCAGGCAATATTTATGAAATACTCTGAAAACCAATTCAGACGATGTAAATTACCCTGGCAGCATAAAATGGTGTGTGATTAGCAGAGAGAGAGCTGATGGTCTGAGTGCAGGACAAGTCACAAGAGTCCTTAAAGTCTGATTGCGTGCTAACTGCAGGTTTCAGTGCCTCTCCTTAGACATGTCTAGATGAATGGGAACAGGTAGATCAGGGCCCGTGGTCCTGTGCATTGACTGAATGAAAAAGAGCTTTGATTCAGACCTTGTGGAGCTGTCCTGCCTGGGTATATTAGCCTAAAGGGTAGAAGGCTGCACCTCTGGCTAGGGAGAGCTATCCATTTTAATACCGGGGTGCTCCAGGGTTCTTGTAGGGTAGGGTGTTCTTCTGTAGGTCTCCTTTCAAGTACTGGCTATGACTTTTACTACCATGGAGCAGAGATTATTCCCTCCTGTGGTGGAGAAGCTGATGGGGCTTTGTACCTCCTGGAGTTCTAGGTGCCACTCAGCGCTCTTGCAGTGATGGGCAGAATCATGCTGGACATATTTCTCAGGGGTTTGGCAGAGAAACGACTCCCTGTGTTGCTTCATGTCCTTTACAACTGTTGCTTTTCAGTTTCAAGGATGAAAACACAGCTTGTTGCTGCTCTTGAGGGCATCGTGAATCAGGTCTGACTGAATGCTCATCAGTTTAGTAGATTTACGTGTATTTGTTGTCATTGTAACATTTCACGTGCAGTTATATCCATTTCACGGAGCCTGTGCAAACCTAGGCAGATGCAGATTCAAGGCTGATCAGGTGTATTTATCTGTGGAGTCAGGAGCAGATTTTACCCAGCTAACCCAGAGAGTCTGGCCTTGTTTTATTAAATAAGATATATTTGATATTGATAATCTTTGAAATAATAGGTGAGGGCACAAAGTGAAATAAGAATCTGGTTCTGCTCAGCGTTGTACAAGTAGATAGTAAGAGGAGTTTGACAGTCTGAACAGGTATCTAGAGAGGGATGTTTATTTGGGAAGATTCAGCAAGTAATGAAGGGATGTGTACAAGAGCTCACAGCAGACTGGTTGCAGATCTTGGCATGAACCCGTAACTCCTGCTTTCTGGGGCTGTTTGCTTATTTCTCTCCAGCTTTTCCTGCCAATACAGAATTATCACCCATACAAGGATACACAGATGCCACACTGTTCTGCAAAGCCAGGTCTTCAGCTCACTAAAAAGCAATGCTCTTTCATGGTGCAAGCAGGGCCATGCTGATTTACCTTATATGAGGACTTGGTGAATCATTTGTGTTCCCAAGCTTGATGGTACATTTATGTTGAATTTTTCTAGTAGTTTTAGGATACAGAACTGTAAAGTCAGGCACTAAATCTGTAGGTAGGCTGAGAAGGGTACGGCCTGATTGTTGATGAGTGATTCCACTGGGAGCAGCAGTTGCCCGAATCCTTTGTAGCTTGAGTCATTCATGTCATTGCCTACGTATGAATGTGGGTGCTTAACTTCAGGCTACCTAGTGTGAGAAATTTGTCTCGAGTATTGCTGTTTTCTGCTAGATATTTCAGAGCAGACAAACATTCCTGCTGCCTTTGTTCAGTGCAGGCATCTCTGCTTCTGAGTTCTCTTCATTATAGTGCATAGCTCTTACATTGGTTTGGCCTTGTGTAAACAGATAACCTCTGCAAAATTCAGTTTAGCCTTTCCATACATTCAGAATACAAAGGGAATCGGTTCTATATGTGGGTTTTTCTCCCACTGAACTCTTGCTCACTCGAATGGTACAGGACAAATCACCTATTGGAAAAAATGCTCTCATTAAATTAAGCATAGTGCTCTCAGGTTTTTTCTCATTATCAAGTTGGCTTACTTGTAAAATCAGCATTTTCCTGAGGATGGCTACTTTCAGCTCAGTTGCCAACATCCTCTAATTTTCAACACTGCTTTGAAATGACCTCACAAGGTGATATAATAACTTTTTACAAGGAGCAACAAGAGCCCCAAATGTAGATGTGCAGCTCTGTAACACTGGGTCTCTCACTCACTTCTGTCTTCATCTCTTTTGCTTCCAGCATCTTGGAGATAGGGTTTTGCCTTCCTTCAGACACTCATGCCTTTGATTCAGCTTTGCTTGTGCTGCAGAGGAGAACATTTTCCAAAGCTCCTCAGAAACTCAAGAACACATTTTCAGTGTAATGAGGCCCTAAATCCTTCACTCTTTTGAAGCCTCCTTCCTAATATTTAAGTTCAGTTAAACCACAGTTATACAGCATTATGGTTTGAGCTTTTAAAGTTCACCCATCACTGAAAGGTTTCTTCCAGTAACAGTTCCTGACATGACCGCAGGTTGGACTGTGGTGTCTGCAAGTTAGGGATATAATTCAGGGAATAAAGCAAGGGGTGTGTGCACTAACTCCATTCCCCTGAGGCAAGATATAAGTTGATTACCACCAATTGTAGCATCAAGGGAGAGGGCTGACAGGGTGTGCTGCGTGGCTGGGTGCAACCCCACAGGCTGTGCCAGTAGCGCTTTGTGGGAGGAAGCACTTTCTTTGGGTACTGTCACATCTGTTCTAATTTAATGTACCAGAAATCCCTTCTCGTGCTGCTGCTGGGGGTATTTTTCTTTCTTCAGACATGACATAGCTTCAAAGATTTCATTCTTACTAGTGGTCCAGGGCCTGTTTTCTGTCTCCTAGCCCACATGACACAGCACAGGACAAAACTGCCTCTCTGAACCGATATTAGGCAATATTGGTAGGACTGCAGCCATGCTGCTTCTGCATGTGCTGCATCTGCACTTCATTCTAAATTAAGCTGTATTTTTAACATCTGCAAGTCTAGCACATAATAAAAACTTTAAATTTAAGTAAAAAAAAAAGGAAGAAAGAATCATCTCCAAGAACTCACCAATAAAGAGATGTTGCTGGGCATTTATTGCATTTGTGGGGCGATGTCTGGTATATTAGCTAGCTATGAGGCAGTAGCAAATTATGGATAGCCTTTTGGCTATGCAGAGAAACCTTTCTACTATGCAGAGAATAACAATTTTGGTAGAAAAGGAGAGAAAGCAAAGGATTGGAGGTGGCTTTAGGATAAAGTGTCTAGAGGTAGCTGGGTAACATTTAATTTCCTCAACTACATTGATCCAGCTTGATGAAAATAAGTCAAAGAAGGGATAATTCTCACATTTCATTTAAATTATAGGGAGACCTTGTCAATGAATTTATTGTTAGTCAGGTAGAGTTTAATTACACAATGCAAAGGGAAGGTGTCTTTTTTCTCAGTACCGCTCCCCTGTGGGTGACTTTCAGAACCAGGTTCAGAACATGGTTAGATCATAGACTCTGGAGACTGAATTGGCTTTGTGACCATTTATAATCCAATTAACAAGAAATAAATAAACAAACACACAAACAAATCCCAAGCTCTATTCAAGTTGTCAACACAGACAAAAAAATGCATTAAAGTTTAGCATAGAAAGTTTTCTTTAATGAAGAGGATGCGGTAAAGTAAATGCTACAAAAGTGCTTGTAGCAAACTGTAGGTATTAGCATATTTGGGATTTGAGATTTTTTCTAAGGCACCTGATAGTCCCCAGTATCTTTCCAATCAACTCCCTGTTATTGTTCTCCTGTTTTTTGCAAAACAAACAAGGAAATGAAAAGCATTACAACATTTCATCACATGCAGCAGGATTTAAAGCTGCTTTGAAGAAATTGCGCCTCATTATCTGGAAATACAACTCTCCAGTCTGAAAACAGCCAAAAATGGTAGAATGAAGCAGCTTGTCTACTTAGAAACACAAGTAACCGTAAGGTTATTTCCCTAGTCCTCTGTTCTGCCTTGGTTCCCCACTGAATACAGGAGGAAACTTAAAGATTTCTGCCTTATGTTCAAAACCCTACAGAGGATTTGCCTAGGGTTTTTTTATTTAGCTGTAGTAGGGACCTACTATATTAGGTAGTCTGCAAAGTCATGTGTGGACAGTCCCTCCCCTGGCACCATTGAAGACTAGATTGAGTGATGACTTGCGGGCAAGTTCACAAAACAAGCTGGGAATGGAGTCAAATCCTGTGACATTCGCACCAGTTTCATAGCAGCCAAATCACACTGGCTGCCAGAACTATTCAAGTAAGCAAATCTTTCTCCACAAGCATCATCTTTGATAAGAACCACTACCATAATAGTGACATTTCTAATTTCAGGACTCAAACCAGGATACTCTTCTATGTCAGTTGCAAAACTTATTTTAGTAAGCAAGTGGAATATCAGCCTAGAAAGATCTGTCAGACGTTCTTATTCCTTTGAATTAGCTTTCATACAACCAACACATGATTTTGAATCTCAAACCTAAGAAGAAGAAAGCAGAAGAATAGAGGAAAAAATCGTTATTTCCTTAAAAATTATCCAGTATCTAGACAGCACAGAACTGAAGGTAATATGCGCAACTAGAGTAATAGGAAGAAACACATGGGATAAAATCTTGTTTAATATTGCTTACTATTTCTAGAATACGTTATTTTGTCATCTTGAAACTCTTTTACATCCTATCTTCTCCAGTTTGAAACTGGAAGCTGAAAAGCTTCCCGTTTACCTCTTGGTTTTGCATTTATAACTGATGTGTGCATCCACATCTACGCCTGCGTGCCGATGCGGGCTGGCAGTCACTTGGAAGCCTACATTTTCAAATAGGTTTATAGCTAAATTGTTATAGATGAACACTTGTTTTGCAACAGCACTTCTAGAACATCTAGGAGATCGACTTCTGAGTTGCTATTAATTTAGTGAGCGAAGGCTTACTGAACCGACAGCAGGCGTCCTTCCCGTGTGCTCTGGACAGTAGAAAGAACCCAAGTCATATGATTCAGCCTTCACCATTGACAGAGGAGCTGCATCTGTCTCAGTGATTGCAGAAAGATATAACTATTTGTCTTCTATAAACTACATTAAGGAAGTAAATGCTTATCTTAATCATGACATGCAGCAGCTGCATATCTGGGCAGGGGTACTTTTAAAGGGGTGTAATTTAGATGTGTCTTGGTTTGAATTTTCAGCCTGTTACTTACCTTTTTTCATTCAACAGCTACCTATGTTGCCTAGGTGTGTTGATGAGCTAGTACTGCAAAAGAACTCTGATTATAACACATATTGTTATTCATAAAAAACCCACATTTGACTGAGACAAAACTTGTATCACATGAATATGTAACTGTATCATAAGAGATCTGCCAGGAAGTTTGCAGGACTGCAGACAGAAGATGAAGTGATTAATTAAGGAATTACATCCACAAGGTGGAAAGTCCCTAAAGATAAGTATATCAAGAGCTATTTTAGGGAAAGGATCTAGGGTTTCTGCATCTGAATAATTTAATGCAAATCTTCAGTGGCAGTGCTTGTGTGCATGAGACTTTATTTTCTCTCTTGCATAAGTACTCTCAATCCTGGGGTCTCATATTTTTTTGCTGACAGACCCTGAAAAACTCAAGAGGCTGTTCCTACATGATGCTCTTCATCTCAGTATCCTCACATGCATCAAGAGTAGACCAGCAGTCAACATGCCTAAAAGTTACAGGAGAGGACCTTTTAGGTGCTCAAGATCAGGGAGAATGTTTGCATCAGGAAAGGACTGAATGCAGGATAAGGCAGTGCAGGACATGGAGTCCTTGGCTAATGCTGAGGAAGGTCACCCCTTTCCTGAGCTCTGCTTAAAGACTGCTTTACATCACTAGAGAAGTTTACATAAGAGATCTAAGCTAGGCTCACAGAGAGTAAGAACCATTGGACTATGGCTTTCCAGACTCGTGTGATAACCACATACCGTATTTTGACGTCAATTTGACACAGGCTGTTCCAGTTCTGTTCGATGCTTTCCGTTCTTCAGTTGTGTCAGCGTAAGGAAAAAGTAATGGAAAACATTTCTTTAGGATACCCTCTTTTCCTGTAAGTTATTTTGAAATATGCTGTTTGTGCTTTTCACGTGATTAAATGATTGGCTTAGGACACCTGAAATATTCTACACACACACAAAGAGTAATCTCATGTAATACATATACAAATGTTCTCATTATCGTTTCTACCTAGTTTTAATAGCTTCCATTCTGTTATTAGTGCGTGTGCACTTAGCAGTTGTATGCTTTCTGTATTTATTTTGTAAATGCTTCTGTTTCGGTTTGGTTTTATTTTTAGAAGAAAAATATATTTGTTTTAATTTGATGACAACCCCATTATGTTCAACATGCACCTTTCCACTGTTTTTTTCATTGTAGATAATACCCTTTAGCCACTAAATTAGAATAATTCCAAGTTCTAGTCTGTTCTAAGTGACATTAGTAGTGATCTATGGTTGGTTTAGATACTGAGCAGGTTGAGAGGAGCATTTTAAGAGGATTTTATACCATTTGTAAAGCAAGCAATGAAGCAAACAAATGAAACAGGAAAGATAAACAGGAATAATTTCCTCTTTTCCTTTCATTAATTTCTGGCAAGCTGAAATATTTGATGCTTTTGTGCATATTTCAGTGAAGGCTTCTCTTTGTTTAGGAACCAACTTTCTGCTGATCTTGAGATGGAAGAAGTAAGACAATGGGGACAGTGTATGTTGCTTAAACATAGTAAATTAGGGAGCAAATAGTAGTGATCAGGCATTGCAGTGCTAGAAAGCAGGAAACATAAACCATTAGAATTCTTAGAGGCATCTCTTTTGAAGACTGGGGACATTAAATCCTTTCCCTGTCTTACACAACTTTTGCATAAGGTGTTTCTGGAGCACTGATGCTGTTGAAAGGTGTTTTAGATTTTGGAATCTGCAGCATACCCAGGTCTGAACAAGGAGTCACTGATGTGTAATGGGTCATGTACCACCAGGGAAACACCTCCTTGGCATGTGGTCAGTGAGCCAGTACCTGCGATCAAACCAAACCAAAATGGTTCTATTAACAGAAAAAGACTATTGATTATGATCTGTATTTGTACAAAAATACCCAGGCAGGTCTTTTGAAACGATGTGAGTAGCCCGCACTGTAAAACAGGAGCATGAATTTCTATGGACAGTCACCCAGGCATGTTCTGCTCACCAGACTGTCAAATCTAAATCCCTATCAGCTCTCTATCCAAAAGGGAGCTGTGCTGCCTCCTAACACTAATTGTAAGTGGAGCTATTACACAGCCAGGGAAGTCATTGTGATGGCTCTTTGTCTAAGTCATCAGGCAGCCTGTAAAACATGCCACGTTTATGATGATAAGTGTTGTATCAGCCTGTAAGAGCAGTATATCATGCCTGCAGCTCTGGTGTGTTCATATGCCAGCTTGTACAAAAGGTATGCAAACAGCTTAGATACAAAATGTTCCTTTCATGTTTAATGAAATCAATTGGAACTCTGGTCTGTGACCCTGGGAGTACCAGTTAGAGACTATTCTTTTAAGAATGTATGCAAGAAAAAAGACATCCTTTGCCCAATGCATGTTTGGTTCAAGGACAGAAAACTTTAGACCCATGCTTATCTTTAAAAAGTCATCCTGCATTTAGATATAAATCACCTTTTGTTTCTTTAAGCCCTGGACCAAACCCTGCAGAGCAGAATACTCCTCCAGTTATGCCTGTAATGACCAGAGGCAGTACAGAAAGCTGAGGATATATATGTATCCTCTGATGCATCAGCATCAGCAGTGGCTCCCAGCCTCCTGCACATGCTTTCCTTTTGGCCTTGTGGTAAATTAGTGCATGGGCAACAACCTGGCTGCTCTGTGCCTCCCATCCTGTGCCTTCTATTGTGTGGCACAATGTAAGGGTTGCTTTACTTTGCATATCTGCTCTTCAAGTATGCTGCTGGTGTTTCCCCTGTTCTTGCCCAGCTTGGTTTCTGGGGTCATGGGAGATTCAGACAACACTTTATGTGACAACACGTTACGCACAGCACACGTCTTTTAGGAAAAGCGGTAAGCATTCTTCATTCCTGTATTTCATCAGAGGTGCTTGAGGACACATACAAATGTCTGCATGAGCTGTTTATGGGATGCATAAAGCTCTGTCCCTGGCTTTCATGCTCACTCATCCTTAACCCCTCTAGAATGAAGAGATATACATAATAAATGATTCATTATGAGCGATTATCTCCAGAGATTTTTTTAATCTTATCAAAGCACAGACTATGTCAATCATACGCTAAGTCTGAAATGGAATTACTTCTCATAATAAACCACTCAAGTTTGTATCTCATTTTACTGTTGTTTTAAAAGGACGTCTGATTCTTAGTGCCTCTTTTGCAAACTGAAAGAAAGAAATGATGTATTTCTAAATCCATCTTCAGGACTCAGAGCCATCAGCTGAACAGTCTCTGGAGTCTTAGGGCTTCCGATAAACTTCCATCAACAGAAAATCACTTCAGGGAAAGAGTCATGTACCCCAGTGACTGCATACAAACAGAGGAGAGGTAACATGTATTAAACCAGATGCCTTTTCATGTGGCACAGTAAAAATGGTGCTAATCTACATAGCTCATTGCAACAACACCCTGTAACATAGTGAACTGCGCTGTCAGCTTTACTAAATAAATATTTCTGAATGTAGAGCAGATAACCAGATAGGTTTTGAGGAAAAGCAAATACACTAAAAAAAAAAAAGCCAAACTTTTGAGGCTAAAAATGGAAAAGACATCCAATAATTATCAAGCTTCATGGAAACTGACTTGAAAGTTTCCACTGTGGATTTGTAATATGCATGTAGGGACACTACTATTGAAAACTTGATGAAAAGTAGACAAAAAGGATTTTCTAAAACAACATTAGGGAGTACGTATGCAGTCTGAATTTGCACAGCTTCCATTAAAGGTAATGGGTACTTCAATGTGTATTTCTCGCATTGACAATTTGCCCTTGAATAGTCTTAGTTAATCTCGCTAAAAGAAAATTCCAGACAGAAATGTGCTGTCTATTAGAGTGTACAAGAACAACTGTGCACAGCCTTCATTTTGTTCACTTGCTCAGTACTAATGCAGAACACAGCCCTCAGACAATATGACCCAGGCTGGGAGCTGCCTCCTTGCTGATCCACAAGCCCATGATTTCTTACCCTGCCACCGGGTGATAACACAGCAATGTGGCCCAGGAAATACTTAGACCTTTAGCTAGAGGCAAGAAGGAAAGGAGCTGTTGTTGACCTGGATGGCTTTTGCTGGGTACTGTCCTCAGGTAGTTGCTGTGCAAGGTCAGTCCCACTCTAGTCAGCATGTGGGCTGGTGGCTCTGAAAGAAGGGCCCAGTGAGAGTTTGTAAAGGGGGAACCTCCTGAGATATATAAGGACCCTCAGGCCTCAGAAGGATGCTGAGGTCTAGGATACTGTGCGCTGCCACTGAGACATCAGCTGGAGACTTGTTTCCATTTAAACAAGCAACTTCTAAACCTTATTTTAAACGTGTGTAGAAAGCAGACACATTAGAAATTAAAGCAAGGATTTCCAGTTTCTTCTGGTAATCCAGCTGGAGTTTTGTTTGTGCACTGTTCAGGCATGGTGAACAGTAGCACAAGAGACACATTCAAGGTTAGTGCTGCGTTTTCACACGCATGGCGCAGGTGCAGAGGTAGGGTCTGCTGAAGGGGAAGTTCTGTGGAGAGATAACTCCTTTGAGTCCCTGCAGCACAGAAATTCAGGTATCCTTACAGCTTAATATGTATTTCTGCTCAAACGATAGCCCATTATCATGATTGAAAAGACTCCTACTGATTTGGCAAGACTTTAAACCAAATGTGTTAAAGACTTTAGTCTGTGTAAAACTATATGTATTCTAGTACATTCAGAGAGCACTGTTCACAACCAGTTCCTGTAGTTCAAAACATGTTTCCTTGGCAATATATGGGATGAAAACAGGGTGTCAGAATGACAATAAACGAAGGTTGTTAACTTTCAGTATAGTAATGGTGTTCTAGCTAGAATTACATCTCATTTTCAGTAGTTCATTTAAACCTTGGCGCTTCAAATAATTAAATCACAAAACAAAGACACTAAGGTGGGTGTGATTTTGACCTCTGTGTTTTAAAGAATATGTTTTTGTATACCATATGAGGGTGTCAGTGAGCGATCAGTCTGTTCTCAGTGCACACGGTGTCTTCACATACTCAATGAGAGCAACATCCAACTCTGTGTCTTTTTAACAAATGCTGTCTGGAGCCGAGATCTTGAGCAATGCAGGTGCAATTGGAGTTTCCAGTGATGATTTGGCCACATGTATGTGAATTGCCAGACCTAATATTGGCAAGAGGAAAGGTCCCACCTGCGTTTTGTGTGCGGCAGGTGTGACTCAGTCTGTTGACTCACAGTAGCAAGTGTAGCATCATTATAAACTCTGCTACATTCTTTGCTAGGAGTCTTCATGCTGTGCTTGCAAAGAGTACAATGCACAGACTTCTGCCATTTTCCTTTGTACTAAATACCTCCAGTTCTGCTTCAGAAAAGGCAGAATGCAAGGGGTTGGGAGGTGGAGGATTGCAGCAAGGTTTTTAGATCCCAGAGTCCTACGTGTGGATATTCTTAAGTCCTGAAATGACCAACTCCTATTTTTATAAATATAGGACCACTTTCAGGGATCACAGCCTGGAAATGATAGGAATTAATGTTTCAAGGGGGGCTTTTAGGATTCCTTTGAGAGGACTGAGTATAAGTGTGGTTGGTGGTCAGATGAGTGATATTAGAAACTTACTGTCTTGACAGCTGTTGTTCAGACTGTGTGGAGAAGCCTCTATCTTACAGCCCATATAGAACTGACTCTGCCTGCCATCACAAGAGTGAAGTGAGACAGGTCCTTGCAAGTCCATCTGGAAGAGTAGTAATTTTGTATCATAGAGAAGAGGCATCCCATGGCCCTGTCACTTTTCCACTTTTTCCAGTAGCACTGGCAGGGTATAGAGAAAGAGAAAGATCCATTTCAAAGAAGGTGATATGCTTCCTGGAGCCTGGGTGGCTCCACATCATTCTCCATGTAAGCCATTGCCTCAGACACATATGTTAACTTGCTGTGTTCTGGTTATGTTATTATTATTACTATTAATCCTGAAAATCTGGTCTCGTGGTTCATGGATGATCTTGTTTTGACCTGTGGATTGTGCATTCAGTTGTAGTTTTCTGTGTGATAAAGGCTGTTGAACAGTTGCCAAATTCAATGCCAGAGGTGTTTGAATGTAATGGTAAATTAAATAATGCCCACAAACCACATTGCTATAAAGGCTTCTAAAGCATATTAGGACCTTTTAGGGATGAAAACCAATTGTAAACTGCAGTTATGATTATCATCCAGCTCTCACGTGTTGTAACAGAATGAAGGGAAAAAAAACTATATAATAGCAACTGAAGTGATTATGTGATGTGCTGATCTTTGGTAACAAACACAGCTTCTTTTTCATGTGTAAAGGTACCGAAATAGTGTCTGAATCACAGTTTAGTAAAGTTTCATTGTCATCCTCTAGAGGTGCTAACCTGTATTTCTTAGTTATATTTAACATGATGACGACCCAGAAGCAGAGTAAGTGAGAAAGGAATTGACCAGAGTGTCTTAGCACAGGATATTCTGGAGTCTCAAAGTGTGCTTTTTTTTCTCAATTACAATGTGTCTCTCAGTTAGACTAAAAATGGTGATTTATTTTATTCTGAAACTGTGAACAACCTTAATTTAATAATGCTGAAGCAGGATATTCTATTAAACCAAAGGTCTTAAGAATAATATGTAAAAAAATTTGAAACCTTATAAATTAAGGGTAATAATAAGATTAAATTAAATGCTTCAATTGTTTAAAAATCCAAGGTTCCAGTACAACTGAATCAAAGCAAAAGGTGAAATGATTCAGTTTTATATTTTTCTCTCAATTTTGGGATGAAAATTGGTATTTGGCTGTTTTAATTCAACATTTCCCAACGTGAAACAGTCCTTGGAGATGCTTTTGACCATATATTATTTATTAAGAAAACATGTACATTAGAATAAGTCTTTACTTGGTTCCTTCACTCTGATTGCAAATCATTGTGGTTGAGAGGTCTTCCTCACAGCAGAGAAGACACCACTCAAACAGGTTCCTGCTGGCTATATACTAGTATCAGAAACTGTTTTGCCTAGATGCATACCTAAAGGCATGCCTAAAGGTCTTTTCTTCATACATGGTTAGTGCTGTGCAAAGCTAGTGTATGAAATTACAATGTGGTGGTGTGCACAACTCTGTCTACACTGAGGAAGAAGGAAATGGTGGTGTGGCCTTGTTTCATCACATGCTTTGGGAAACACAAGTACCATACTGAGTTATATTAGTAGAATAAGAGTACAGAATAAGGAGTAAGAGTACAGATGCATTTTCTTACCAGTAAATCCAGCCTTAAGCTGGGTACTCCATACCTGGTGCAAACATTTTTACGAGCAGTAAGAGAGGTAGCTTACTTAGAAATGTGCTTTCTAAGCTGTTTGTCTCACAAAGTTTTGTTTAAAACTTACTCTCTTTGAAGATGGGTTGAGGTACTTCATTCATATTTGTGCTGTTAATAAACTACTCACAGAGAGTGATTGTGGAAAGGCATGTGTTCAAACCCCTACTAACTTCCTAACTTGTGCAGCCTACTCTTTAGACCCAATTGCTTCAGCTCAGGGTTGACACAGGGCCACTGGCAGTATTATCTTGTGGCTACATGTACGCTAGTGTTTAACATGCTCTCCCTCTGCCAATCTCCAGACAGGCTAACGTCAAGCAGCTGCCACCAGCAGCTGTGGGCATTCAGCACCTCTGAAAATTAGCTGCAGGGTATCTTAAGTCTGGTATTCCAAAAGTGGTGAATCATAAATTAGAAGCTGCAGTTGAAAACATAGCTGTAGTTATTGAATTTTTCATAAGAACTATGCCAGTTTAAAGCCTTGTAGCAGATGAAAATAAGTAGAAAAAGAATCCAAAGGATTGCTGTACCCACTTGAAAAGGAGAATTCATATGAATGATACTCACTGTAATTGTTTCAAGTAACATCTTAAAAGTGATGTTGATAATTCTGAAATAATAAATAAGATTGGTAAATTACCAGTTAAGTGAAGCCACAGCACAAGGTCAACAGCTGGTGTGGCATCAAACTAAACAGCAAAATGAACAAATCTGTTGGCTTAAGGTTTGTGAAACCTACTGGGAGTTTGGCAAAAAAGGTTGAACATCAGTAGTGTTTAAATTGGGATTGGAAATGCCTGGGAAAAAGAAAACAGACATCTGAAAACTGAAATGCCTCATATACCCAATTTCACCTTACAGTTTCTTACCCAAGATCCCACATGCTTATCACATATTTGACAGCCAAGATATCTGATTCTACTCTATAGCACAGTTTAAACAGATAGTGAGACATAGCCCTCATTTCTAAATTGGTATAGGTACTTAATTTGGTGCCAGATAGCATCAAGAGTATTGCTAGAGTCCTATCGCATATCACAAACAGTGCCATGTGAGCTGTAAATCAGGAGCTCCAGGTCTAGGAAACCCCCTTTCCTCCAATCAAGCTTTGTAAATAAGAACTATTTAAGGCTCCAGAGTCAGTGGGACAATATCCAAATCAGTTCATGTTACTGAGCTGTCCTAAAGATCCATGACTCTTCTAAAAACTTCATGGATGCATCCATATTAGTGGTTTACTTTGGACTGGTTTTGGAGCTAATATCCTCATTGTCCATGGTTAGTAAGCTTTCACATCATGGGCTCGTCTGCGAGTGCTGAAAGTGCCTTTCTTTTGGGTGAAACTAAACCAGGAGACATGGTCTAGTAGCGCTTCAAATGCAGTGGGCTCAGAGCATGGGGCCTGTCTAGAGCTAGTCTGAAGTAAAAGCCTTCTGAAATGCAGCTAGTGCAGGTATCAGTTCCTAAGCACCAGCCACTTCTGTCTCCAGATCTTCTCTTTTTGGCCTGCATTACTTGATAATGTAGATATAGCTTATCTATCCATCTGCATTGCTGGCTGGAGATTGCCTGTGGGCCAGGCTGCCTGTAATTCCTACACTGCCTGGCTGCATGCAGCATCCAGACCCTTCTAAGAATGGTTTGCTTCTGCAGGGTTTGCAGAGGATAAAACAAGCTTTGCAATAGAACTTTCCTTGAGCCCACTTTGGATACAAGGCAAGCTGGGGTTTGAAAGGCAATAGCTTTAAGACTGTGAGTCTTTGTTCCATCTTCATATGGATTTTCACCAAGTTTTTAGGACCCATGTGTTCCCTTTATCCACTGAAGCTGAAACAAAGGGGTTGGAAGGAATTGTCCTGCATATATTTTTTCCTCCAAAGCCCAGTTTCCTCCATTTCCATCTTCTTCCTGGAAATAGCATTTTGCATTGACCCATAGATTTTTGTGGTCCTAGAAATGCTGGAGCACTCTGCATTAATAAAAACTTTAATGTCTGTGGCAAACCTCACCAGTTCTAAACCCAAGTCAAGTGTCCATATGGTGTTCTAAAAAAGTCCATATTGTATTTCTATGTCAGAACCAGCATGTAGAATCCACAGAAGGCATCCAGTCAGTGGTTTAAGGTTGTTGCAAGTCCTTAGTAAGCAAAGACTAATACAATTGGCTGTATAGCGATTCCTCCTCTCTGGTCTTTATTTGCAGGCAGAGGAAGGTACCTCTCATGCCTGTCACCAGGAAGAAAGAGCTTCACACTTCACACTCTACTGTTGTGGGTGTACAAGGTCTCTGTAGGCTAGCGGAGATGATGATTGTGTGGTTGTGTTGCAGACTCAGTGCATCTGCTGAACTTTTATTTCTTTTAGGACGTTAGGTCTTGGTTTCCTTGGGTTTTTCTTTCTTAAGATGGTTGCATTAACAGACTTCTAGCAGCCCATGGATGTTAATATTTCAACGTTTATTCGCATATCCCAATTGATTGCCAAAAAAGTAGTATTTAGCAGTACACTTCATTTACTGCAATGAATTAAGTAGTATTATCTCAGAATAAATACATTATGGCTCTCATGCATGATAGGACATTTAGTAAAGAACCAGGGGCTAGAAAGAAAGGAAAGGAAAGAAAAAAGAGAAGAAACCAACAGCCACAGACCCCCGTAAGCCAGACCGATGCCACAAAAGGATCATCTAATGCAGTGGAGTCATGCCAGCTGTCAAAAAATCATCTGAGTAGTCAGCGACCTAGAGTATGATCTGCTCCATTCGTCAAATTGTGAAGTTAGGGCACTGCCTCGCATTCCCTCTGCCTACATCCATTGTAATACATTTGGATTGCGTGTCAATTACTGCAATTTATGACCGCCCATCTCTCCATTCTGAATATGTATGTGATCTTAATTTAAGGCTTCCTTACTGTACAATATTTATTATCAGTTCTCTTTTAACCAGCATTGAGATAACTGCCATTTTACACTCTTCTATCTTCTCTTTTCAAGGTCATCAGTTTCGCGACATTGCTGAAAATGAAGTAGAACTTATGGTTCTGTTTAATCAAATTTCATGCTCTGTTGCCTCCTTCTTATGGCCTCTGTGCTAATTGATCAAGTTTTCAATTAAAGTCCTCCATCTTTGTTTTAATTCTTTGTTAAGGTTTTTATTCCATTACATGGTTTCATGAAATCTAAGCTGTTACAAGTGCAAACTGTCTCTGCCTTTCCAACTGTCTAGTTACAATGATTTAGCTGTTTAGTTCTCATTTCCCCTTTCTGCTTATTAAAACCCTCAGTGGACTAGCTTCATCTGTTGGATTTAGACTTGAAGTCCAAAACTTTGATTCACCCATCAGGAGGCATTAGTTTCCCTCATGAATTGTCATGGCTAAAACATCTCTGTACCTCAGCACCTTACAGCCATCTCGTTCAGCCACAATTAAGCAAATTGCTGTTCCTAAAGAAATATTGAAATGACTCCCACTAATAAATGGGGCTGTGTCAGGCATGTGTGGAAAACACAGCCTTATGGAGAGGTTTTCCTAATGAGCAGTGATTCTGTTTTCATTCTTTTATTGTGTTTGTGTGGATCAAGTAAATATGAATATGGCAAATACATATCGATGCACGGGGTTGATTACTCATTCTGCAGTTTATAACCCTGTGTTTCAGCCCCTAAGTAGCACTATATCAAATGTGTTTTGAAACCCACCAACACGGTCATTTTTTAAAATCAAATAATCTTTGAATGTGATTGTTCTTTAAAAGGCCAAAAGAATGCGCTCCAGGATGCAGATAAACACTTGTTTTTCCTCAGGGAGGCTTTGTTCAATTAGGGACGGTTGTTCGTTCTAAAAAGTGGGCTTTTTATTTCAGTTCTAATACTTTCAACTCTGCTGAAAATAGACCAGATCATTCTGTAAAGGAATAGCAGTGACTGTCAGCAGTCTCAGAAGGTTTGTGATTTAGAGCCTTTGCAGTATGAAAAATCTCACTTTACACTAATCTTCAAATAAAGCGTGAAAGCCTATGAAATGTTTTCCATTTCCCTGTTTAAGATGCAAAATCAGATTTGCCTTCCAACCTCAGTTATCTGAATGTTAAAACAGAGCCAGTGTGTCAGTAGGTGACTGTAGCAGACCAATTCCACTAGTATGTTTTTGCATGCTATTTTAGTATAAAACCCTGTAATTCTTAAATTCTTTGCCCCATGTTGTGTTGAAGAGCATGCTACAAAGCTCTGTGATTTGGAAATCTCTTTATCATGCTGAACATTCAGGCAGTCACCAGGAGAAAGCCTCATGTGTCGGTGGTACTTGAGCCATGGGACTCCGTTAGTATGAGGTGAGATCCTGCTTCCATTGCAGGGCATGCCAGAATTCCTGCTGATGTCAAGATTTCATCCTTCCAGCCAATTCATAGATGATAACTTCCTCTGTGGCACCAAACTCTGCCAGGGATCCATTGGGTTTCTTTGGGCAAGTCCACTGATCACAATAAACACTACAAGTACCTATATCAGTATAAATGCCTGTATTTGTAAAGACCATCTTCAGACCTCTGAGGCATTTTTGAAGGGATGGTAAAATTCATTGAGCTTGCATCTGTATTTTGACAGTAGTCAAGTACTGAATGCCTGAGGAAGATATAATAACAGGGCAAGTATACAATGGTGCTTCCCTGGCATATTGCCTCAGCTTTCAACAATCCACAGTGTAGCAAATTCCTTGGTTATAAATGGTATTTCTGGGTTTGTCAGCCTTGGTGCACTTACATTAATTGTCCTGTTACTCTTTGAACTGTTAAGAATGAACAGTATTTATTATAATCTTGGGCAAGGAAATTCTCAGTTTAACTATTCTGCTTGAAAAAGTTATTTCTACTTTGGACACTATTCATTAGTGTATATATTCTATACTCTATATTGTCTTTCTCATCCTAGTACAGCCTTTCTGACCAGAAATCCAGGACAATGTTGAGCTATAGGCAGACCATGGGTTTATATAAAGGCATAATTACATTTGCAGCTTGGTTGTTTTCTTACTGGTAATTCCTAGCATTCTGGTTCTTTTTCTCAGGCCAACTGATGTTTTCATGGAACCAGCTGCTGTAATTGGGAATTCTCATTCCACAGACGCAGCTGCTAATGCAGAACACACCCTTGCACCGCTGTATGCTTACCAACACTACTGCCTTCCTCTACTGTTGTGCCATCTTTCTGTATGTCAGTACACTATCCTTTTACTTACACTCTTCAGAGTAATTCAGCATTAACAGATTTATCTTCTCACTCTTGCTTCCTTTTCCTGGGACATTTTTGAACATGCTTATTAAAAGCCTTTTGAGAGGACCCTTGTTGAAACCTTTTTGAAGGTTTCAAAGACAATTCAAATTATTACTACAGTTAGTGAAGTAAATTCCCGTATCCTTCCCATGATTACTCCACACTGCTGAGCTTGCAAGAGGAAGATTAAAAAGAGATTGCTTTAAGAAGAACTTACTTATTCAGTTGTAACACCAAGTGCCATGCCCCCCAGTGACTTTCTATGTGGGCAAAAATCCATTGCCAACAGTGATTGGCAAGAGATTCCATCCCTCTTCACCTGTCCCCAGCATCAGTATTACAAATGGTTGAACTGATAATGAAGATGAGACAAACCCCCGAGAACACTTCTGAGAGTACATTTGTCAAGCAGAATTTTAGTCAAACCCTTTCACGCAGGACCTAATGATTATGCAGGGACCTGATGCTTTAACAAAGAACCCAACAGTATTCATGCTTGTCTTGTGTCTGCAAACCTATCAGTACGTTTTTCTATGCAATAGGAAACACAGACACCCCCATCTTGTTTTGCTGCAATGGTAGGTCATTGTCTAATTAAGCTTTAGATTTTGCAGGCAGGAAAAATCCACGCATTCTCAAATTCACCCTCATTCACCTCACATTCATTTCCAGAAAAGCCATGTCTGAGATGCTGGTAGATGGCTAGGCACTAGAAGGCTTTTTGCAGTTCTGAATGAATGGCGCAGCTGGTGTTGTCAGTTCAGTTTAGATGATTTTAGAATACCTGAGATTCCCTGGGGGAAGTTGTTTTGCAGCTCAGTGGGCTTGGCAGGAGCAGCAGTCCTGCCCAGGTTGCCAAATTCCTTCCTTTTGCTTACTTCATGGGGAAAGGGATGCTCATGTGAGGAGCAGCATTTGATTTTTCCCCTTACTGCCTAGGTAAGTAAAAGGACTTAGTAAAATAGAGAGCAGGTGATTAATTAGAGGCCCTTTCTAATATGCCGAGGATGCCACGAATATCACCGTTACACATGGGCTCCTCCCAGAATTCAGGTCTACAGACCCATAGACACCACCTGCATTTCTCATACTAAAACCTGCAAGTTTGTATCGACAGCTTAGGCTTGACTTTGAACCCCCCGTGTGGCAATAATAGTGGGATGCAATAGGATAACGATGGCCGATGCCCACTGGTGGTGTGCATGGGTTTGCCCTTGCTGCTGCACACAGAACAAGAACATAGAGAGAAATGCGCTGAGAAAACACAGGATGATACAGCTCTGCTGGCCAGTCAGCCTTAGAAAGTAAAGTATTATAAAAGTGGATTGCATAGCAGGCTTTACACAGTAAGAAAGCGAATAATAAAAATAGTGATGTGGAAGCACAGAAGGATGTTTTGAACTGAAGGTGATGCTTTAGATTTAAGGTTCTGAAACCAAAATACCCTCACCCCACTTTACAGAAAACAAGCAGTCTATGTGAGGAATAAATACACAGGCTGTGTTATCCTAAGCCTAGCCTGTACAATGGTAATGTTTAGGTATTCTTAGTTGCTAGCCATCATGTATTAGTTTTTCCTTTTTTGAGAGTAGCCAATGTATTTGCAAAGCAGACAAGTTTGTCTTTGATTTCCAGGAGTTTTGGGGAAGTCCACATCATCACATGGTGAAGTGAGATAAAGCACTTGACACTTCACATTTCACTATGGAAAATTCCTCTGCAGAGACCACATGTTGTGCACTGCTCCTAGTTTCAGATGTTGCTCATCAGGCTTACTTCACATGACAGTGTGGGCTGCACGTTGATCATACTGGACTGTTAGCTGAGCAGCTTGCTGTGTGAGTTCAGGGTGCTTGTTTCCCTCTGTGAAACAGCACCGCTTACTCAGACCAAAGCAAGAATGAAGCTGTGCGCGTAAGAAAGCCGTTTCTGGATTACATTACTTCGAAGGGGAATCTGTGTGATCTTTAGGGCAGCCACCTTCCACAGGTGACGAGCCCTCGTTTCCTCTTCGGCGCATGTGTGACAAAGTGCAGTAATCTCCTTGCCTTTACCCAATCATCTGCTACATCAGTTAAAACAGGTGAAGCTAATTATTAATTATCAGTGGCTCCTTTTTAATTCTCCACTGTGGCTGGGGCGAGGGATAACAGAGGACCCGTCACGTTTCTAAACGCACAACAGAACGCGCATTGTAAGTATTGCTAGTTTTAGCTTTCGGTTTGAAATCCTTGCGTCCTACACGCACCCTGAGAGCAGGGCTCGGACAGAAGCCCATGCAGTGAGCGGATGCAACGACCGGTAATGAAGGGGGTGGGCTTACCCCGCCGCCCAGCGGGCCCCGGCTCATCCCCGGGCCAGGCAGGACCCGCGTCCCCGCACCGAGCGCCGGGCTGCCCGTGCCTTCCCCCGCGGCTCTCGTTCCTCCGCCCCGCTGGACGGCAGGGGCGGGCGCACAGGGGGCCGGGCTGAGCCGGCTCCTCCTCTGCCTCCGTAGCTCAGTCCTGGAGCGCCGCTCGGCTGCCAGACGGAAGCCGCCACCTGCTCCGGTGCAGAGCAGCTCCGAGGGCGAGCAGCCGCCCCACCGCCAGCCCCGGGACGTTACCGCTGCTGCCGCCGCGGAGGACGAGAAGCGTCCGCTTCACTCGGCTGGAGCAGGAGCCCCCCTCGGGCCAGCCCCGCCACGGGCAGCGGGAGGATGGAGCCCCCCGCCGCCGCCTGCGCCTCCTGCCTCCGCCGTCCGCTGCTCTGCCTGCTGCTCGCAGCCCTCTGCCTGCCGCCAGGTGAGCGCCCGTCCGCGGCAGGGAGCGACCGCACTGTCCTGGCCATGCTTAACTCGACGGAGGGGCGGTTGGGGCTGCAGCGGTTGGTGCGGAGCCGCTCGCCCCCCCCGTTCCCCTTTCCGTTCTCCGGAGCGCCCCGACACCGATCTCGGGGTCTGCTCGCAGCCATGCTCCGGGGTCCGCCCCGCTGCTGGTGCCCTCGCTATCCTGTTTCGCCCCGGCAGGGAGCGGGCTGGGGCTGGTGCTCTGTGCCCCCGCTGCCGGCCCTGGGGGAGTGCGGCTGAGGGTGGCCGGCGGAGCGGGATTGTGCCGCCGCTCCGGAGGGCAAGGCAGAAGCTGCCCCGGTGATGATGGGGGGTGCGGGAGGGCTGTCGCCTGTTCCCGTGGGCAGCGCGGCGGGGTCCCGCCGGGGCGTTGCCAGGGGCTGCCCCCGGTGCGGGGAGAGCCGCGGCTCGCTGCGGCTCCCGTTTGCCGTTCGGTGTGAGCCGCACGTCTCCGCAGAGAGCCCCCGGCAACTTCGGCCCTTCAGCCGCGGCTCCGCTCCGTGCCGACGGCGCTGCATGCGGGCGAGGAGCGGCCCCGCCGCCGGGTCCCCTCGTCCTCCCCGCTCCGTGCGCCGGGTCGGGATCGCGTGGGTAACTTCCCTCTCGCTCCCGTTCCGTCAGTGGTCCCTTGGGGCGGTAGGGCAGTGGGGAAGCGCAGGTAGTGCTCAGCACCCTGATTGTCTTGCGGCTGTTTTGGCCGTGAGGTGTTCGTAGGTTTTGTTTTGTCAATATTTAGAGTGCAAGCGAAGTCTGAGGGAGAAGCTGTGAAGTGAGGAGCTCCGCATTCAGCGCGGGGAACGGCTCGTTACTCTTGTAGAAAGAGCGTCAGCCTGTGGTCGCGTTCTGTACTGCTTTAAGGAACGGGTTTGCCTTTACGTGCCTGCCTTTGCAACCGGGAAGGGTTTGCAGAAGGGTTGGAGTCGGTGCGTTTTCACTCCTGGCCTGTGCCTCATGATTACGGGCTCTCCGCTTAACCATTTACATGCAGCGTGTTCTCATTGGCACGAAGGATAACTACGGACCTTTTTCACTAGATGTGTTTCTGTTCGTTTTGTGCAAGCTCTAGTTAAGTAGGAACTAGGTCCAGCAATAAGGTAGGGTTGCTGAAGCTTTCATTTCAATTAGACAAGTCAAAAAGCTCCAAACAGAAGGAAAAGTAATATTGGAATCGTAAGCAGTGTGCCAGGCTGTTTTGCTAGGCTTTTCCTTTGGTAAATACAGTCACTGTAGGACATAAACCATACCTGACTTGGTGGCAGAGCTTACAGATGATACTGGTTTCTGTGATGCAGAAAAAGTGTTCAGGAAAGATAGTTAATTTTATGCAATCTTGAAGCCATGTGAAACATCAGGAGAGAACCACCTCAGCTTCTGAGGAGCAGGAGTTGGCTCCTGGGGAGAGATTGGTCTCAGTAAATGTGAATTGATCTCGCTGATTGTGCTACTGTCTACGTTTTCCCATTGAGGGGAACTTGAAACCGTAAAGTATTAAATTTGAAGGGTTGTGTTGATGTGGGTGTATAAAAAGGTAGGACTTGCCCAAATATGATCTAAATAGATTGGAGGTAAAGCCATTTACCTCTCTCTTTCTGCTCTTCATTTGTTTTATGTCCTCTCAAGGAGAAGCTCGGGCTGTATAGGCAGATACATATGGGGAGAAACCAACCCCACCTCAGCTTAGAAACTCCCTGTACTGCTGGAAATGCCTGGAAAACCTGGTATAACATTTAAGCCTCTAGTTCTGTTTCTTCTGGGGAATATAGAGGATCCTTAAACATAAAAATATGTATAAAAGATTTTACTATAGACTTCACATTTATTTCTGCTTGATATTTCTGCTGCTTTAGATAGCTAATTTGCTGTTATCTACAACAAATTCAGGATCTATTACTTCAGGTGCTTGGCTTTTGGGAGTTTCCTTTCAGGCTTGCATATAGAAAGCAATAGATAAGGTATTAAGAGCATATTAAAAGCTGGTGTGCATCAGGTGTAGATATCTCCAGCAGTATTCAAGCAGACTGGTGATTGGGAGTTTCTTCACAGAATAACTTGGCTAGGAATATACCCATTTAAAAAAGGAGGGGGTCCAAGCCTGCATTTGGTGTGGAGAGACTACCTTTAAGTTGGACTAAATGAGAACATCAATTAAAGTCTTACACTGATCTAGAGGAAATATTCTGTATGTGAAAAGAAAGTCAACTCTTAATCAGGAACTAATCATGATCTTTGTAACTTCCCCCTAATTCTGGTGAAGTGTAACTGTGAAGCTCAGAGTCTCTCATACTATGTTTTAATACATTATTACTACAGACTTGTTACATATTGCTACATTGCGTAGGGGTAGGGAGGCTGTAATGTATAGTCTTCTTATCCACATGAGGCTGTGCTCTCACTCTGGACCGTGCTTTTTGGTGGTTTTATTTTACTGGTTGTCGTGGTTTAAACCAAGTCCCCCAACTCCCGGAGAGTTAGGAAGGAGAATCCAAGGAATGTAGCCCCCACAGATTGAGATAAGAACGGTTTAATAACTAAGGCATAACACAATAATAATGATACAGCCAATAACAAGCGAAAAGAATACAACACCCCACCAGCCACCAATCCATAACTCACTCCACCCTGCCCGGCCGAGCACCGCATGCTATTTCTCTCCCCCTCCAGCCCTCTCTTTCCCAGTATGCATCCTGGGCATCACGTGCTATGGTATGGAATACCTCATGGGCTAGCCTGGGTCAGGTGTCCTCTCTCTCCTTCCTCCCAGACTCCCCTCCTCCACCTGGCTGGAAAAAACCTTGAACAAAAACACCCTCAAAACATGCTCAAACCATGACATTATCCACCCCTTATTCCATACTATTCACATCATGCCCAGATCCCACATTTTCAATACACTATCACTCTTAAGTCCACCCCTCGATCATGAGACATCTCTATGTTGCATCTCTGGAATGATGGCCTGAAGTATCTGGGCCCACCAGGCTCAAAATCATTCACCATCACCTTCAGCAGTTCTACAGCTTGCTGCTGGGGACTCCATACAGCTGCCTTCCACTTCCAATGCTTCCGAAGCACTGGAGGGGCCCAGTGGATCAGATACTTGGCCATACTGTCCCACATGCCCTGCCACTCATGACTGTCCAGCCTTGGGGACAGTCTACTGGTGCTCCTATGTACTTGTCTAACCTTAGACATAACCCAAACCTGACTCTGCTTAACTTTTGTGACTGGGGCTGATGTAGCTGCCCTGCTTGCCAGTTCTCCCACCACCAGCTTCTCTCCTCCTGAGTCCGGATCTTCCTTCTCTGCCTTGATGGGAAGTGCTGCGTGGTCTCCTGCATCCTGCTGGGGGTCGGTGGGCGACTTCCGGGGGACACCCTCGGCCGTCGGGGGGTCGGGAACGGCCGAGGGACTCACCTCCCCCGCTGCCTGGTCCCGCTGCTCAGCTACCGCCCTGCTCCGCTCCTCCCCTGCCTGCTCCCGCTGCTCTGCCACAGCTTTTTGGCTCCCGGTGCCGCTCTCCCTGGCAGCCTCAGCTGCCGGCAGCTCCCGGGGCCACTCCTTCCTGGCTTCACGCAGCTCCACGCAGACGACGACGAGGATAAGGACAAGGACGGCGAAGAGCAGTGGGACGGCCTGGTACAAGTCCAAGTCCACGGCCACGTCCATCCCCCCCTGCTGCGGGAGCCCCACCGTATTACAAGCCTCCGACACAAAGTACAGTGAAACAAAAACCCTAGTCCAAGCCCCATGATCGACAAACACAAACACATCCAATCCATACACAAAGTACCCGGCAAAATCCCGAAACCACGAGATCCAGAGAAAAACCTCTAAGAGCCAATAAATCAGCATTGTGACAAGAGACCATAAATCCGCTCAGATCTGTTCATATCTCAATCCCTAGTGCCCCACGTTGGGCGCCAAAAATGTCGTGGTTTAAACCAAGTCCCCCAACTCCCGGAGAGTTAGGAAGGAGAATCCAAGGAATGTAGCCCCCACAGGTTGAGATAAGAACGGTTTAATAACTAAGGCATAACACAATAATGATACAGCCAATAACAAGCGCAAAGAATACAACACCCCACCAGCCACCGATCCATAACTCACTCCACCCTGCCCGGCCGAGCACCGCATGCTATTTCTCTCCCCCTCCAGCCCTCTTTTTCCTAGTATGCATCCTGGGCATCATGTGCTATGGTATGGAATACCTCATGGGCTAGCCTGGGTCAGGTGTCCTGTCTCTCCTTCCTCCCGGACGCCCCTCCTCCACCTGGCTGGAAAAAACCTTGAACAAAAACACCCTTAAAACATGCTCAAACCATGACACTGGTATATATGGTGTGACATTGATCTAGGAAAGCTGGGTTTCTGTGTTCAGATCTGAAATTTACATGTGTTTTCTGAAACTGAAGTCGGGAAACAGCTGAACCATGTACCTATGTTCCAACACCCTGTGTGTCTGTGGCCCAGTACATAGGTAGCAAAGGCAGACTAATTTTTAGGTGGGTTATAAGTTGTCAAGTCATTTGCTTTGAGAAGTGCTCAATATGTTTAAAACCAATCTTGTTTGCTTCTTCTTTTGGCATGAATATGCTGGAAAAGTCTCTTAACATGAATTATCTTTCTTGTACTCTGCTGGCTTTCTAGCACCTCTCGTAAGGCAGAGGGCAACAACAGAAATCATTCAGTCTCTGAAGTTTCAGCCCATTGATTTTTACTGGAGAAAATATGTTATGTTCACTAAATAAATATCTCTATCATAAGTCATATTTAATTCCAAGATGTCTTATTTCCACTTTGCAACCTATGTTAGAGTAACACCCATCCTTACAGTACCATCCATTCTCCTTCCTGAAAGTAACCTACGATGCTAATGGGTAAATCCCAGGGTAAATAGTTCCAACTGCCTTTGTAGTGAGAGTTAACTTGTTTGGCTTATTTCTGGCCTAAAGTTTCAGGGAACAGAATCTCTCTGAGTATTTATGCAAGATGATGCATGACAGAGAAAAGAAAGAAAATAACATTGTTTTACGTAATCCAAATTACATCTGTGTTATCAGAATGAAACTACTGTTTTTACACATCTCCTACCTCTCTAGTGTGTTTTATGCTGCTAAGCTGTAAGTGCTCACTGCAGATATCCATGTCATACCTGATTACATATGGCGCATAAGGATCTCATATCAAAACAGGCATTATTGTAGTGTCAATAGTTTCAGTGTGTTGGCTGGTCAGACATCACATCACCACAGGCTTTCTGTAGAAAGGTATCCCTTTCTGTAGGGCTACCACAGGGACTTTCCAAAGAGTATTTTTGACAAAGTGGTTTTGGACTGGTTGAGTGAAACCAAAGCACATTGCTGAATAGGAAACCAGCTGCAGAGGAGCCAGGTCTGTCTGTACATACTGTGAGCCTATTAATGCTTGAGACACAGAATGGACTTCGTAGGAGCTATAATTTGTAATTGGATCTAGATGATCAATGTTCCGTTTCCCCTTTATGTGGCCTGCACTACGTGACCATCAGCATGATGGTCAGATATAAATTGGCTCAGGGTCTGGTCTGCAGTGCTTGTTCCTCTGGGGTTTCACACATTTATGTATTTTGTTTTATGTTACCATGCTGATTGTGGAAACTGGTTTGTTTTGTTTGTTAGGGTTTTGTTTTCACACAGCTTATAGTATAGCTGTGTGAAGACTGATACAGGGCTAGAGTGTTGAGAGAGATTGCCTTATCTAAACCCCATAGTCTTCAGGCTCTGTATTCAGTGCTCCTCAGGGTTCTTCTGGATTGGCTGGGGTCTATATTTTTCCTCCAGTAACACAGTTATCTTTTTATTAGAAAGTGAATGTAAGAGAATTGAGGACCTGTTGCCATGTGCTGATTCCTCTTGAGCTCCTCTGCTTTCAAGAAAAACAGTTCTGCTTCCATGCACCGATGCTCAAATGAGACTCTTCAAGAACTGTAAATGCTGTAGGGTGATAATTAGAATTGAATTGAGCAGAACGTGGTTTTTCCCAGGAAAACTGTGAGGGTTGACAGCTCCCCTTGATTTGCAGTTGTTGAGCCTTCTCTGACCTACACGTTCTGCATCTTTTCTTTAATAAGAACAGGATGGATATTAAAGGAGGCTGTACATTCCTGTCTTTAATATGCTTGAAAATGAATCTTTTAAAGAGGAGGTTGTGGTACAACTGATATGCTGACACTGCACTACTGGCAGTGATCCGAACAAGTTTTTTCCCTTTATTTCCCAGTTTTGTTTTGCCTTTCTTCTTCCCATTGTGTTTTATTGAGGATGGCTTGGATCATAGTTGCTCCTACACCAGTGGATATTAGTCTGCTCCTCCAAAGTGGTGGCTGGCTCTTCTGAGGAATATGTCTCATCTAAGATGGAATTGCCTTTCTTCTCATCCATATAGGTCTCAGAAAGGCAAATAAATATTTACTTAGTAAAACAACTGCTGAAATATTTGCTTACTAAAACAACTGCTGTTTCTATTGAACTGGTACTTTTGTTGCTGATAAGAAATGTGCCTCTTCTGGGAGGTAGAAACAGAAAGGGATAAAACAGTGGAGAGAGTGAGAGAGAACGCCTGCAGCTTTAGGGTATGATTTTTAGAGGTTATCAGGGGTTAGAACAGTTCTGTAATGTTTGGTTAGAAAGCGTTTCAAGTGCTTTCAATAGCAATAGAAATACTAAGCTGTTCCCTTGATAAGAAGCAAAAAGTGCATTTGTGATTTAATGAGTGATTTGGCAGTTTATATATCCAAATCATCTGCTTTCAGTTAAGTTTTACTCTGCATAGTTAACCCCTTATTGGTTTCTGCTGTGGCAGCCCCATCTGTAGCACCTCCTGGCATCGTTAAGCATGGGTATTTGTTGTAGCAACTTGGGTCCTGAGGGAGAGCACTCAAACAGCAGCCAGATTTTAAACATCACCTCAGGTCTCATGGACAGAAGTCCCCAGGGGAGAGACATTGTGGCATGTGTCAGAAGCTCTGTACTGCGGTGGTCCCCTTCCCTTGGCTGGTGCTCACATAGTGTTACCTGGTGGGTGCATCCCAGCTGGCTGGGCTGGAAGGCTTTGGGTTTTTAACAGAACATTGATTCTGACCACAGTTGGCATCCTTTAAACTTGAAGAGATATTGGCAGCTAGTTCAATAGAGGGAGCTCCACTACCTCTCTGCTGAAGCAGTGTGTCTGATTTTCCCAGACATCTGGCTTCAGCTTAAAAGTTATATTAAAAGTCTTTTGTTTCTTTGCAGTATTCTGTGGTGCCAGGCTTTGTTTCTGAAGGCATCTTACTTTCATCACAAGCTTCTTGTTGCATGAAGGAGAAGGAAGGGCAAATCTGAATCACATAATAGACAAACCCCAAAAGATGACTCAATTAGAGATGCTTCCCTTTTGGAGCAAGGCATTGTGTGTGTTTTAAATGGGTATGCCACAGAATCAGGTTTTTAAATGACCTTTCCCTGGGCTTCATGAAGAAACTCAAAAAGAGTTAGAGTAAAAAGAGGGTACTTTCCAGGGAAGAAATTGGCCAAGTGGTGTTGCATGGTAATAGGGTATAAGCAGGATAAGGATATGGCTGTACTAGATAAAACTATTGTGGCAAGAGAAAGGGATGGATTGAGTAAGAACTTTATTTAACAAAGAATTATTCTTTCAGCAAGTTCTTCAAAGGTGATAAAACTGAAATACGTCCATCATTCTGTAAACAGTCTGGGTTCTGGGCTATCCGAAAAGAAAGCCAGTTTAGTTATGTGCTGGTATCCTTTTAACCCATTCTGTGGCTCTAATACAGAAACAGGTACATACAGAAAGCTGGTAACAGGTCCTCACAGCCAGCTAGGGCTTTACATTTTCCTTGGATCCTTTACTTGACTGGAATTACTTTACTTGATGATCTTTACTGGATCATCAGACTGGTTTTAAACCAATTATGAAGCCCCATTAAGGACCATCCCTACTTAAAAAAAACCTTTGAATTGGATCACCCTCAATAAAACTTGTAATGAAGGCTTCAGTCGGACAAGTCCAGCACAAATGCCATTTATCGTTTGATTTGTGCAAAAGTTGTGTATTTTTCAACACCCCCCCAATTTAACTAGAGAAAATAACTGTAGCTATTTGATAATGAAATAGATGTAGCTTGTGTACAGCTGGAGTTAAATGTGGTATTTTATATGTAATTATATATTTTTATATATATTATTTATATATAAATTTATATATCTAAGATTTTGGTTTTTTATGTGAGTTTTGGTTTATTTGGGGGGTGTTTTGGTTGGTTTTGGGTTGTTTTTTTTTTAATTTGGTTTGGTTTTGTTTTTTAGAAAGTGGAACAACTTATGTTCCAAGAACGTACTGGTGAGTGAGTTAGCATGCTGCCCAGGAAGAATTGTGAAGGCTCATATTTGAGAAAGGCAAGGGAGTGTTGATGTGATTTGTCTTGGGGGGGGGTATGGTAAATGTTCACATAAAGCTCTGTAACTAGGTAGCTTACAGAGAATACCCAGTTTGGACTGGGCTTAAAAACAGATGGTTGAATGCAAGTGTGAGGTCTTAATAGTATTGTGAGATGCACTTCTTTAATTGCAGTTTCTGAATTATTTTGTTGTTGGTTATCTAGAGTATTAGCCTGGGTATTATTCCCTTCTGGTATGGAATGTCATGAAATGCATAAACCAGCATGCATGTAGCAAAGCATGTTGGGTGATTCATCCAGGCAAAATCATGTTTGTTTGTTGGCTTATTCTAGTTGTTTTGGAGAACAGAGTTGAAAATGGCTTTTACCTACAGTGCCATACATGGAACAGACAAGGATGAAGAATGGAATATTTCAGCAGGATTTGGGGAACTTCAGGGTAGCCATATAACTTCAGTAGAGAGAGGGATTCTGAATTAATTTCTTCATCCTTGATACTGCACATCAAGTTGTATAACAAGTGCTTGTGTATGGAGCGTAGGGTAAGTAGTATCTTAAAAGTCAGTCATTGACACAGCATTGTGGGATTTGCTTTCTCAAACTGGGGAAGTTGAATGCTTCGACTGCCAACGAAGCGGTGTGCTGACAGCTAGTGATGTAAATCAAGAGAACACTTGCATCTTACTAGTGGCAGTTTGAAAGGTTAGAAAGGGGATAGTTTCTCCAACTTTAACTCATGACTGAGATCTATGTCAAGTTTGTTTAACCTTATTCCTCAATTCTCAACTACTGCACAACTTACTGCTAATCTTGAGCCCTGCCTTTAGTAATGCAGAGCTTGCTGTGCAGACAGTTCTGTGGTTTGAAGCAGCCACCAATACGTAAACAAATCATGGCTGCATAAATTCAGCTGCATAAATTTACCTCTTGCATCTTTGTTGCCAATGTAAGTGCATTTTTGTGTGAAATATGCAAAAAGTGTAGCTCTTGACGTGGCTTTTGAGGGGCAACTGGTCCACAGTTTACTTTGACCTTTCTCCTTACACTACTATTGAATGATGCAACAGGTTCTGTCTTAGCTTTGAAGTCCTAAGTACAGCCTTTACCCTAGAGATTTAACTCCAGTTAATGTGTGGTGCCCCACAGCAGCAAGTTCCTAAGTGCCTGTGTGGATCTCTGATGTTGGTGTGGGGCATTTGAAAGTTTGCCTGCAGGTTTGGTAAGGGTCAGGTTCTGGTATTTCATCCGGACTCAGTTATGTCTGCAGGTCATTTCTTGTCATTGCTTATCGCTTTAACTACCCTGCAGTGTTAAAGGCAAAACTTCTGCACAGCTTCTGGGCAGCAGGGGGTGAGGGACTCCAAAGCTTTTGAAATAGTGGAAAATAAGCAGCATGTTGCAAAGCTGATAACCATGGATGTGGAAGCAGCAGGTTAACCATTATTTGGTTTAGATTCACAGAATTTATTCTGTGCATCTTAATGTAGAGTTTTCTTGCTTTGTTAGAAAGCTCTTATCTCAAGAGAGCTGTGAGCCCTTGGGTGTCTGCAGCCACAAGGAAGCTGGTGTAGGACCAGGGAAGGCAAGCATTGTGGTCTGCTGTATCGAACTATTGCTATATTATTGATATTGCTAAAATACTGATATTGCTAGTATCAGAATACTGGCTAATATGGGCCAGAAGAGATGTATCATGTGCGCCAGAGAGCCAAAGCGAGGATTGGAGCTGCAGAAATAAGAGTTGGGCTTTCTCAGAGGTCTTGCTGTGGAAGTGGCAATGTCACTGGGTGCTGAGGCACACTGGCTGTGTTAGGCTCTGAAGAGCCTGCTGGCTGTCATCGTCACACAGACAGGGACTTGGAGCACTGCTGCAGCCAGCGTGGCAGCTGACGGCTGTGGCATCACTCTTGGACAGCATACAGCTCCAGAGCCAGAGGTCAGCAACTCTTTGTAATGGTGGGCACCTGTGTTGTCCATGGCAGCTGTTTCCATTCCACTACATAAAAGGGGAAGGGAAGGGTCTGTATTCCTCCAAGCACAAGAAATTCCCTCTGAACTGCTTCAGAGAGTTGCTCACTTACTTTAGGGGTGCCTCATTTTTTCTCCTGCTCTGAATGGTGTGCAAAGCACTCTGCGGGTCACTTCTTAATCGTCACGTACATCTGCAAGTACAGCAGTGATGAGGAAGGATGGCCTTCAGCATAATCGGTATGCTCACAATCTTTGTCTCTCCTTCCATTGCATCAGTGGCACAGGGCATAGGGGAATGAATAACTCAGTGTATTCGTTTAATGAATGCTGAATGAGCAAGTGTGAGCTGCCAGAAGAAAAAGGCAGGGTGTTATGAGGGATGATAGCCACAACTGGAAAGGAGCAGGGACAGCTTAATTCATTTTATCTGGACTAGTCTGGTTTTATTAGATGTGGGAGTAGTTTTGAAAACTGAAGGTGATGGTTCAGCCCAAAAGCATCTTAATTTTTCTGGTCAGAAGTGATTTTAAACTGTTTCTTGAAGTGAGTTACTGTTACAGTTGTATATATGGTTGTTCCTGAGGGCCATGTAGAAGCTTCACATCTGGAAGTTTAGCATAAATATATATAAAATCCTATCCCTCTTGGTATGGTAGGGTGCCTTGCATTAGATGTACATTCTAATTCACAAAAACCATCAATAGGTTGCTCTTTCTTGCTTTTCAACTGATTGCTAGTCTTCATTTGAGGTGTCATCTATAAACAGCGGTAATTGAGAAGCTTTTCATGTGAGTGCAGAAGAGCAGGGTGCTGAGCGTGCTGGGGACTGTGATTCCTCGTGAAGAGGCTCTGTTTGTACAATGGAATAACTATTTTGGACATACTGTACAGCACAGACTTTTCTCCTAACCATAGAAAGGCTAGTGGTGCATAGTCTGCAAGCTCTGTGACAGGTTGGTAAGCTCTACATAGAGCTCAAGGGACCATGTTAATATGAAATGGTAATAGAAGCTTTAAGTTGGAGCATTGCAACAAAAGTCTTTTATTTTCTTGCTAAAACCTTCCATAAAGTCTGGATGGGGGTTTTGGTGGGATTTTTTAGTAGTGTTTTTGTTGTTCTGGGTTCTTTCTTTTTTCTTTAAAGCTGGACCATTATCCTATGCTTAGGAAAGGAGAAGGATAGGTAGTAGTTAAAGCAGAAGTTTATCTAGGCTTGCATTAATTCCAGGTGTGAAGTTAAGACTGAAGTCTTCCATCTGCTAATAAAATGCTCAGCTCATCAGTTTCCCATTATCCTCCTCAATGGCAATTTAAGGAGAGGAAAACCCCATAAAGTGTCTTGGATTCCCTGTGCTCAGAGAAGGCTGAGGGTTGAGGGTTGGGTGTATTTGTTCAGGTGTGTGTTTTCTGTTTTGGGTGCTTGGGGTTTTTCTTATTCTGGGTTTTGTTTGGTGGTTGTTTTAATATCATGTAATGAAAGATGAAAATGATAATTGTCTCTGGAGTAAGTGACACTCTAAGCCAGGCTTCTCACACAGTGATGTTTGCAGAGAGAAGGAAACTGTTGTGAATTGGCACTGAAAGAGGCTTGGAAAGAGCCCCTTTTCCCTTGGACAAGTCAGCACTCCTGGACTGTTAAGCCAGGGTGAAAGTACCACAGAACGCATTGCATTTAAGATGGTTTGAGTGATTAAAATGTGGTACTCTAGTGGTGAATAAATGATCTTTTATGTTTCTAATGGCGTATTGCCTTTGCTTGAGCTACACTTCAGGACATAGTCAATACTTGGTAATGCTTTAGTTGCAACTGCAAGGCTCAGATGTTTTATATCGTCTGCTGCTGCAATGGATGCACCTTCTTGGTAATTGCTGTTGCCAACATGCTGTTTGTGAGTCTGCACTGCTTAACCTTGTACAAGTTACCCTTGCAGCTCTACCAGTATGTTAAAGAGTTCTCCCTGTGTCAGGGTAGCCAAACTGTGCCCTGCAAGGCTCAAAGGGTGGGAATTGCCATGTGATATGATCCTGAGCAGCACACATCCCAGGTCAGAGAGCTCAGGGAGGTCCAGCAGCAGTGATCCCTTTGGGATGCTGTTTTATCCCTGTGCATGAGGATTCACAGTAAAAAAGCTTCTGCTTTTCTACTGTTTTGTTTGGAGGGCCTCTGAACTTGTCTTCCCAAGACCATTGGAAAGGGGAAAAGGCACAGAAATGGAATGCTGAAACTCTTACCCACTGGTTTTTATTACCACCTGGTGTTTAAGGGAACAAGTGTAAGATCTTCAGTTTAAAGAAAACAAAACAAGGTAATAGAGGCATTTTTTATTTGTAAACTGCACTTGAACATCAAAAGATATTTGTAAACATTTCAGGCTGAGAAATAGAAAATGTTGTTTTGCTAGCATTGTTTGGTAACTGCACTGTGTCATTGACTAGTAATGTTTGGGAGCTGTAGGTTTCACAGAGTGAAGGCTTTTGAGGTCAGAATGGTTAAGGAAAGCTAGAGTATTTAATATTGCAAGAGCAGCACTTTGGATCTTTGATGAAGGTGCATAAAGGTTTTATACTTGAAAGTTCATTTTTTGCCCATTGCTCTCTAAGCACATGTTATTGACTGGAGCACACATGAACTAGCTGAAAGAGAAGCTTGCTGTCTGTAACTGATGGTAGGGCCAAAGACATGGGTCAGCATCTCTGCAGGGAGTGGCATGCACAAACAAGGCAGATAGCTTACTTCCAGCATCTTAAACCAGGTATATCCCTAAAGCCTGTGCAAGGAAATAATATGGCAAAATTATGGAAAGGAGTCATTGCAGTGGAGGCTGGGGAGGATGGGATGTCATCGGGGAAGCCTTTAGAAGGATGCTGCCTGCACAGGAGGAGTGGCCCTGTTGATGGCAGGAGGAGCTTTCCCATGCTGAGGAGGCAGTGGCAGTGCTGTTGGGGGGTTAGAGGAAGGAAGCCAAGGGCCCACTGTTATTTCCTCCCTTGGGAAGACATCTGCTTCCCCACAGGATTTCTCAAACCTGAAGTGCTCCTACCAAGGGCTTCCATAACCTGTGCTTGTTGGGCGACTGTCTGGACTGATGCAGCCCTTCTGGACAACCTCCTTTCTGCACTCTTGGGTTAGTGTAGATAACATGGAAAGCTGTTCATGCCAATGAGCTTTTATCTTTATTTGGGGTGGGAGGGAAAAACCCTGTATGTGTTCTTGCAGGAGGTTTGGTGTATGAGGTGATGTGTCAGGGAGAGGATAGTGTACGCTGAGCATAATCACTGGGTCATCTAAATGTCTGGTGCTGTCCTGTTAAGCCATTAGCTGTGTTCTGGAGTACCGTGCACCTTATATTGTGGTCATTTAAGATAGTCAGGGAAGTCAGATCTCTGGAACAAAGCAGCCCATACTCTGACATTTCTGTGGAATTGGTAAAACCACATTCTAACATTGGCTGTTGTATATGAGCACTGTGATAAATGTGGCTCTGTGACCCACTGCTGTGGAATCTGCAGCTGTCGACCATTTTGTAGTGTGAGCCTTTTGTGCTGTGTCGGTGGCTGAAGTGGAGAGCATCAGATTGTGGTAGCTGACAGACACTGTGAGCCTGCAACAGCAGTTGTGCCAAGTCACAAAGTCCAGAAATGAAGCTAATGTAATGGTTGTAGGCCATGATCCAGCATGTGTTTTAAAACCCAGCTTTGAAATGGTTCGAGTATTTAAATATATTCTTAAAGACTTAACTCTTAAGCTAGAAGTAGGGTCCCTACAGAGGGCCCAAGAGGACATGGTAAGCCATAAATGATGCTGTAGAGGCTCTCAAGGGGCTGGTCACTGTCTGTGAGTTGTAGCATCTTTCTGCTCCTTGCAGAGGATGTCTGGCTAGCATGGCTTGCAGGGAAGCACTACAGGTAGGGATTTGATCTAGTTCAGTTGTCCTGAGTATGATTCAAGTTCACCTTTTCAGCTGACTTTTTAAGCCTCTGTTTTTAAATTGTTTTTTCCACATATAAAATATATGAGAAAGGATATTTTTTTTGGTGCTGTCAGCAGGGAACATGCAGCTTATGAAGCTTTCTTGGGTATAACTTTAAATGAAGAAAATGCTTCTGTATAGAGCGAGATTATCTCATCGCTTTATTTTTATGATTGTTAATTAAAATGTGAGGAAATCCTTCAGAGCAGATTTGCGGTTTTGGCACTTTTATGAGACTTAACATGGGAGATGTATTTTTATAGTTATGCCTCTTACTAGTTTTGAGGTTAGGGTATGTTTAAATGCATGGCTATCAAATTCTGTGATGATTACTTGTTTATTTTGCAGTGTAGACCACTTAAGTTATGGCCCCATTCATGGGTTGTTTGTGTCCCACTTTTCAACAGGATGGTGTAGTGCTTTATTGTTACTGCTATTTAAAATAAACTTGCATACTTTTTTCAATGTTAGCTTTCAGAGAAGCATGTTTGGTTAGATTATGAAGATCAATTTTCATTGGATGGGATGACCAAAATGGATATAAAGGGTCACTGTGACTAACTACAAGAGACTTAAATAATCAAAACACTGTCTTGACATAAGTGGACACCTGTGAAGTCTTGGCTTACAGTGCCTAAGATTGTGATAGGAAGCAAGAGCTACAGAAGGCTTACTGGGAGAAACTGGGAGTTATTCAACACCCTGTCCTCTGCAATGGACAGGTACCTCAGTGGAAGACTGAGGGTTTTTAGACGTGGTGCTTTCTGTTTGAAGTTGTCTGAAGAAAGAATTGGAGTGAAGATCTGAACAGTGGTAAGGAAAAAATAGGGATTTTTTTTTTTGCCTTGCTCTAACTATGCCTATAATAACATAAATCTTTTAATCATAGGCTCTCCTGTCATCTCGAACAACACCTCAGAGTGTTTGATTGCAGAATATTCCCAGTCTAGGAATAATTAAGGCATGGAGAAAAGTGATCAGATGTAAATTGTGAGTCAAGAGTCCAGCAAAAGTTAACACGTTGAGGGTTCAAAGTCATTTGCGTTGACCTATTTGTGTAAGTGACCATGTGGAGAGCCTTGTGCACTAGGCCAGCAGGAGACTATGTAAAGGAGAGGAAGATGCTTTTCTTTTCTCCCTGTGGGCCATTAAACACGAGATTTTTTTGGCAAAGATCTAGAGAGGAAACACATCAGATAAACTATCAGGTAGAATAATTAGGGCTAATTATCTTACAGTCTTTAAAGGCAACATTTTATTAGAGGATCTCATTGTTCAAGACTATAATATGTGCTTCCCTGATGCTTCTATACTAGCCCAGGCACTAGCATGAATGTGCTTCCATGAGCAGGCTGCACTGTCAAAAGCAAAGCAAGGGAGAGGAAGAAGGAGGGAGAATTGCTTCCTATGCTGGCAGGAAATGAGCTGTGTTTATACTAGCAGACTATTCTGATACAGCTAATTAGTCAGAATGTGTCTGCTAAAATATGCCTCAGATTGTAGTCCTTTTGCAGGTGTTAAAGGAGAAAACAAGGGGTGGAGTCTCACTGTTGGTGATGTTTAATAGAGGAAATGTGTTAAGGCTTTTATGTTTCCATAAACACATGGACAAAAATGAATGGAAGTTGAAACAAGAAAAGAGAAGGAAAAGCAAAAAGAGAATAAGTGAAAGAAATAAAGGCTGGAGTGGTTTTTGTGTGTCTTCAGAGAAGCTCACAGAAAGGTGTGTGTGGGGGGGTGATTATTCAGAGGTGTAACTTTGGAGCTGTGGAAGTAGACTGCCCATTCCCTTTTGGTCCTGCTGGAGCTCTGAGTGCTCTCTCCAGTGATGGTGCCAACAGAGACACAGGATTGCAGGATTCACCAGATTCCTGTGACACAGATCTGCTTGGGAAACTTGTGGCATTATGACTGATGGCTCCTGTCTCTTACATTCCCTCCCAGACCAATATTAACTTCAGGTGATTTTTCATCTCATTGCATCTTGGCTCATTTACCCAGTATTAACACCATAAACACTGAAGCCATCAATACAGTTTTTTGTGGTGATATTCAGTCTTTGTTCATAGAGGAAAAATAGGCAGTGAAACAGGCGGTTAGATGAAATATCAATGTTTCACATACAGGCTTTCATATTAGTGTAATTGGATGCATACTGAAAGTGAGAATCAATTATATAGCTGGTGCTTATCAGAAGCTAGCAAATGGTAAATGCAGTTTCATTTTTATAATCAATTACCTAGCCCTGGAACTTGTTAGCAAAGGTTAGAAGCTGTGATAATTTTCAGTAAATGCCTACAAATTATATCAGTGTATTTCTACACACTGTTTTAGGGGGATGAGGGAGAAATGTTTCTCTTCCCTGAAGTCTTTTAAACTAGCTTGTACAAGATGAGGATTGACCCCTTCAGCGTCTAAGCACAATTTGCATACATCCCATGACGAAGATGATGGAGTATGCTTTCTCATTAGTCAACACGTTCCCCCTCCACACACTTGTAAGCATAGATTGCTTTCAGCTTTGAGAATTTCAAGGAGGTTTGCATCCCTGCAAGGTTTGTTTATCCACATCATGGGCAGCATTGAGTGATAAGGGGGACAGTAACTAAAGATAACCTCCTTTATTATTATTTCTGTTTTCCTCTGACTTTCTCAGTAAAGATCCAAAATGCTTTTGAGTGCAAAAGTTACCTGTTGCTGGTGGCAGGCTAGGAGCACATTGTGCCATAAAATTGCCAGTCTCCCAGTCCTGCCAGCCCATTCAAGCTGCTGCTGTTCATACACAAGCTTTCATGTTCCTATTCTTAAAGTACCTTTTTACCTTGTTATCAAACAATCCTTCAGGTTTTCTTCACTCGTTCTAGCATTGTTGTTTCCTTATTGACTCTTTTATGATGGTATTTCTGAGGCTTCAGCAGGCTTTGTTTCAGTTGCTTCTCTGCTGGATGGCAGTGTATCCTGTCAGAGCCACACGCTGCAGTACTAACAAAAGATCTTGTGTGCGCTGTAGTCCTTTGAATCTGAAAGTGCAGCTGTCAGAAATGGCTAGATCACGTTTCTTTGCTGGCCAGGCCATTATTTACCAGTAAGATATTCCATTTGTTTGTTTAATTTCTTGTGAAAATGAGGGTCTTGTGCCTTTTTAGGTTAATTCTTAGAGTTTACAGTGATAAATACTGAAACATCTTGCTCTACCTGTTGAGAGTTTGCTCATGTAAAAACATACATTAATTATAAAAAAGCCCTTGTTCTGTGTTCATTTTACAGTTATTTACCAGAGGTATCTGTTGCTTCTTTTTCAAGGCTAGCTTTTATAGACGGCTTAGTTTTTCTATTGCAGTGTATTTTAGTGCTAGTTAAGCTGTTGTTAACTGCTTCAATTTTCTGTCTCAGGATCATCTGGTTTTATTATCTGACTTAAAAGTGGCTTCCTGCTCCTCTGCTTTTCAAAGTGATTTGTAATATTTATGTAGATCTTGATGATCAGCCCTTCTAAGCCTGTAGATTTCTGTTGTCGGTCTGTTTTTTGCTTCTCAGGTCCTCACTGGGAGACTCAACTGCCAGGTGCAGATTGCAGAAGCAGTGAAAACGAAAGCATTGTCTTGGTACACTTGATACCTTTATTTACCAGAAATCTCTGTTTAACGGGAAGTGATGCTAGGAATAGCAACCTCTGCTAGCCTCTCTGGTTTGATTCTCATTCAGTTTCGATATCTATATTTAGTGGGGCTGTTCTGTTCTCCAGGATTGTGCACATGTTCTCAAGTTGCCCCAACTTTCCGTACAAATCATAGTGAGAGGAATCCAGATCACATAGATGGCTTAATAAACTTTCTGGTGAGCAGGGAATTACAGGGCAGGGCAAGTTTATTCTGGCAATGGTGTTCTGGGGTGCTAATGCTGCTTGGGGTTGTGCAAGGATCCTCGAGTGAGCACTAGCAAATGCTGCTGTGTTTGTGAAGCAGTGCTCTGCCCCATGGTGGGCTGGGGGATCTGTAACTGGCTGGCTCACTTCTGGACAGCTCAATGGAAGTCATTCCCATCATCACCTAAAATGACAGAATGAAAGAAATTAAGGAGCCTGTAAAGGGACTCTCACTGGATAAAAGGAAAAATTGGATAGAGATGGAAAATGTAAGTGAAAGATGAAGGAAAAGAAAATCTGAGGGAATGAAGGCCATTATAGAAATCTTTTCCATAAATAAAAGTGATGTAAAAAAACCCAACAAAACCACAACAAAAACCCCAAACTCCCCACTCCTACCAACATAAGGTAATTTCCAATAAACCTTTGTCATTCTCTGCAGTGAATATTATTAACATTAATTTTTGCTGTAAATTTATCCTGATGATCAGTTATTGAAGTATTTTGTAGACTTCAGAAGACACTAAACAGGAGTAAGATGAGGAGAGTGTGTGTGTAGGGAAGACATGTATGTATTTTGCTTTTGATCCAGGTGCCCTTTGCAAAATGAAGTGACATGACATCTGTATGCTTCCAACGTAAAATCAGAGCATCTCTTCTGGGCCCTGGTGAAATGTGTTGACCTGGGAGAACATGGCATTGAACAAGATTGATAGATTTCTATGAGAGAGAGGGCAGTAAGAGATTATTTATGCTACTGCATTAATTTGGCTTGTTAGTGTCAAAGCACACAATGTTGTCTGGAGGGCTTTGCTCCTTGTCACTTAAGTGGGCTATGAGCAGATTGGATCAGTAGTGCAGATGCACACATCTGGTTTAGGTAGGACAAGATTGCCTTGAAGAGAGCTGCCTTTATGTGAGCCAATGTATTGGGTTTGCCTGGCAGGATTCTGGTGATGCTGGGCTACAAAGGTGTTTCTATGAGAAGCTGCCAGAAGCTTCCCCTGTGTCTGAAAGAGCCAATGCCAGCCAGCTCCAAGATGGACTTGTCACTGGCCAAGGCCAAACCTGTCAGCCATGGTGGTAGCACCTCTGGGATAACATATTTAAACAGGGAGGAAAACAACCCAAACCCCTGCACAACAGCAGCTGGGAGAGAGGTGGGAAGCCCACCCTAGAGCAGTCTGTTCCTGAAGGACTGCATCCATGGAACCCATGCTGGAGCAGGTGGTAAAGAGCTGCAGCCTGTGTGAAGGACTCATGCTGGAGAAGTTCATTGAGAGCTGTCTCCCATGGGAGGGACCCCATGCTGGAGCAGGGGACGAGTGTGAGGAGTCCTCCCCCTGAGGAGGAAGGAGCAGCAGAGACAGTGTGTGATGAACTGACTGCAACTTCCGTTCCGCATCCCTCAGCACCACTGGGTAGGAGGAGGTACAGAATTTGGGAGTGAAGTTAAACCTGGGAAGAAGGGAAGGCAGGGAAAAGGTGTTAAGATTTGTTTTCATTTTCTCATTATCTTACTCTGATTTGAATGTCAATATATTGAATTAATTTTCCTCAAGTTGAGTCTGTTTTCCCCATGATGGTAATTGCTGAGTGATCTCTCCCTGTCCTTATCTCAACCTATAAGCCTTTGGTTACATTTTGTGCCCCTTGTCCAGCTGAGGAAGGATTGGTAAAGAGGCTTTGATAGGCACCTGGTGTCCACCCAGGGTCAACCCACTACAACCACCCACTTAACCTGTGAGAAGGATCCGCTTGCTCCTGAGCTGTGGGCATCTGCTGGGAATGGAATGGGTCACACTTACTTGCGTTTGGAGCCCTTGAGTGTGGCATTTAACTGCTTGGGTAGTGCAGTGTGTCAAACTGCTGTAGAGGCTGCTTGTTTCTGTGCAGGGAGCAGGGAGCCTTTTGACCCAGGTGTCTGCAGGAGTGATCATTGAAGAACTTCAGCTCTTCATTAGTGGGAATTTGAAAGGTGTTTATGGGAGCTAAGAGCATAAAGTCATTTGTAAGTAGAATAAAAGCTGTTATAGTTCAGATTAAGGACCTCTTCTGTCCTTTCACCTACCTGTGGTCATACCATATCACACTCTGTGCTGATGTCTGCAATTGCAGTTCTTTCACTGAGAGGAAAACTCTTCACAGACAGTGACAAAATTGGTCATGTCTGTCTCAAAGATGTTCTTAAAGCATTTTGTAAAACCCCACAAATCTTGGAACTCCTGTTTGTCTGCTCTGCTGGTTTTGTAGCTTATTTTACCATCTACATCGAGGACCATTAAGTCAAACTTGCATATGCCTTGTCAGGGTTGGTCTTTTTTTGTCTAGATTCAAATTTAAATATGTAAATAAGTATAGAAAGCATCCATGTTAAGTGGATGCCTTGTTAGAAGTGGTGTCTCAGACCAGGTATTTGTGCTTTGGCTAGTTTAATTTGCATTTGAGTGAACAAATAGGAACTTTGAATCAGATGCTCCATTAGAAAATGGTATGCTTTTCTTACTTGAACCTTCCTTACTGCAGCCTCCAGAAACAGCTCTTTATATCTGTATAGGGGCAAGTTCCAGGTTTCTTGTTCAGAATTTTGGCTTATGTTTTCAAAATGTTCTTGGTGTTTGTTTCCAATCTCAAACCTGGAATTTCCAGACTTGTGGTAAGGTTTTGTACAGAAGCGTTGGGTTTTCTTCTTTGCATTGGTGTGGAGAGCAGCAGGTTTGGTATTTTACTTGTTAGTGGTCTTGAAAAACTGTAGTATGTGGTAAATGAGATGTGTGGGTTAAGCAGAGATGATTCACTGACAGGCCCTACTACACAGAACCAAATTACATTACATCTACTGAGCAAAAGAAGTATTTCTGTATATTTTTAGAAGATGTAGGAGAAGACACATGAAATTAAGTATGTAATTTAGAAGTTAGTTTAATACCACTTTTTTGGGGAGAAAACTTACAGCTTGGCAGCACTGGTATCATCACTAACAAATTGCAGGTGGAAGATGTAGGCAAATAAATACTTGCTGTTAAACTGTCTTATTAAATGCTGAAAAAGCAACAGTATGTCACTTGTAAAATACCACTTCAGAACCCTTCTCTTTTGGAGGTACCTTTCAAGATAAAGAATGAAAGGGGGAAAGGAGAAGGAAAAGGGGGAGGAGAAGGCAGAGGACAAAGCATGACCAAAGATGGATCCACACCTTCTCAGGTTGCTGGTGCATCCCCAGTGCAGCATGGAAAGGTGCTAGGCTACCTGGTATGTCACATGCTCCTGGCAGCCCCTAAAGCATCTGCTTGAAGCACCAGGTTTGAGCATGTTCTAGCTCAGGTAAATTCAGAGGAGACACGTAAGTATTTTGAACAAGAATACAGCCAAGACATGGGAGAGGAGGGAGATACAGAGACAAGGTTTTGGTAGGGGGCTGGGCAGCACATAACAGGGGCTGGGCAGCAAGAAGTTCCTTGTGGCAGAGTTTGTTTGAAACCTGAGCAGACTGGAGAACAGAAGTAGGCCCAGAGGAGTCTTACATTTCCAGTTCAAGTGTTCACTGCTGATTTCAAGCCAGAGGGCACAGTGTGTTTGGGTGAAGTGACTGTTCATGCCCATGTTGGGACTTCATTTGGGAAGATTCATAATGATGTTAGCAAAAAAAAACCTGGAAGGGGCATTTTTGGATCATTGAGTCTATGTCCACATTGTCACAGACAATAATATCATAGAATGATTTAGGTTGGAAAGGACCTTTAAGCTCATACAGCTCCAACCCCCTGCCATGGACAGGGACCCCTTCCACTAGAGCAGGTTGCTCCAAGCCCCTGTGTCCAACCTGGCCTTTGACATTGCCAGGGATGGGGTGTCCACAACTTCTTGGGGCAGGCTGTTCTAGTGCCTCACCACCCTCACAGGGAAGAATTTCTTCCCAAGATCTGACCTAAATCTACCCTCTTTCAATATAAAACCATTCTGCCTTGTCCTGTTTGCTACATGCCTTTGTACAGTCTCTCTCCATCCTTCTTGTAGGCCCCCTTAGTGTTACTGGAAGGCTGCTCTAAGGTCTCCCTTGAGCCTTCTCTTCTCCGGGCTGAGCAGCCCCAGCTCTGCCAGCCCATCTTCACAGATGGTGCTCCAGCCTCTGACAGTCTTCATGGCCCTCCTCTGGATTTCCTTGAGCAGATCCACATCCTTCTTGTACTGGGGATGCCAGAACTGAACACAGTGCTCCAGGTGGCGTCTTGCAAGGAACAGAATAGAGGGGGAGAGTCACCTCCCTTGACCTGCTGGACCTGCTCCTTTTGATGCAACCCAGCAATGGGTTGGCTTTTTAGGCTGTGAGTGCGCACTGCCGGGTCGCACTGAGCTTCTCATCAACCAACACTCCCAAATCTTTCTCCTCAGGGCTGCTCTCAATCCATTCTTCACCCAGCCTGGATTTGTGCTTGGGATTGGCCCCAGCCAGGTGTAGAACCTTGCTCTTGGCCTTGTTGAATTTCATGGCCCACTTCTCCAGCTTGTCATGGTCCCTCTGGATCCTATCCCTTCCTTCTCGACCACTCCACACAGCTTGGTGTCACTGGCAAACTTGCAGAGGGCACACTCAATCCCACCATCCATGTCACCAACAAAGATGTTGAACAGGATCAGTCCAATACCAACCCTGAAGAGATGTCTTAGATTTCAGAATCAATACCTGGTACCTTAGGACACAATTCAGCTCGCTGTGAAAGCATCCAAGATGAGCACACGCTCCCCCCGCCAGCCACCACAACATCTGTTCATTGAAAACAGAAGAATTCACGTAGTTGGAGATAAAGTTTGGGCAAGTTTGAGACAATGAATATAAAGGAATTTTGACGGTAAAAGCATAATCACTTTTTACAGCATTTCAGAAGAAATAACTTTTCTTGACTGTATTATTAAGGGATAAAATTAATATATGAATGTTTTATGGGGTATAAACTCAATAGAAAAGTAATGTTGTGGGAGAGGTAGGAGATGAATGAGAAAGGAAGGTATGTGAAAATGCTGGAAAATACCTACATGAAAAGTCAGCATGATGTGGTTTCTTATATTCTTTTATCAGTGTCTCAAATCCACTGTTTTCAGCCATACATACAGCATTTCTGTAGGACAGCAGAAGGGATCTAAGCACTTCACAGTTTGATTCATGAGAGCTTCTGATGAGTGAAGAAACCCAAGTTGGTATTTCCAGTGTCTCAGTAACGCTTGTGAGACACAAGGTTTTTTGTTGTTGTAGTTTTTCATTTTTGTGGGTTTTTTTGTGGGTTTTTTTTAGGGTTTTTATACACATCCAGCTCTCCCCACACACACATTAAAACCCCCCAGATTTTTCCTTTTGCTGCTGAGTAATTAGACCTCGAGGGAGCAGAGCGAATAAGTTACTGATGTGAGATGGGGGTGTCTGCACAGTGAGGAAGCTGGACTGAGCAATGCCCTGTTTCTGGAGGGTCTGCCTACTCCTTTAGTTTCACTAATTTGGGATACAAGTGTCTGTTATAGTTGCTTATCTTTTAAAGGGGAAGAATGTTTGAGAAAGTAACAACACTAAAACCTGGTGGAAGATTATTGATTAACCAGCGTTCTGAGAGGAGAATGATCCTGAATATCTTTCCTGTGCTACTCTGTATATCCAGCAATTATTTGTCCTCTTTGTTAGTGAAAATAAGCAGTAATTTCTCTGAATGCCAGTAAAGCAATGCCCTGCTATTTCTCACTTAGCTGGAAGAAAGGTTGCTCATTTTGTGCACTTATGAACCAACACGAAGAGCTGGTTCCAAACAGGCAGGGTGTACTCCCTTGCTATTATGGAATCAGGACTAATGGCTTTCCTTATCTTAACATGTGTCATTTCTTGCCGCTGCCCACACAGTGCAAGTGCAGAGATAAAATGAAGAAGAGAGGGGAGGGAGGGAATTCTGTCCTCTAATTGATTTAAATAGGGAGCCATGTATAATTCTTTGGAGTGACACACAGTTGGACTTCACTTTCAAAAATGGCACTGTAATGAGACTCATGCTAGCTTTATATTTGTGTGTCTATAGTTTATGGTCAAATATTTGCTACTGTATATTTCCAGTAAACATTAGCTGACCCTGGCTGTTTAACCGAGGTCAGAAATGGCAGTGGAAGTCATTTCTTCTGGATTTCTGAAACAAACAAACAAACACCAATGGAAAAAACCAAATCCAGCCATGCCCAAACCAAGCAAATGTGAAGGAAATAAACCCCAAACAATATTGATGCTGTAAGGCATAATCCTTTGGAGTTGGATGTTTGACATCAGAGTTAGGGAACAAAACTCATGGTTCATAACACAAAACAATACAGTAGATAAGTAGAATGCCTTGCTTTTGTATTCTCTCCAGCAGAAGGAAATTGGTGGTGAGGTGATAAAGCATAAGGCAACCAGTGATGGCCAGTGCTGCCTCCTTCATTATAACAGCCAGTTCCCTGCAGTAGCAGGCAGTGATGATCTGTGAATGTTGTATTACTCTTACATAGCAGAGATTGTGCAGTATTGAAGTGCTAAACTGGCTTATTTAAACTTGCTTATTCAGTTTAGTTTCTTTGTTGTCTTGGGGTGTTTATACTTTTTAAATAATGCAGATAACCCTGAAAAAGTGTAGAAATACCCTGAAAACCTCTGCACTGACTTCTCTGGGGAGTGGTAATTGTGACTCTTAATGAGGAAAAACTATATACAGTGTGGGAGAGGGTTTTTTGTTTCCCACTACCAGTTTAAGACAAATGTCAGGAGAATAGGCTGTTGAGGGGAAAACAAGTAAATCCTTAAATCTCTGTTTTACTTTCAGACATAGAGCTATAATATGAACTGTATAATACGACTTTTCAGTTTTTCAGGGTAGCTGTTAAATTCAGTTTTGTCATTTTTCCTTATGCTGAAGTAAATCTCCAAGAGAAGGTGGAAAGATGTAGTTTATACTGAAATAGCATCTCGCTGTAAAGTAAGTTTTATGTTGATGTGCACAGCTTCCAAAGTCATCTTCAAATAGAGCTTAAAAATATGCAAAGCTAAAACTGGACATCTCCTGCATGTTTACTGTGATTCCTCAAACAAATTCTTGTAATCTTATTCAAATACTCAGAGTATAAATTGTCTTGTTACGGTTGTGTGGGAAGAGACTGTTAAAACAATAAGTAGTATGCTTTGCTGCCTTTTTCCCACTCCCACCTTGTGTGGGAGGGATGTGGAAGGAAAGGACAGCTGAAGTGATCAAAACTGATAGAAAGCATACATAAGACAATCAGAGTTAGAGACCTGTCTGCTAAAAGGAGTTGATCTGTGCAGATGAAGACTTTGGGCTTCAGCTGTCTAAGCCAGAAACTCAAATATTAGAATCTTTCATGAAAATAAAACCTGATATACTAAATATGAAGCATTTCAGCAATGTGAGCAAAACCAGAAGAAAAGGCTTCACAAAGGCATTAAAGATGCTCAGCTTTTCCTAAGAGCAATTGGTGTTTGGCATGGGAGCCATGGTGTAATTGTCTGAGGAGCTGGAGATAGCAGTCTGAGGCCCCTTGGTCAGTACCTGAGCTGTGGGGCAGTGCGGGAGCTCTGAACAGCCACCCCATGTATATTCATGAGCATGCGCTGCAGCAGAAGCATCTTAACCCCCAGAAGTCATTTCCATACAGACAGCTCATGCAGAAAGACAGGGAGGGTCATGGCTTTTTGTGGCTCTGTGGTCTTGCAGCTGGGGTTGCTGCTATGATGTGCAGCCAGCTGAAGAAACTGAACCCGAGGGTCTGAAACAGTCCCAAAAGCTGACGGAGGAGAAAGAAGTGCGTGCTTTTACCTGTCTTGTGGTTGGTGTTCTTTGCAATGGGCCTGTAAACATTGGTGTGTAGTGGGGAGGGCTTGGGTGTGGGATTTTTGTATAGTTTTGTTCCCTTTAACAAAAGCAGCAGATTTTGGAGGGGGGGAGAGTGTTTTCTTTTGAACTGGCTATGGTTTGAAATACCAAAGCATGAAGCAGTCACTGCCCAGCCATGGTTCCTTGCTTTCAAACCTTTCTGTTTGTGCCAGTGCATATGCTTCTTGTTTCTAAATTGTGGATTATGGCTGTGATGTGCAGCTTGCTTGCATGAATCTGATGTGAGAAGAGAGATTTCTGTTGGAAAGCAAGATCCTTGGAGGCAGGAGCCTTATTCCACAAACTTGAAGTCGCCACTACAGTCCTAATGAATGGACTTCCATCTCCATTAGTGAGCAGAGAAGGCAGGAATTAGATGAAGTCATTTTGTGACTGCTGGGGATGTTTATTTCTTCCTCTTTGGCAGACTTCACGTCCCGAATTGCTTAGATTACTTCTTGGAAGTCCAAAGATGTAATCGTTAGAATGTAGGTGGATTGGGTTTGGTTTTGTTCTTTCACAGAGTTTAGTAGGAAGAAATGTGTTGTGTAAAGGTGATGTCAGGCTATGAAGCATTAGGCTGTTGTTATCTGAAGTGTGAAGTTTTCATGGCCATTTTAAAAGCTGTTATGAAGCACTGTTCATATCCCACAACGGCTAAGCTTTATAGCTTTCTAAAAATGCTGTGTGCTTAGGTTGCAAATGCATTTTGAATTCTCTAGTACCATCTAAAATGTTAGTGTAGGGACAGATACTGAATCTGAATGGGTCTCTTCTAACCAATGGCCAAAACAATGAAATGTTGGGGTTTTTTAATAGGCGATTTTTCCTTTTTTTTCTATAAAAGTAAACTACATATTTCTGAACAGACAGGCTGGATGCTGGTACGCAAACGTATCAAGTGTACTGTGTGCTATGAATGTCAGTTCTTGAAGCCTTAAAAGTGAGGTCAGTGAAAAAATAATGAGGGAGTTTACAGGTGCACACTTGAAGCCTTCTGAAAGACGGTGTAGTCTGATCCCTCAACATCTGTATCAGACTCTGGGGATTACACTGGCCAGTTCTACGTGATGAATGATGTGTATAATGGCATGGGCTGGTCTAAGCACTTGGAGAACTTCCCTGGTTCAACATTTTCACACGTCTGGGTTTCAACACTGTAATTCTGTGTGTGGTAGCAATTGCCTAATTACAAGTATATGAAAGCATTTGGTTTATTAGGACAGAGACCAGTAATAAGCAGACTGTTCTTTTTCCCTGTATGATTCAAATTAAAGTATGTCTGAGAGTTCTTGGTGTTTGATAAAGCTGTGAATGTATCTTTTTGGTGATTGCCTTGTTAAAAAGTGTGCAGTAATTAGTAGAGCTACAAAGGGGAGCATTGAAGCAACGTCACATTTAACTGTACTTGTTAAACAAAGAGTGTGAATGGAGCGTTGGAATGTGCTGGCAGTTTTGTGTGATTCTAGAAAATGTGGGGTCACAGATTAAACTTTTGGGCTACTTTGCAAACTCAGAAGTATCAAAGGAGCTAATCTCAACCCAGTGAGATATTTTGTATTTCAGGGGGTTTTTAGATGGTGTTGAAAAAGAAATATACTAAATATACTGATATATAGATATAGAGATATACAAAAGTACAAGTGAAGTACAGTTATTAGCAAATGTGTAAAAAACAAATTGGGAAAAATCTCTTAAGCCTGTAAATCTTCTCCATATTAATTTATGCCAACTCTAGAAGTTTGATGAACCCTACTTATGGGAATACACGAAGTGGTCTTGCTAAGACGTTCTCATTGCTGTACTTATGAAGCAGTAATTTAAATTGCAGAGTAAATATGCAGGTTTGCTTAATGGTTTATTGCAGAAAGTGTAGGTCAGTGCATCCATATTTCACTGCTTTGTTTTGTTCTTTATTAACTCAACCAAGTCTGAACCAACCATAACTGAAGCCATTTCCTATTCACATGAAAACAGGGTTTCTGTGGTGGTGTTCTTTGGCAGCTGTGCTTTGTCATGGCCTGTGCTGGAGCACGTGCAAAACTGCCAAAGGGCGTGTGGGCACAGGGAACATCTACCCTGGCCCTATGTGATCTTACCCCACCCCATCCTGATGGATGTGGTTGTGTCTGGGGAGCAAACAGATGGGGGTTTGCAGACAAACCCTCCATTAATATTTCTCCATTAAGCTGTTCTGAAATAAAGCTTTAGGTTTTGAAAGATAGAACTAGAAAATAATCTTACATCTGCAGACTCAGTGTTTTAAACTATCTAATTTTAATATTGCTTTGTGACCCCATTCAAGTATTTAACCTCAGACACCTGAACAGGAAGCTGTTATTCAGGAAAGTCTTCTGGTTCATAAACAGGGCAAGATTCTGAAGTCTCAGTGTGACCACTGAATACAAGTGTACGAGCTTACTGGTGTGTGCTTGCAGTAGTGATGTTGGTGCTGAACACTTCCTTTGCAGCTGTTCTCCACACAGACCCATCAGTACAGAGTCTGTTAACGTAAGAAAAATCTGAGAGAAAGCTGGAATTTCTAAAGATATCAACAGCACTATTTTGTTGTAAAGATGTTTCATATCTGGGGCATTGAGAGGTTTGCAAAGGTTTTTTTGGTCAGAATTTTCTCACTCCCAAGTTGTTAGTTAAAAGTTAAAACAGAGGCAATTTCTATTTGGAGTAGCAGGATGTTTATTAGGATTTCAGTCCTCTGCTACAGAGGATGCCATGTTTTGGTTTTGTTCTTGGGGGTTTTTATTCCTCTGCAACTCCTGTTTACAAGTGTCTTTGTGAATTGCAAACGCTTTGTAAGCTGCGGATGGAGTCTAGTGCCAGCATTAAAAGAAGGGGGAGGAAAGAAAATGAAGCTAGAAAAGCTACTTTCTTCTGGTTTTCCTGACAGTAACTTCCCTGTTTGGATGAAGACAGTTGAAGGCAACAACAGAAACAGTGTAGTTAACAAATACGCAAAGGCTGTGTGGTTTTGACATGGTGTTAAATGCTTTTACCCAAGAGTAATTGCCCTAATCATCTTTATGTAGTGCAGATAGTTACTTTCTGAGGCATTCATCCTATAAACCTATAATTAAAGCAGTTAGGCACTTGCACAGGTGCAATTTAGTGATGATACAATAAGGGCAACAATGAAGCTAATTTCTGTTCTAAGGGTGTTTTAAAGTAACTGGATTTCATAGCAAGATATGCAATTAGATCTGTTACTGTAGGAGGAAGGTTATGAGGGTGCTGCCAGGTTGCAGTACACCGAATGCAATAATTTTAAGTTTTGGGTCATTGTTGGTAAATGAAAAACACAAATCTTGAACCCCACTGTAGCTTTTTCTTAACAACTCACTGCTCTTTATGATACATAATCCATCAAAAAACACCCACAGATAGGCTCTTTTGAAATTCCTGCGTGGAAACATCAAAACTTCAATGCTTTAGCATAAACAGCCTAACACAAAATTGTGCCTTTTTAATCCATGTGAATGTCATCGTGAGTGTTTCTCAGATTTAATATTTGGGCTTTGCTATTGGAGGCCATTAAGAAGGTATGGCTTTGTTGAAGAAGAGTGACAACTTCGTTGCTGTTTCTTAAGTAAGGACTGTGAAGAGTCTGTGCATGCTGTTAAGATTTGAGATTACTTGTGTTCTGTGCCTTGTGTTGGTTCTTAAATACCTGGCTACCATTTTAATAGAGGCCCCTAAGGAGGGGATTATTTTGCCTATGCTTTTTTCCTGAGTATGTGCTCCATGCATAACCTTTTCAGGTATTCAGTCAGGAAGCAATGTACAGCTGTATAAACCGTGCACACAACTTGTTTCTTGTGAAAGGCTTGTCCAGTCAGGTTTGCTGAATGAAGCTCCTCCAACATTTTCTCTCTAAGAGAGGACTAGAATACAACAGTGCTGCCTTACAAAGGCTGTTAAAATGGTCCCGAGACCATAGTCTTCTGCTCACTGTGCAGGCAGCGTTTGAAGTTTCTGAATGGGAACGTATAGGACAGACGCTGTGGGACTAGATCAGTAATGGGAACGTACTCGGAGGTGGAAGCCTTGGAACAGAGCCTATGCTAAAAAGATTGTTGCTCTGGAGTAAGGAGTTAATTGTGGGAGTCAGCAAAGCTTTCAGTCTTGAGACGCTAAGGAAGAAGTCTCCTTTTTATGGATGTTTTCAGTCCTTCTTAAGTTGAAGGGAGCAACCTTTAAAGAGACAGACTTAAAGTTAATGCTGAAATGGTTGACAATGCATTACCCAGAGATTGATGAGTCTAACGGACTTTAACAATCTTTTTTCCTTACCATGTTTTAAAGAACTGGAATAAAAGTTGTTCTATGCGTGACAGAAGAGTCAAGTGTATTGGTTACTCTAAAATTAGCTTACCTTTCTAAAAGGTCAATATTAAGGAAACAAGCTAAACTTGTGGAACAATAGCCTCTACACTAACAGTGTAAGAGGCTAAATGCCTAAGCTTAAACCAATGTGGGAGAAAGAAGTTAAAAAACCCAACCCATGTCATCTCTGTATCTGGCTGTGGAGCTAATGTACAATGAGATTTTTTTAATGGCAGAGGATTGATACGTTTGTGTTCTAACAGTGATGGTCACTCAGCATCTTTTACAAGTATATGTTGCCTGCATTTGGCTGGTTAAATGTGTTTTCTTTCAATGGGTAGGAGCATTTGTTGAAGGTAGGCTGCCTGCTTCAGCATGTTGTATGTGTGTAAGAATGGGCAGAGCAGGTGTTCCAGATGCAAGCTTAGTCTAAAAATGCATGAGAGCACACACACTCTCATGTAACACTTGGAAACCCAGGGGGCTGAAGCCAATGTGTTTGAGAGTTCAGAGTGGTTGGATAGGTGCTGGTTTGTGTGTGAAGTCCATCTTTGCAGGTTTGGTAAATACATGGATGAAGCTCAGTGTTGGGATGTTCCCACTGTTCTTGTTCTGCTGGGTGGAAATTGTTTTCTAAAGGAAACAGGCTGTTGCACATCTGAAGATTCTTATGAAAATTAGCCTTGCAAAAGTTCTCTAATGTTATATAATTAACCACTTTTGGAAACAAGGCAAGACAGATTTTTGAATGTGTAATTTACACTGATGTCACATAATCCATAATTCAGGAGATAAGGGATGGGGTTGTTTGTTGGTGATTGATTGTAATTGCAACCACATTTATTAGAAAAAAGAAGGGGGGGGAATTCTAAAGGTAATTTTAATGTAGAGAAAAAATATAGACCATGGCACTAGTATGAAATTTGTGACTTATCAATGTAAATGGACCAAATCTTAATGTTTTATTACAATATTCAGTGATGATGTCAAGCAGCCTTTGACCTCTTTTACTTCATGTTGATCAACTGTTTTCTGAAGATGCTTTATTTTTAGCCCCCCTGAGCAGCTTCAAATAGCAGTTGCTTGAAGGCAGGGGAAGATGTTCCTGCTGGAGCTGTCACATGTGATGCACACCAGCCCTGCAGAAAAGGGAGCATTCACTGTTTGCTGTGGATCTTGTTACGAGCTGTGGAGGATGTATAACTAGAGGAGATAGGGTCAGCTGTGTGACCATGTGCTTGAGCCTCTTATGCACATTGGGGCAGGGAGTCCTTTTTAAAGTAGTGTAATATAGATGGAAAATGGGTCTAGTTAGATACTGAAAGAAAGTTTGAACTGTCTCACTCATGGGTGAGAAGTTGTTTAATGACAGGTTTGACTGTGGTTATATGCAGTGGTTTATAAGAGGAGTACAGGACAAGAAGAAAGAGTTGTACTTGGACTGTCATGCAGACTATATTAAGAGCAGACAGACAAAGGGCTTTCCCCATTAAAAATGCTAATAAATTTTTCTGTGTCACAGTGGAAGTTCCAGGGAAAGCACCAGGGAATGGGTAGAAGCCATTGGACTTCAGTTATTGTTCCCTTCTGTGAGGCACAGATACTTTATTTTTCACTTCAGAAGAGAAGTGGATGGTTGACACAGAAGGAGCAGAGTCTTCTCATTGACCTCCTGGTATGAATCAGACCTGGGTAGCAGATCTGGGAGGAGAATTGGTGACACTTCTAGGGGAGATAAACTTCTGCTTTTGGTGACCTGGAGAAAAATAGGAATGAGTCTGGAGTGTTCTTGTTTAGGAGCCCTTCCTAAAGTATTTTCTTCAAAAGACCTATGTGAACCATAAGGGTAAACTTGCCCCAATGCTTACAAGGCAGAGATTTCTTTTGTGCTGTATACAAACAACACAAACTATGGAGTGAGGGCACATTTTAGTGTTCATCTCTTGGTACTGTTGAATGGGGAAATGACTTATGTGATGATGCCATGAAAATAGCCTTACCAAGTGCTGAGGTTTGGCTCTTGGAAATTCAGACATTGAAGCAAAGATTCTTGAAATAAGGGGTTTGCTGTTAGACAAAGAGCCTGTGAATTAGAGAAAAGGCTGATGGTGATCTCTGAATCTGAATCTTGTCCTCTTATAAGGCTGTAATATTCAGAGTAGATTGCTTGGTTTTTCTTAATGAAGGCTAGCAGCTGTTTGCAATGCTGAATTTAAGCCCTTGGATATGTGCATTAGTAAGCAGTAGTACTCAAAAATACATGGTGAGTGAATGTTGTATGGCTGCTTATTCAGCATATATTGCCTGTGTGATGGCCATGCATGAAGTAGGATTTATGGTAATGTATTTCACTTCAAGGGAAAATAGCCATAATAGCCAGTTGGGAAATATAGTAAGTGATCCTGATTACCCTCCCACCTTGTTTACCCAAGTTCAAGTCTGCTGTGTGGCAAGCAAGCAGTTAAACATAAACCTAAATAATTGTGTTAATCAGTGTATAATTTATCTTTGTATTTGTTTATTGCCTTGGGTACTTGATGAGACAGCTCTAACATACAATTAATCAGTAACCTTCAGTGTTAGCTTCTCAGCACTGTTTAATTAATGGGTTGTGTTGTAGAGGCTCCGCTAGCTAGGAAAGCCAGGAGCTGTGCCATGCAAACACTTCTGTTAATGTCAAGTGAAGGTTGAGATAGGCTTTATTTTTTTCTCTATTAGCTTAATTGAACGAATCAGCCTTTCAGGGTCTGGGTGCAGGTTCCAGAGACAATTCTAATAGACAAAACCCATAGAAATGATGTGTCATATCAATGCTGAAAAGGTTCTGTGCCTTAGTCATTATCATAAGTCTTTTGAAGTGTACTGATAAACCATGACATCATCACATGTTTATTAAGTACCAGGAGAAAGTAAAGAAAAAAGTGACATCAGTTATGCTGATTGCATGTATTTCATTAACACTGACAATATGAGGATTGATTTTTACCTTTTCTAGATGCAAAACCAGCAACCTGCAGATGTAGTTAATATAGAGGGTTTTCATCTTGGCAATTGCTATAAACACAGGTACTGATGCATTTTGGGTACTGGATCTTTGTATATGTCCTGTGTGTAAAACATCTTGAAGTTCTCTGCAGGTGTCTAGCAGAGAGTGAAGGGGGGGGGGGGTTGTTCTGGGATTTTACAGAGAAGTCAGCTGTCAAAGTTGAGCCTTAACACACCTACGGGGTTATTCAGACCCTCAAAATACCAGGAATGTAAAGAATACCATCTTCAAAGTGACAAGTCTTGATTACTTTGTAGTAGTTATGTGAACTTGGAAGGGAAATTGCACATTTCAGTCTTAATACTTTGAATTTAGTTAGGTTTATGACAATTGTATGAATGATGTGGGTGTGGAAGTGCTCTGTGTATGTGTTTGCTTCTGTGAAGAGCCAAAGGAAAGAGCAGGATGAGAAATGAAAGAAGGGCTTGTCTTGGTAATAGACAGTTTGAGGTTACTGCTCCCAGGACACCATTTTAGTAGCAAGAGGAATATAGGGTTTAGCAAGAGCAGAAGGCTTGCACTCTGCTCAGACAACAATGTAGGTGACTACTCAGAACACTGTCCTATGCCAGCAATAGGCTGATGACAGTGAGGTTGCAGCATATCACCCCTGTGGTTTTTCTTACCTGTTAGCTCATGAGGGAGCTATTTCAGACAAACAAGGAGCAATAACCAGTGAACAAGCAGCTCTCCTAAGATTTATGGAGGCTGAAGTAAGCAACACTTTGAAGCAAAGGACTGTGCTCTAACAAGTGTTGACCCCAACTGTTTATCTGAGAATGATAATTCAGGATACTGACATTCAAACCAGTGTTGTGCACAGGAGATGCTGGCCAGACCACTTGGGCACATGTGCTTTGGTACTTCAAAGTCTGTGGTTAAAAGAGTATGAATGAATGAAACCTGTGTGAGAATGGAGCAGGTAAAATCAACCTGGAGGTATGGAAAGGGCAATTGACATTTATTTATCATATATTTCTCTATACAGTTCTTTTACAGAAATTTAGTTGTCAAGGGTGGTCTTTCCCAGAAGACAGCTCAGGACATGCTACTGTACATCTTGATTGTGTTGGTTAGACTATACAAGTTAATATTGATTCCTAATTCAGCATGTTCATCAGCAGGGAGAAGAAATAATGAAGTCTCTTTCAAATGGTTTCATGTTGTCTGTCCCACGTCTCCTTTCTGTCTCTTCAGACTGCTGAAACCCTGAGGTTCTCTCCATAATAACCCTTACACTTCCAAGGAGAATCAGCCAGACATGACTTAATTTCCCCAAAGGGGAACAAATTCAGATGAATGTGGGTTTAATATAGTACTCTGTTAAGTAAGAAAATTCTAAGTACTTAAGATCCTTGAGGCTGACAGCTGTGTATCAACTCTGAGATGTTTTCAGGCTAAAGTAATTAGGGCTCAGCTGATGGACAGGTACACAACTTGGTATGATTACATGAGCTTTGTTTCCACTGGACACAAGGCTCCACAAATGACTCTTTATTGTAGATGAGCAAAACCCATTATGGCTTTTCATCCAGCAGGGAGTCTTCTCAGAAAGCAAATGAGAAGTGGTACTGCTGACAAAAATGCTGGACCATGAACCCAAAGAGTGAAAAGATGGTATTGCAAAATCAGTGTAGGTCCCTTACACAGTAATATAGAGAGGTCATCCGTCTTCTTCCTAGCAGACAGTCATCTACATCAGACATAGCTGAGTATGTTAAATGGGAGCCTCATCCAAAAATGTATCAAGGATGGCACTGCTAAAGAAGAGAAATATTACTGCTACCTGGTGCTTCAGTTGGGCTAGAACAAAAAGGTTGCCCTTTGTCACACAAAAAACACTGCTGTCTAAAGGGGGCTAAGAAAGCCTTTTGCCAATAGTAAATTAGTTAGAGAATGCTTTAACTGTGAAGGAAATATTCTTCTTTATCCTTCCTCATTCAAAAGTGTGCTGTTTCATAAAAAGAAGACTCAGGCACTCTTTTGTGTTTTTTCTTTTGGGTTTATCATGACTTGCAACACTGCCATATATTCAAATGCAGGATTCCCTCTGCCAATATTTAACTTGTGTGCTCAAGTGTATATTTTTCTAATACTGAAATGCTGCAGAAGGGACATTTTTATTCATTGCACATATCTGTTTCCTTTAGATAAACTAAGTAAAAAGAGTTGAAATACTGATTATAGTATTTTTTAGCTCAGTCATTTATTTTCTTGTACTTTGCCATAAGCTTTAATACCAAACTATTTCTTTGCCTGGAAGTTCAAATTACATTATTTTTTCTAATATGTGGACTAATCTCAAGACATTGAAAGGCTCATCACTGCTGTAAGTCTGGATACAGTGACCACTGGTATCAAGTACAGCTCAGTATCTGAATTCTTATGGCCCCAAGTTATATGTCTGAGCAAAATAGCTACATTAAATCACTTAAATACCAAGAGACTTTAAAGTCTAGAGGCAATTTAAATGCATTTTCCACTAAATCTATAATTTACACAGGATTTAATACCTTAGAATTATAAAATTGATACTGAAGTACACTTTGAATTACTTTCTTCTTTTGTTAATACGGATGCTAATGGACCAGCCAGGGGCAATATTTTCCTGCTCTGTGACTCTTGAACAAGGAGAAACTGGTTGGTGATGTAATCAATGATTATAGTCTTGATGCTGGATATATGTGAAGATTACATAAAATGTATTCTAAGAGAAGAAAAAGATCTTTTTATCCCCTTTGGTTTGGGAAGTTTCTCTAATAGTAAATTAGATGAGGTTGCAAACTGGGTTATGCTGGTGCAATGGGGATATGCTTGGAGTTTGTTTTCTGAATTGTGACTTTTTTTCCTAATGGCAGCCTGTTAGCAATACATAATGCTAACACAGTTCAATGATTTCCTTACTTGTTTGGGAAGTGTATTGTGCTCCCATCTGATTTTCTCTCCTCCCATACTTTACTACAAAAGCTTGTGTCCCAGCATTCATTTCTTGTTGACACAAAATAGCAGGAATCTAATACTCTGTGCTTGGTATGCTGTGTATCGTAAGTATGGGATACCAGACACACTGGTGCCAAACTAACAGAATCGTTTATCAAATCACTTCAGGGCTTTGCCTGCATTTCCTTTACCACTCTTCAAAGAGTGATGTAATAGGCTCTGACTGACTGCTTGTCAGCAGGGAATATACAATATGATATCTCGCTTTTGAAATCAAACCTCTAAGGGTACACTCTATGCAGAGAGCTGTAATATGACTCTTGAATTCTCAATATAGAGAAGTCCACTTTCATAAAAATGACTGTATGAATGACAATGCAAAGCACCAGAACTTAATGTTCAGTGTTTTTATCAGGGAACCATTTCTCAGTTGTGTGTTTTTCAGAAAAATGATGGCTTAGGTGAGGCCACTTGAGTTGTTTAAAGCAGACAGTACTTGTGAGTACGGCATATCCTTTTCATACTGTGTAAGACAGTTGGTTTTTTGTTAGGGCAATGCTCTAAATTATTGATTGCTTTGTAGCATGGCCTCTATTATACATATGAATGTATAATCGTAATGTTGTCGCTCATTATGCCAACCATAACTTCTTTGTACCTTTGTCCAACAACATTGTATGAAAATATCAATATAAGAAAAACTATATATGCCTTTTTGATGTATTTTGTCTACAGGGGTCTTTGTAAGCCCCTACTTTCACTAGCAAATAGATCATCTGGGTAGTTTCATTGAAATAAACTGTTATATTGGCAGGTATAATGTGCTTTGTTCTTCTGAGAGAAGGAAGGAGAAAAGTACACTGAATTGCCTGTTTCTTTTGTGGGTTTTGTGCTTGGGGTGTTTGGGTTTTTTCCTGTGGGTTTTTGACCAGGGACTTCTGGTTTTGGACTTTTCTTCTTCAGGCAGAAATAACTTGGAGGGTAGAGTTTGAAAGTCTCTGTGCTAGAAGGCTTGGCACATCTTACTGTAATTTGTCACTTGCTCAGTTCCCACTCCTGAAGCTTTCCTTGTCTCAGGATCCTCCTGAGAAGCTGTTGGTAATTGCCATAAGAAATATAATCACTAAAGGCAATAAGAAATATCATCAATAAAGACAATAAATAGTACTCCATCTTCTCTAAATGTGCCAGTGATTTTTATGTTATTGTTCAGGAGTGTTGCTTTGAAGAAGCTGTGTGTTTTAGTTCCTATATCCCATTCTCATCCGAATTCAACACTGAAATAAGGTACCAAGTGTTGTACTAATCTTGCTAAGCATCTGCCAAAGGTGAATCATGATGATTTTGAATAACTGGAGCAAGATTTTCCCAAGGGCTTGGTAGTGTAAGGTGGAAAACTAATTTGGCACCAGAAATGGATTTATTGCCACATAGACATGTATAATTCATAGACTCTTATACCAGCCTTTCTTTCAGAGTTCTCTATGTGTAAGCCTGCATTCTCAATCCAGGAGTTATGTGATCTGTACAAGTTAACTAAATATTCTGGATGTCATTTTGTTTCTTCTTCTTGTCTGAAGCTTCACACACAGCAGGCTAGCTCTTGTGACTATGTAGAAAGCAATGAATAGCTTACTCCATTTGAACCAGGGTGTGGAGTTGAAGGACTTGACAGCTGCTGGAGCTGATGCAGTGGAGTTGAGTCCCATTACCTTAACCTTGCGAATTTCAGTCTATTAAGTAGCATCCTTAACATTTAGCTTTTGCTAATTACAAACATAGAGTCACCATTTGCATATCTCTTCCAGCTACTTTGGAAATGGGAACTGCTGAGGCTACCTAGGTTGCCAGGAGATGCTGCCTCCCTGTGGTGTGTAGCATGGTACTTCCAAGGTCCTTCCTTCAGTTAATCCTCTCTTTCCTGCTTGCTGGTCCTATTGATACCAGGCCAGTGAATTGATATGCTTGCAGAAGTGTTTGTGTCTGTCAGGCTGGTGGCCTTGTATATAAACATGCAGAACTGTGGTCTGATGGGACCTTTAATGTTCATTACTTAGATAGATATGAAGCTGAGACTCTCTAAGCTTGAACCTCTGTTACTTAATTTTTCTCTTTTATTTTGTCCAGCTTCTGTGCCTGAAAAATAGGAATTGTAACAGGACTCTTTCTAGGTAGCTTATATAGACATAGCAGAAATGCCTGTAAATTGATTCATTTAAACAATTCGTTATTTAGAAATCAAATGGTATGAAATTAAACTTTAAAATACAGGGGGGTCCTTGCATGTACAGGTTTTTATATTGACTTCAGCATTTTCACAGCACACTGGTACACGTTTTGCAATTAATCTGAAATGGAAAAAAGATGAAGTGACAATTCTTTCCCCTTTGTCAGCTAATTTTCTTTCTCTAGCATTGTTGAAACCAGTGTAGTACGTGTCATGTTGTCTGCTGGATTTATGAAGCAAGATGTAATTAATTAATATTAATCTCTCTAGAGCTAGTTGCTAGAGGTTCAGGTGAAACCTCTGGCCTTGTCCTCTGTTTTGAATGTGTGTATGCACTTCTGAGCAGTGGAACAGAGACATCTATAGAAAACGTACTGGCTTGCTTTCTGTTCAGAGCATCTAGTTTGTTGCTTGGGAAGGCAAAGGGCAGGAGGAACAGGGAATGTGACTGGATGAGCTGTCTGCTCTTGCTTGCCTTTCCCACTCTGGTTTTGGAAACTTTATGGTGAGGAGATGTGGCCTGGTCTCTTCTACAGAGAAGAGAAGGAGTAGTGGATAGATCAAAATGGTATAGAGGGATTGGAAAGCAAAACTGTCAGCAAAGGACTCTCCACTGAAGCTCTTGATGCTTCTGTGACCTAATGCTTCTCCTCTGTCTCAGAGCTAGGGAAGCAAGTGCTTCCTGACCAGAAACACAGCCAGGATTAGGTATGCTTTTAAAGTTCATCAGCAGAATAGCCTGAGGGCTTTTGCATAGCTGTATCTTGAAGAACCGATCACTTGGGTAGTCCTGCTGCATGCAAGAGTAATTCTGACAAGATCATGTATTAGTAAGCCAGTAAGTGTGCAGGGTTTCTTTTCTTAAATAGCTTTTTGGCATCTCTCAGGAACAACCGATGCACTTAAAATTGCCTCAAAACTTCTAATTTTTTATGTTGTCACATGAAGTTAGAGTTGTTGTAGTCTGGAGTTCTTATGATATGGGAATACATCTGTGGCCCAAGTCTCTCCAGAGTACTGTTTCTGCTCTCCTCTGGCTTAAGCATTTTGCATAGTACTGGACCTGCAGGGGAGGAGAGTGGCAGAGTTAGCCTCCAGTCTGTTTGCTCTCATTTCATGGTCAAGAGCATGTGTCTTGATTTGGAAATAAAATGTTTCATTTTAATTGACTGTAAAACAGTTACCTACCCAATAAAAAATAAAAGCCCAAACAAAGCCACTCTATCTCACCCTGTCTGCCTTTGTGAGTATCCTCTTTCTTGCACTCAAGTCTCCAAGGCTCAGAAGAAAAAGCCCACTCCTCTGTGCATATAACTCTTCTGGGAGGAATTGCTTTTATGCTGTACCTCAACTGCTGAATTTAAAGCCTGCATGTGGCAGTGGAAGAGAGCCAAGGTAAAGTCATGCCTGTAAACTTTTACAGTCTGTTGTCACATACCTTACAGAGGCAGCTTTTGTACTGCAGAAGGGATGTAAAATACAGCAGTCATAAGGACGATTTGTTTGCTCTTGGCTTAGATGCAGTGCTCACAAAAGGACTGCAAATAGAGCAGAAAATAAAACTCTGGAGAGAGTACCTGTCCAGTGAACTTAATGCAGTACATCGAGGTAATTTTCACCAAGTGTACTTTGTTCCACCCTTGATTCTTGGATGGTAGTACAGATTATGCTTAAATACTTCAATTGTTACTTTTGCTGTAGGAAGAAAATGAAGACATAGGTTAGGGTATGTAAAATCCATCTTCATCCCATCAATATTATTCTCTGCCATCAGGTTAAACAGAGTGAACAACCTGTGGTATCACAGAAGTTATCAGTGCTTGTATGAGGATGGAAAGACAATTTCTGTATGTTACTTTGTGATCTCACCAAAGAACTGCAGCATTTATCCTTCCCTGTGACAGGCCACATATGGGTTAATAAAGTTAATCCAGTTACTGGTATGAGGGACAACAGTTGGTCAGTCTGTGCTGTGATATGTGAGAAAATGAAATTCCTGTAAGCATCCCCCAGATCAATTGATAGCAGCTAATTTCTTTGTCCAGTAGAGCAGCTAGATATCCATCCAAATACCTGATCCTGATATTCTGAGGTGGCAGAATAACTGAGTTAGTAAATAATGCAGATCCCTTTATTTCCCACTAAAGGACAGAGGATACTGATTCAAGTAATCCTGATACACTAGCAAAACAAACATGCTTAGGTGCTGTGTTAGGGCAGTCTGCAGAATAGGATTTGTTACAACAGGACATCAGACTGAGATGGACAATAGCACATTTAAACATTGGAACTAGAAGGTTCTTGGCTGTGTCTCAAAGCAAGTCCCCCTGCTCTTCATTGCTTTGGGAGATAGTCTTCAGTCCAGTTCAGTTAGGCTGGTCTTTTACTGCAGAAATGCTAAGTTTGAAAGGCCATGTGTATTGGAAAGAGAGCCTAGATCAGCTGGAGAAGATCATGAAGAAATGGAAAAGAGCCAGTAGCTCTGTAAAAGGTAGCAGCTTACAGTGTGTGAGGGAGAGCATGTGAAAGATGACAATGATATTGCTTGGGATGGGAGATAAATATTAATCTGTTTTATTGAAATTGCTTGTCTCACACCAAAATGTTCCTTGGGAAACTTTGTCTGAGCACAGGTGAGACAAAACTTGAGATTCTTGCTTTGAAACACAATCTTTGTGTGAGTTATAGAAAAACACATACTTTCCTTCTGTGTTAAAAGAGCAGTGAGTAGCAGAAAGGACTTGTTTCTTTAATCCTATCTTTCTCACAGGAATATGCTTTCCTTTGAAAATTCAATTAATACATCTTTAATTGTTGTCTTAAAATGGTAGGTGTAATATATTTTATTTTCATCTACTTTACAACATTTATTTCCTTCTTGTGAGGGCAAAATCAGTGTCACAGAAGTCCACCAAGAATTCCTTTGGTATTTGCTGACAGCAAAATGGTGTTAGTAACTCTAGTTATTATTAATTGAGGCTATTATAGTAATTTCAAGAAGTAACATAGAACATTGTACTTAATTTTTTAATCTTGGTGACTTAGGGTAATAATGTCTTTCAAAACTTATGGAGCTTTTTAACAGAGATATCTAGAGAATCTTTATATATCATTTGCTTAATCTGGATGCCCCAATGACATTGGTTTATACATTGGTGTCATTGTTACATCTTCTAAACGCTTTGAATGTTTCAATACCACACACTAGCTGAAATGCCTGGGTATCATTCTCTTCTGTATTTGATGTCAGTAAAATACCTGCTGGTCTTTGGGGAAAGAAATCTATCAGTTGTTATCAGTGAAAAGTAATGTTCTCAACACTGATCTGTTACATCATTCTGCAAATGTGTATTTTTTTTCTAGTTGTATAACTGTAAAGATATTGGCAGCGCTTGCAGCAAGTTCATGTCAGCATTTTTACTTAGAAACCTTTACTTTTTGTCTGCAAAGATTGTAAAATGCTGGAACTGTTTATGCAGCATTTCAGCTTCCAAACAAGTGACTCTACAAAATCAGCATGAGTGTGATGGGAACTAGAATGCTTTTTTACAAGCACGTGAAACAAAACCTGATAAATAAGTGAACAGTCTTTCAGGCTTCATAATACTATAGTGGTGTTTTGTGTATGTGGCCCTCCTCGGATACCCAGAGTTGTATGATTGCACTGCTAAGGGAGGATGTCTGCTGTATGAGCCAATGTGGAGCAGTAGTGAGTGTGGGTTCAGTGGGTAGACCTGCTCTGCAGGGAGGACTTCTGATACCTTCAGGTATGTAGATGGTACCCAGCATCCAAGGCAGGGCTGGAAACAGTCATAAGCTTGTGCACAGTGTATTTGACTGTCAGCTTCAGTTACAACTTCTGTAATGACTGCTCTTCTTGTCAGCTTTTGTTGTTGTTGGTTTGTGGGGTTGTTTGCTTGTTTTTAATCTGTTTTTATTTGGACTTTCTCTGACAGCTTGGGGATGTGTACATCTCAGCCAGCTGTCTAGCCTGTGTTTGCTCACACTAAAGAGGGTGTGATACACTGTAAGGAAGACTATTCATTATTGGTTCCCTAGAAGGGCCTTTTTCTCTTACCTGAGCATAAAGGTGATGCTAGAGGGGTCTGAAAGCCTATACCGAAGGTAATTACAGTTGAGGTAATTAATCAGGTGAGATGAGTTGTACCTGAGATTACTGCTGTGTTATTTTTCTTAGAGTAATAAAATGGCTGTAGATGGTTCTGCTGGGGGTTACAAATACATACAATGTGATAAATATCTTCAGTTTATGAGTTCGTGACTCTGTGTTTCAATAACAAAATAGTAGGTAAGCTTTACATCAGCATACAGAATATCAGTAAAGTTTGAGATGCATACTTAGCCTTGATAATACCTGCCTTTTAAAGTGAGAAAAGCAGGGGTGTAGCTTAAACCGCTTGTGGAGGAGCTGAAATGGCAATTTTACAGCACAAACAGAAAAGGCAAGAGTGGTAGTGTGTTCAGCTGCATTTTTATTGTAGATTTGCTGTATGCTCCTGGTACTGCTAGAAACAACTTATTTGTACAGCTCAAGTCAGTTCATGACTCAGAATTCATTTGTATACTAAGAAAAAGAGGATCTTGACATTGCTGAAACACAGAGGCCACAACGTTCACAAAACCCATCCTACTACACTGCAGTTTTGGCAGATACATGAGATATATTGGTCTCCATAATTTTCTGTGAAAAACTCAATAGAGAATGTTTTAATGGCTTACCCAAAAGTCTCTTTACAGATTGGGAAGTTTAAGATCCTCAAAGTATTTGGTGGTTTAATAGAGTCAGAAGAAGTTTTTTTAAATGTTCTTTGAAATTTTATTGTATAGCATGACACAGTTTTACATGGGACCTGTGCACTTTGTGCTTGGGATTGAATCACATTCAATTCAGGTAGAAACTCATTAGTTAAATTGGTTTGGTACCTAACCACTTGTTGTTTAGTCACTTCTACTTCCTTACCATTTTTAACTGGGTTTTTTTTTTGTTGTTACTAGATTTTTATCTGCTTATTTCTGTGGTATTTATGAGAGCAACCTGGAGTAACAAGAACATATAATTTCAAATAGCTTTGGAGTGACATTACTTAAATAGTAAATCAGTATTTTTTTCCTAATAATTGTTTTGGAGATGGGTTTCATTTGATTTGTTGCAGATAGTGTTTCAAGCAACATTACCTGTTACCATAACAGATACTATGGTTAGTGATAGGTTATGATACCAATCAAGTGAGGCATTTCTTCATACGCACTTGATGGTATACCATCTATAGATTGTGTCCTGTCTGCATATGTGCTACAGAATGATTTCTTTCACAATAAAACATTAAGTTCTTGATTTCATCTTTTGGCTGCAGAGTGTGTTTCTCTTACTACTCAGCATCAAATTCAGGATAGTTAATCATAGCCTTAGTAGATGAAGTGCCCTTCCAGCTGTTAGCCATGTGTTTTGGAGACTGGCCATCTAGGCATCTCTTACACTACTGGTGTAATTCTTCCTAACAAGTAGATGGTGATCCTGGTTTCCCACTAGAAGTCTTTGATAAAATCCATAGAGGTGGCTACTTAAAGTGCAAATAGCACCTATTTTAGCAATCAGATGTAGAGTTCAGGGGGAAAGAAAGCTGTCTTTCACAACTTGAAGGCGCATTTTCTTCTATATTTTTTTCCTCTTAAAATACTCCTTTGAACAAATCTGACATTCAGAAGATCTTTCTTCCCTGTGGTCTTAATCTGACATTGAGTTTCTTAATGGAACCACCCTTTGAGCCTTCCAGTCTTGATTGGTTGTAATTCTTCTCTTTCCAAGTGCCTTTACTGTAGTTGTTCTGCCCAGAGTGTGTTTCAGATCTTTCCTTACTCTTCAGGACACAAGTGTTCCTGCTTTCAGTTGTGCTTTTCCTGGTGTTCCAGGGTTCAGATGAAAAGTTAATTTGCCCTTCAGTTAATCTAGACCATATTCTGCTTCCATTCTCATCAATATCAGACACATTTTAGCTGATTAGGAAATTGTTAAAACTGATTAACCTTAACTGTGGATTAAGGACCTCACAATGTTTGTTCTGGTCCTGGAGGAGGATCATTACAAGTTAAAAAGAACAACCTCTCCTTTACAGTTAATGACCAGCTGCTTCTTGAGCAGGCTTTGAGATTGGCAAAGCCTTTATAAAGCTGCTTGTATTCTCACGTGTGGATTTGGTCCAACACTTACTGAAGTTGAATGGCATCAGTAAGCTTTAGACAGACCCAAGACTAAAACAAAAGAGGTACTCGAGTACAGCCTCCACTGTCTCACAGTAATTCTAAACCAGGTGAGCATATTCTTTCTCTCTGTGACTAGAAAACAGTGCAGTGGCTTGAGCTTTGCACTCAGTGGCACCTGGAATACAGGGTGTCTAGGATGCTTTCTTTGCTCAAGTCTGTGGAGCTGTGTCTTTATTGGTGATGTTGTCTCCACATTGTTCTAAAACTCTAGAGCAGGAAGATTGTGGGTTTGGAGCAACTTTTTAACCTTGCTTTTAGCTTCTAAGTTACATTAGAAGTTCTTATTCCTTAAGTGGAAAGATTTACTGAATGAAAATTGATCATAATGAAAGACCTTCATTAAAGTCAGGACCTATCTGATGTTTGAGTGTTCTTACTCTTGTTACCTAGTTGGAAAAGGAAAATTGGATAAAACCAGTATTTCACTATGAATATTTAAGAATTTACTTTGCCATGAAAAACCTAATCTGGGCCCTCCTTTGAACAGAAGGTTAGGCTAGCTGACCTCCAAAACCCTCTTCAACCCAGCCTTTTCTATAAGTCTGTGATTCTCCAGTCTCTTTAAGGTGCACAGTGGGTACATATTCACCCAGAGCTGACTAAACCTAAACATCTGTGTTTAACTAGCCTTCTGCTCATGCTTTGTATTCCCACCTCTTCTAAAACCCTCAGTATAAAAGGAAGTTGTAAGTGATGTACACCAGAATTGGGAGTGCTGCTTCTGTACATGGTAAGAGCTAGCTTTTTGGGGCATGTTACTGTTAGCGTTTTAGGCTTGCAAGCAACAAGTGAAAAACCAAAAGGAGCACTGGGAGCATTTATGTTGCTCCTGGCAGACATGACAACAGATGCAGGTAAGTGGAGTAAAGAAATTGTTACTTGGTTCCCTTTAAAACTTGTGTGATGGGCCTTAAGACTGCTTAATATAACACAGAGGATTTCAGGCATGTTCTACAGGGGAAAAAAAGAAAAGCATTTATACAGCTTACCTTTGTAGCACTGTTTTTAGGGTGCAGCATGATTATGTTGGGAGACAGATGTAGTGAAAAAGCATGTGGGTTAGGTCTATAATGGGCTCCCTCTGTGGTTTTTACTTCCCCTTTAATGTCCTGTTGTGTGTTTCTTCCATATGGAGATGAGGCCAATTCATGTTTAGCTGGTGAAATGCCAGCTGAGTTATATCCTGGACTTTTACTTTACGTGCACACAGAGGGAACACTTGGCACTCCATAGTGTTCTCCAACTGAGCAGGAAAAGAGTGAGGAAAGTGTGGAGATTGTGGCTATCAGCAACTTGTCTTGGGGATCCTGTCGTGGATGGGGAGTTGCTTGCTGACACCTTTTAAAAGCTAGGGAAAATGCTCTGAATTTACAGCACATGTGTGTGTTTGACAGACATGGAAGGGTCTGTGCTCTTCATCTGTCTCTGGTTGGTTTGTTTCCTAAGGTAAGAGGCCTAAATTCCTAGAGCAAGCTGAAGAAATCCACAACTAAGGTTAAACTCTTTTAAACATCTTATTAGAAATCCTTATTCAAAAGCTTTGAGTTAAAGAAATGATTTCAAAGTATGTAGAAGAGTTTTGGTTTCTCTTTTCTAGGAACTTGAGAGAGCTTCAGATAGTAAGGAAAAACTTACTTTATTTAATATGACAGCTTGCAGGTTTGAATTTACTGATTTGTGAAGACTGTTGTGTTGGGTTGTGTTTCTTTCCTGTCCCTAAATGTATTAATTGCAATTTTAATAGAATTAGTAAATTACTCTGTAGGTTTGCACCACATTGTAGAATTTCACTTCTCCATGGCAATGGAATTTGGGGGGTTATGTTGTGCAGAGACATAATAGTCATAAATAGTTGTGTAATTTGTTTTGCTTAACTTTGGGATGCTGAGTTGGATATCTTCTGAGTGTGATTGAAGGGAAACATCAGGAAATCAGATTTATCCATTATAGGGCACTCTGATCACCTCAAAAGCAATAGTGCCTCTAAATTTATGCTAATGGCTGTGCTGTCATGCTTATGCAGAGATATATTTCTCATTGTATTAAGACTTTTTGAGGAGTCTGATTTATAAATGCTCTTTGTTAATAGTTAACTGAATTAAAGTATATATGTGGC